>NC_142519.1:27599103-27971603 GCF_964205215.1 Stylophora pistillata | reverse complement strand
GTATTACCTTTTTCAGAGTGTTACCCATTTGTGCTGGTGATAACGTCACAGTAACACCTGCATCTTTAAGAGCTTTTATCTAAAGGAAAACAATGATCACTGCAGTTAGTGCTAAACATAGACCTAGATGGCTATGTTGTGTCAACAATATCAATAATAATGAACAATCAACTGAAATCTGATCGTAGAGTTTGATGTTTACTAGAATTATAAATACATACAATTCATGCAATATTGGTTTTTGCTTCCAATTTAACGTGGAATTCCCTCATCGGCTAACAGATTTTCCTTACATCACATAATTGAATAAAAATGAGAAAAAAAGAACACGACAGTATAGCTTGTTTTTATCCTGAGTGCAATACAAGAGATGCAAAACAATATCACTTAGCCTTATTTTCAACTTGCAATTCCACAGTAAATATCTTGCTTTATTGACCAATCAGAGTGTGATATCTTATTCAATTGTGCAATTCTATAAACAATAGGTACCATACCTTGAGTTCAGCAGTTCCTTTACCACCAGCGATAATTGCACCGGCGTGACCTTAAAACAGTGCAGAGAAACAACATAAGTCAAGAAAGAAATTATGTCTAAAACAATCCTAGCAAGAATTAATTGATTCTGATTAGTTATTTATTATTGTATCTGTCATGCAACTGGTATATGGTCACGTTGGTGTCCAATTACAGCTTTCTGATGCTCGATAACTATAACTGAGCGCCTTTGTCACTAATGCACCAGTTAAGTGCTCTTTGATGGCTTCTTTCTTGTAACTTTCAACAAGATGTACAAAAAATTCTTCCCAACAAAAAGTTTTATTAACTCTCTACACCTCAAAATTTTTATTACCATTACTTGTTAATAGTACTTAATGACAAACTCAACCTCGCTGGTTCATTTCAGGTGTCTAATTGAGGGTATCTGATTTCAAATTGCCCTATGTTGGTCAATTTTGGAATTACTTGACTACCTATAACAAAACATAGCTCTAATGTTGTAGAAACAATTATATATAATGTTAAACTACGGCTGTTTCAAGAAAGGCTGTCTGAAAAAAGGACACAAGTACTTATGACAATCTTGAAAGGTAACCAGGGTACCTGGTAATCAATGAATTGTGATAATTCCAACAATTAAAAGATTTCATCAATCTGCCACGCCCCATCCTTAGAATCACACTTTTTCACACTTCAAGGAAATCTTGAGGTCAAGGAACAATGACCTGAAAACTACCCACACTAAATTTCCAGGTTGTTGCATGCACTTTTATGCCCTTTTTCTCAACCACCTTTGTCAAACTAGCTGTATACAGCTGTACACCGAGTAGAGAGCAAAAAAAAAAAAGTCACAAAGTGTTACAACAAAAGACAAAAGTTCTCTTCACCCATTCTCCTTCCAGGAGGTGCGGTGACCCCAGCAATGAATGACACTACAGGCTTGGCATCCTCTCCCTGATTATGCTGTTGAAGAAACTCAGCTGCTTTTTCCTCAGCACCTCCTCCAATCTCACCAATCAGGACAATACCTGTAATAAACCAATACAATATTTGAATAAAGGCTGATAGTTTTGAAAGAAACTGTTTGGGGCTGCGTCAGTGGGGGTAACGAAATAACTTGGATATATCAACAAAGTTGAAGTGGTAAATTGGCCACCGTAACGATTACAAAAGCTGACGTTTCGAGCGTTAGCCCTTCATCGGAGCAATTTTCAATCCAGCCCTTTGTTTGGAGCAATTTTCAATCCAGCGTTATATGAGAAGCTGGATTGGTTCTTACCTTCTTACCTATGATCTAATGGAGGACAGAGGCATAGATAATGTTACTAATAACAACATTATTTTTGTTTTTAATCATTTTAATCATATAAAACAGATAGAATCCATGTTGCCATGTCTCTGTACAGTAATTGATCACAGAAGATGTCAAAATGTGGTAAGAACTTCAGTGACAAACTCAGCAGTGCATTAAGTGTCACCTCTAACTTCTTACAATATTCAACGTCATCTTTGATCTATAACTGATGCATGGCAACATTGAATCTATTTGTTAATTCTAACACCTGACCCCAAACTCAGTAAGAAAGTGTAACAGACGAGAATAGGAATTTATAAATCTTGGAAAGTGAAAATATATATCAATTAATTCTAATTCTTGACAAAACCAAACCTAAGTATCACATGCATTTTGTTTACAGTCATGCATTTTAGAGCCAACTGTGAACTGTTTTCAGTTTAATGAACATCATGAGAGAAGAGATGACATGACCACATATTTAATGGTTTTAAAGCAAAAAAAAAAAATGTTCATTAGCAAAGCAAATTAATACCTTCTGTCTCTGGGTCTTTTAAAAATACATCTAGGCAATCCATAAAGTTTGTTCCATTAAAAGGATCTCCACCAATACCTGTAATTAACATATGAAAAATGACATTGCATTGAACAAAAACTGGCCAGGAGCTTAAAAGTTCAGTGGATAGTTTAAAACAGCAGCAGGACAATTACTGCAATCAGATGACAATTCTAAACATGACTGCAATTTATCAAAAAAAGTCAACACAATGATCTTATCAACATTTCTCAAACTCATAAATAATTCATCAAGTTACAAATCAATCACGATACGCCAATTTGGCCACATGTGTGTGTTTAGAAAACCCAATGAAACACTGGACAGAGGCTTTTCCACTATACTTTGATGAAATATCAAACCCTAGAGCTTGATAAAATGTCAAACCCCACTGATGCCAAAATCAGTCAGAATTTTTTCATTGTTCTTAGCTAATGATGCACGATTGAAAAGCAATTTCAAAAACTTGTGCCTTGTGTTTCATCGGGGTTTTCAAACACTCGAAAACAATAAAAGTACTTGGCCTACTGCCTCGTACTTTCATCAGTTTTCTCATGTTTGGAAACCCAGATGAAACACTCACACTTGTTTTTGAAATATTACTTGAAAACCATTTCAACAACTTCACATTCTAACAGAAAATGATGTGTTTCTTTTCACATATACACTCAACAAGTATTGATAATTCACTCAATGAACACGAAAAACATCAAGCCTTATAATCAATCCTACATACCTACACACAGAGACTGTCCAAGCCCAACCTCAGTCGTCTGATGGACAGCTTCATACGTTAGAGTTCCTGATCTTGACACAATACCTATAACAAATGCAGAGAAATTTTTTTTGTTAGGATGTAACAAGAACACATGAATGTACTTTACTGTTTCTATTTGTTTTACTTTTCATGAGACAAACCAGCTGACCATTCACACCAAATCAAACCAAAGAGGAACACAGCACTTGTTATTTAGCCTCCAAGGACAGCACTACTTTGTTGATACCAAAAACCATTTAATGTGTTCCATTCAATATAACTTTTCTTTATAATTTCACCTTCTGACATGAAGTAAAGAGAGTAGAAAGAGCATGACTTTGTTTAGTGATAAAAATAAGCAGTCATAAAAGTGAAAATTACTGACCTATTTTTCCAGGTTTGTGTATGTGACCTGGCATGATACCAATTTTACACTCTCCTGGCTGCCAAGCAATGAACAACAAATGAGAAAAGTTGACAAAAAGATAAAAATAGTTGTGACTAACAACAACTGAACACTAGCAATATCAGTAACCTTGTAACCATAAGCTTCTCATTAAATACATTGTACCTGTTATTAGGCTTTCACTCAAAGAGTGATGGCAAGTCTAGTACCATGTTGTAAAAATTACCAAATTAACAATGACATTATTTCCTCCTCAAAATAATGTAAATGTAATTACATTTACCTTGATTATTCCTGGGCAATTAGGACCAACCATTCTACATTTATCTTGCCGTTCTAATTTGTGTTTGATTTTCACCATATCTTGTTGAGGTATTCCCTCTGTTATGCACACAATTAAACCAATTTCAGCTTCAATTGCTTCTAATACAGCAGCTGCAGCAAACGGAGGTGGTACATAAACCACTGTGGCATTTGCACCAGTTTCATCTTTGGCCTAAAAGTTAAACAGTTATAAGACTGTCTAAATACATATAGTTTTTTTTCTACAATTTCTAAAATTACAGCTCACCTTTGAGGATAATTGCTATACTTGGTTTTCATTCACATATCAAACAAAATTTATTTCGCTAAAAAATTTTGATTAGATTCCTCCACAGGAAAAAAGAACTCCTCTAAAATGTGCCCCATTCCCAACGTACAGCTTCATAGCTCAGCTGGTAGTAGTGTCAGTATCTTTGAGGCACTGGTTCAAATCCCCCTGAAGCCTGAATTTTTTTTTAAGGCTTCTTTTCGAAAACTGCTTAAATTGTAGCTCACCTGGAACGATCATTGCTCTACTTGATTAGCATCCAAGTTCTCCTTACAATATCAACCTTGAATTACTCATTAAGGTTGTGAGAATAAAGCATATGGCTATCAACTAAAGAAGCTCTTGATAGTTAAAAAAAAAGTCTCAATGTCAACACCTGACACATTACTGTGCATGTAAAGAACTGTATAGAGAATGTGCATACTGATGTTAGGGTATTAAGGGTAAACAATTAATGTACTATCCAATCAACAACACTAGAGTGAGCTATAATAGATTTTAGTCTCCGCACTGACAACTTTTGACAACCCTGTTAAGTGTCTCCGGTCCTCAGGATCTTACCTCTTTCACACTGTCAAATACAGGAAGCCCTAAGTGAGTCTGACCACCTTTCCCCGGAGAAACACCCCCAACCATCTGTGTTCCATAAGCAATTGATTGTTCACTATGGAAAGTTCCCTGGTAAGGTAAACCAAAGCACAAGGTCAGTTTTAAAACCAAGCCCATGAGAAATAAAAATAAGTTACCAGAAGAAGAAAAGTAAAATATTACAAATACCTATCTCACTTAAAGTTTAAATTAAAAATACCTCAGGAATATTAAAAAGGTTACACCTTACCACAAAATCACCAAACAGAGATTGTCAACTTGGAGACTTCTACTGCAAATCTTGTTGCAGAAATCTAACCAGATCAAACCTTAACTCTCTATCATTTCATGTTAAGCAGTCCTTTGACCTGATGCTATTATGTCTCTTTACAAAATTATTTGGTTCAGTGTATCATACCTGTTTTCCAGTAAAGCCTTGACAAATAACTTTGGTGTGTTTACCAATTAAAAGATTATTCCTGGTACTGTCATAGTTGTGGCGAATTCCTATTTGTTCCAGGCTGACACCTGTATTATTGGAATATTATGAAATGAAGGCTTCAGTAACTTTTGCCATTTGCAAATCAGATTCTCAAACATTACACAAGAATTCAAGTTGAAATCTCCTTTACTTTTGGTCTCCTATTCCAAGAAGAATTTAACAGGAAAGACAAGTAAAGAATTATTTACATACTGAATATGGAATTCAGAGAGGAACTCTACATAATCAGAAACTAGAAATAATTTTATTCTACCAGAACAAAGGGCACCTCATTGCCACTTTCTGCAGAAGCCAATGCTATTGTGTTGCAAGTCATAGGACACATTGCCAGGGAAATGAGAAAGTAGATTTCTTGAAACAGTATAAGAGATGGACAGATGTGAAAATTCCTTCTTTAAAAATAGCTATAAGTGACACAATGAAAACAACAACCTCAAGTTTCCCACAATTTCCATGACAAAAAAAATTATGTGAATAGTATTTCAAAATGCATCCAAGAAAGAAAGGGGGAAAAAGACTGAGGAGTAAGAAAGGCTCAACCGGCACAGTCGATAAAACATAACCATGCATTATATTATCTGTACAAGTTCTGTGTACTTTTGCAACACTACAGCTTGTTCTCGCCAAATTTCCAAATCCCACTAGGATGTCATTGCGTAGAGAAAAAAGAAACCAATCCAATAATCTATGCAAGTGAGGATAGCCATAGCACCACAACGATTAAGTCAAAGTAGAGCTATAATGACAAATATTGAGCTGAAATTGTCTGCTTTGAGTATTTCTTCGTATCATTTGCAAGAGATGCAGGCAGTAACATAAGAGTAAGACGACCTGAGCCTCTACCACCACAACCTCTTTTGATACAGCTATGCAAAAATATAAAAAATTCAGGCTATCACTTCAGAGGGAAATGGCAATATAACATTATCGCTCACCAAATCGACGAAGTGCCACGCGAAACGCCATCTTGGAAAGAGCCTTCCCTGGAGGCTATGCGAGTAAGGAGAAATCAGCTTGCAAAGGACTATGGGAGGTGGCAAGTTCAGGCATGCAAAGCGCGGTTAGGTTTGATTGTTAGAAATTGTTTTTATTTGTGTTCGTGTTATCATAATGGATTTTACTCCCGAAGAAATTGATCTCAGCTCTCCATGCTTTTTGGTGGAGAATTCGCAGTCTCAGGAAACCGAAACAATCTTTCGATCAGACAGTGTACGTGATTTGGCGATTCTGAAACAGTTGACTCGATTATCAACCAGCCGGACTGATCATGCAGCGGGCGTCTCTTGTGACGATCTGTCGTTTCCTACAAATTGTGCCGCTATCAGTTGTTCTACTGTTAAAGGAGAGGGTGCAGGAAGAGAGGAAGGTGAAACAAGCCGGCAACAGGATGATCGCGGCCAACATGGACAAGGACGGGATAGCGGCGGAGGTGATGATAGAGGAGGTAGCGATGGTGGAGGAGGTGATGATAATGGGGGTGGGGATGGGGGCAATGAAGGTGGCGGAGGGGATGCCGATGGGGGGGAGGGTAATGGTGGTGGTGGTGGTAATGATGGTGACAGTGATGAAAACAACGAGCAAGATCCCAGTACAAATGAAGAAGAATCTCCTCATCCGGAGGAGCCTTCCTCATCAAGTGATGCACTACCAGAGCTAATTCGCCCAGAAGCTGGTGTCTTCTCAGAACCACTGGTGCGAGTTGTGGTAAAAGATGAGGTACCTCCCAAACTTTATGGTAGTGGGGAAGGGAGAAGTGGAGGAAGTATACATGACTCTAGTGGCGATACATGTAGTAATAGCCAGGTATCAACTGGCATTGTTGGTGAGGGGGCGGATGTTGCTAATGACTTAGGTGAAGTATCTACTGCCCTTGTGGATGAAGAGAAGAAGTCATCAAGCTCATCAAGTGTTGGTAAGAAGACTGAACTAATACTTTTCCTTTTCTTTGCCTTATAGTATGTGCAGACTAACCTCCAATCTAAAATATGAGTCTATCCTTTGGATATACAATAAAACACCTAATATTTTCTTCACCCCCCCCCCCCCCCATAAAAAGTTTTTGATCAGGTTGAGGGCAACAGTGACACTTAGTGGAAACAGAACATTCTTACATGAGGATGTCTGACAACATTCTTTTTCTTGAAGTTTTCAAATGTTGCTTTTGTATCCAGCCCAGGATAAGTTTTGCAGTAAGGTTATTTGATCCCTGACCACCCAATAGTAATTGAATTTAAAGCAAGCAAAGTTCAAATGCCTGGGGTTGTCTGGGAGGAAGGAGGGATGTGGAGGCTACTAATTGTTAGATGCATTATATCAATTAATTTTACAGAGTGTTTACCATTTACTTTTAAAATAATTTGTCTTTTTTTTGTACAATACACAGGACATAAGTCTGATCATGGCTCAGCCATCAGCAGCAGCAGTTACCATGGAGATCTCAGCAACTTGTCTAGTGAAAGCAGCCTCCAAGTATCCCCAGAAGTTCGTAAACACCTCCCACTATTACTGAGGAAACAATCAACTAGTGACACCAGCACCAGTAGTGCTGGGTCAAAAGAGGAGAAAGTTCATGGCAAAGTTTCTGGTTTTAAGCTGTGGTCGATGGAGGGAGAGCCAGAAGGTTGTTCTTCCCAAGAGGACTTGTTTGCTGCTTCTCAAGGCCATAAGGAAGGGACAACAAGACAAAATCTGTCAGTTGACTTGAATTTACCACAACACCAATCCACTCCAGTAGATGGTAAAAACATTAGAGAATCACATCCTTGTGAGAAATCACTATACAAACAAGTGCTCACTTCTAAGCAACGTACATCAACACCAGTTGAAGGTGGTGGTGGATTTTTCTGTACCCCTCCCTCTCAAGGAACACCAATTAATAACATGGCTTTTCAAAGCTTGCATTTTTCTGGAGAGCCTAGTGTCAGGGAGTCTTCATCTTCATCATCAGATAAGGTGCATCCTTCACCAGAAGGCTACAACTCAATTCCAGCTTTAGAGCCATCTTCTCCTTCAGCTGGTGATGAAGAGCAACTAGAAAAGAAAAGTAACAGGTAAAAAGAATGATGCAAATTTATATGTTTAAAGGAACATTGCACTCCTTTCAGGTGGGATCACATCATCACATTTCACTTTTCAATATCTCCTTCATCAGTAGCAGATCTAGACCACAAGACTAGGGGGAACCTTCTCTTAAAATTGTAACCTGTTTCCCTAACTTGAACAGTTTACCCTGGTGCTGTCTCAGTTTACAGAGAAAGTATAATAATTGTTCATTAACGACCTAGGAATACAGTTTAAAAAAAACATCAAGATGGTAGTCCATATTAAACCTTTAGCTCCCAAGATCCAATTGTTGATACTCCCTTCCAGCTGCTTCACATTTCTTTGTACATTAGTAATGAGAATTTAGCGTTGGATCGAGAAAACAACTTCTACCTGACAGCTATGAGTATTCTCATCACCCATTTGCTAGATAATGTATGGATATTGTAGGGAGAAGTTACAAGTTAATCATGTCTGGGGGAAGAGTCAGAACGGTGACAGTGTGAATCAAACTGTGATTTGCTTCTATACTTGGGAGATATAGTAGCCTAATGATTAGTGGACCGGACTCAGAGTTGAGTGGACTCAGTATTCCAGACCTGGCCGTGTCATTGAGTTGTGTTCTTGGGCAAAAATATTCTCACTGTGCCTCTCTCCATCCACGATTATAAATGGCTACAAGGCTGTACTCTAAGAAAAATTGAAGGGAGCCCAGTGCTTTGAAACTGTGAAATCCAGGGTGTCCAGCATATGCTTTTTATGAAAAAACTAAGATTCCTGAGTTTGCTCTTAAAGAGCAAAAGTAAGGCATCAGGGGCTACTGGACACTGCTAGACCATAGCCTTGGGGTAATGACAAATTGTCGGGGAAGCCTGATGAAATGCTGGGAGGCAACCTTGCAACTGACTAGCTTCGCATTCAGGGGGGAGTAGTAATACTCCTAGTCACCTCATACTAAGGAAACCCAGATAGACTCTGGCTGGGTGGACCACTAGGCTCAAGAACATACTTTTTTTTCTATAATTACACATGCGGATCACCACAGTAAACAGAACCTATTTGAATTCATACATCTTTTCAAGTATGAACATATTCATGGATACACAAAACAATGTAGTTCTTGTTTTAATAATTAATTTGTGATAATTTATTTTTTATATACTTAGGAAAGAGGGAACCTATGAGAAAGAGTGTGAAGACAGACAGGTTCAAAATTCTAAAAGCATCAACAGATCAGTTGAAAATGATATAGAGAAGGAACAGTCAGAGATTTCAAGAGCAGCGGCAGAATTGATGCATTCATTTGATTTGTCACAGAGCCAAAAAGAACATTTGCAAACACCAGTGTCTCCCAGGCTCAGAGAATCATTAGATGATGAAAAAGTTGAGTTACCACTCTGGCAGCAAAAGCAGCAGCAAGAGGCACTCCAGCAAGCCAGTGACACCAATGAAAAGAAGTCAAGTAACAGTTCCTCACAGGGATCCTCTCGTGAGGACTCATCAAAGGATGAATCATCATCACCCCAACTGCAGCAGTGGCAACCAGTTAGTAGTGCTTTGGGTACCAACAGCTCAGGTCCTGCACTTTCAAAAGAGGAATCTACCGCACTGACACCAAATGGTGCCAAGGAGCCACGTACAGTTCTCATAAGTGACAGCTTCCTTAACAGTCCTAAGCCGCTAATTTCTGATTTACCAGTAGAACACCTAGAGGAAAGCTTGCATGAAGAGCAGTTGTCACTGTCCCCATCTTCACTCGTAATAGATCCCTTTAAGTCAACCAAAAGCAAGGCTGCAGGTGCTGAAGGAAGCTTCGCTGTGCTGCCAGGTCCCACACAACCAGAAATGAGTGAAGATATGTTCCTCCCAGTAGTGGTAGAACAGAAAAGCAAGAAACAGAGAAGTATTTCAGGTATTTAGTAGTCTCTATCCTAGGTCTATGGTTTACGCCCCATTGCAAATACACCCCCAACCACCTTGCCAACTTGGAAGTGAACTGGTAAAGGTGGGGGCAAACTTGTTTTACATCAGAGGGCAAACTTGCAAAGTGATAGGAGGTCAACTTGCAATGGGGCAGAATCATCAGTAACCCTATCCTGCTGCATATTTAGGAAAAAGATTACATGTTGCAGTGTGTCTGTCGGTAAGAAAAAAGATTGGCATGCAAGGTGCAGCCAAGTGTGTGATTGATATTCTTACTGCATTTTTAAGTTATCTGTAGTCTATTGCTGAATAGACCCACGGCATCATGGAATCTATTTGTATTATATGGAAAAAAAAAAGAAAATGTTGTTAATGGTGATGTCATCCATGCATCTATCCTCCAATAGATAATAACTAGGAACCAATCAAATCAGCTTATCACATAATATGTTGTATTTATAACTAAGGTGTAACTCCAAGGGCAATACAGGAATTATCAATAATAAACTCACTTAAGCCCACTACAGACTATAAATTAGCTCACCACTGACACAATCTCAGAGTTGTCTCTACATCTCCTTGAAATGAACAAACCTCCACAGTAGCTCTCTCTCTCTCTCTCTCTTGGTGTGGTTCAATCAATCAATCAAATCAATCAATCAAATCAATCAAATCAATCAATCAAATCAATCAATCAATCAATCAAGCTTTATTTATGGTATCACTTCATTCAAAATTAAAATGCTCTTCCAGTGGGCCGTTTACATAACAAACATTTTCAAAGAAACTACATTAATGCTAAAATATTTCTATATATTAAGAAAATCTATCCTATAATTAATTACACAAGAATCAATCAACCTTAAAGGTACATTAAATAACTGATAAAAGTAAATTCAATCTCAACTCCCTCAAGGCAATCCATGGTTCAAGAAGACAGGGCAGACCTCAAAGAGTTGAGATTTATTTCGTCTTTAAGCACATTTTCTAGGCCATTCCACATGACTGCTCCTAATATAGCTAAAGGCCCGCTTAGCAGATTCAGCACAGCGCCTTGGTACAAAAATGTTGTTCGAGGCACCTCACACATTGTAAGAATGAACCTCGGAGGTTGCTTTAAACATGTCCTTTAAACTCTCAGGGTAAAAATTATTTAGAGATTTAAAAATACTAATTGCAAGCTGTTTAGAGCATCTTTGCTCAAGCGTATCCCATCTCAAGTCGTGGAGGATATCCACAGATCTTGTATTATAATCACTAAAGTCAGTCACTCCTGACAACAACAACTACCGGGTACCAGTACTATTACTACTGAGTTCTTATATACATTATCTACAACACAACTATTCACGTAACTTCATAACCTAATGAAATGTTCCAGAAAGTTCCAGGTATGAAGATAGACAGTTTGCGTATGCATGTCAGCATGACTAGGCATCCTGGAAAATTAATATTTTATGGTAACTATCCATAACATCTTAACAACACCCCCTGGCTGATTAATTATTGTATTTTCATCACTTGTCTCAGATGTTGCATAAAAACTGTAAGAAGTCAAATTAAAATTACCCTGGTGAGTCAAAGGTGTTTCATGAATTTTTCCTCAGATGGATCTCCTGACCAGTCCGTGGAAGAACAGAATGTGCAAGAGGTCTTAGATTCTCAAGACATAGTGATGCCATTCTCATTGCATCTAACGCAGTCGCAATCAAACATGGGAAGCCAGATGCTAGCAGACATCAGCCAGGGAATGGAGGGAATTCAGAAGGTAAAACAACACAGAGAATGATAGTTTCTACTTACAGTATCACTCATCAGTACTATGGAAAGTTTAAAGATAACAGGGTGGAGAATATAAATACTGATGTTAGGATGTGAAGGGTTAAAAATCCATGTTCATTACACGCTTGTCGTTAACATAGTCTTTCAAGAAGGATGATGTATCAACATTTTGAGGAGAAGTTTCATTTTCATAATTTTTTGGAATTTAAAGTTTGAGAAATGCTCCCTTGGAACTTGTCTGATTGTTTGTTTGTTGTTGTTGTTTGTTTTTTTTTTTTTATCTTTCACAGGATGTGATTGTCAGTGAAGTGACAAATAACGTCACCGTGTGCAAACTGGCAGAAACAATTCAAGCTGAAGAGACAGGGACTTTGACCAAACAAGACTCCGGAAGCCAGTCTATTTTAGCTCATCTGAGGACACCACTTCCTACAATGGCTCTTGCTCAAGGTAATAATGACAAAGAACAACTGACTGTGGAGGTTCCAACCAAAGCACCGAAGAATGTTGTGAGATCTATAGAAGGCATTAACGAAATTCATCGCGAGCAAGGTACCCACCCCTCTCCCGATCAGGGTGATGTAATCCACCCTCCTGAGAAGACTGCACTTGCCGAAGAATCAGGGGGTGTCACTCAACCTGTGGAGCACGAAGCGCCTGATGATCTTGTGCAAGAACAGGCGAGCATACCGGAGAGGGAAACTGAAATGACATTCAGAGAGAAAGACACGTCTGATGATCTTGAAAAAGAACAATCAAGCTCAGCAGGTGTTCGTGCAAGGAAACCGATAAAGCCAACGCTCCCAGCAGCAATATTTTCAGAACCCTCCAGTGACTCTGGAACAAGTTTCCATTTTTCCTTACCAAGGGAGCCGCTAAGACCATTGATTTCTACTACCCCACCCCCTTTAAGACCCGTTCGTCAAGACACACCAGACTCAGAGGGGAGGAGTAGCAGACGTAGTACTATCCCGGATGTGGTTCTTCCTGTGGTTAGAGAAACACCAGGGATGTCTAGCCAAGGTAGATTTGAAATCTTTTACGTAGAATAATTTCTTACCACCATGACAGAGTCGGGGAAGTTGATTAAGTAATCAGCGCACGTTATTACCCTGCCATTACATGTTAGAGAAGTGGAAATTGGAGTTACTCAAATTGACAGTAGTTTTTTTCAATGATTGTCATCACGGTGTAATCTTGTTTAAACGAGAGCTCAAGTCACAGAAAATGTTTCTTAGGTGATGCGTCATTTATTACTATAGTCAATGATAGTGCGAGAGGAAACTCGTTAACCTTGACTAGGCTGAAAGTCGAGTACAGTCAAGCTAGGGGAAAATCCTCTTGGTAGCTTAGAAGTTTTTGTCTTGGTATTCAATAGTTCCTGATAGACTTGAAGAAGAATTAAGAGATTTCAACTTCTCTTTTGATGTTGCGCAAGAAGGAAGAAAAGACATAATTTTCGTTTCCAGTAGCTAACGTGATGGACACAGGCCTTGTAGTGGGGAGGGGAGGGGGGGGGCCCTGGGGAGGTTGAGCTCTTACCAAGTGAGTATATAATGGTCACATATTTCCAGAATGGCATCGGAATTCTCTAAAAGGAAACAGTTTCAAGAGTTTGTCAATGACATTAAGTCTTTTTCCTCAGAACCAGCTATCCACTTCGAACCCAGCCTACCTCGGGCTTCTACATCGACAGAGAGCTTAGACCGTCCTCATACCAGTGCCCCAGTACCCCCGCGATCAATATTTAGTCGCGCTCGAGAAGCTATCGTCAAAACCAAGAAGAGAGGAGTGGGGGAAGTCCAAAGCGATGACGATCCGTTTGCGTTTACTGCTGACGATGATGTGCCAGAACCCGTGCGAAAAAAGCCAAAACAGGGATCTACTCGTGGGACGCTTGGAAAAGAGACTAGAACAAGAACAGGGGTCGGAAATACTCCGAGCGCCAAAAGAGTTCGCGAAGAAAAAGAGTTTTCCTCTGAGAGTGAAGGATTAGAAGAAGCACTCTCGAAACAAGCCAGAAGAGAGGACGATGAACCGAAACCTGCAAGTGACGAGGCGGGAAAGGCTACATCATCCAGTGTCGTACACTACAAGCAAATCATGTGTACACGCACTGTAACCACGGTAACAACTCAAGTTAAACGAAATGTAACCATGACTATAGTTGATGAGGAATCAGGAAAAGTTGTACAAGTTTTAACCTTTGAAGAAGACGGGGAACCGAAGGTAGAGAGCCAAGAGGAGCGGAAAGAAGAAGTTACTAGATTTGTGGAGACTTCCAATGACGATGGGTTCCGTGTAACAGTTTCCGCGGGAACATCGAAACGAGAAGAGCTCCAGCAAAAGAGCAGAAGTTCTCCGCGAAGGAAGAATGGTAGATCCCCGACTTCTAAACAAGCAACGTGCGCTTCTGATAAAACACGGGCGTTGGTAACATCTGGTAAGAGCAGTTCTGATAGAAGCCCGGAAAATAGAGGTAAAGGAAATAGAGACGACCTGCAAACTAGGGATGAACCTACAGAAATCCCTTCCATCTCAAGGCAGGCTACCGAACCAGTTATAGGGGAGGAATCAAATCTCAAACGCTCCTCATCGAGTGATTCCTCTTTGACACCAGGAACATGCGTGTTAGCCAAGTGGTTGGACGGTTACTTCTACCCAGGAATAATCACTGCAAAGCAGTACAAAAACGGACGGTACTTGGTAACCTTTGACGACGGCGACAAGCGAAGGATTCCACGAGAAAACCTTATCATTAAGGATTTGTTGCCAGTTGGGCAGAATGTTATGGCTCAAGGCGATCTTATAGATGACTTTTATGAAGAAGGGGTTATCGTGGGACATTATCGAGAACGAAACGAACGCGGTTACGAGATACAGATCCAGAATGGCGCAATACGCCGGTACCCGCGTAGTAGAATAATTTTATCGGAACAGCAAGCTGTAGCTGTTTTATCCAGTGATAGTTCGTTTAACGTCACAAGTGGTTCCAGTGTCAGTATTGGTACGCACAGCTTGAGGCGAGCAGGGAGTAGTAACGCTAGTCTACACGATATCTCCAAGTCGGGTAGCATAGGTGCTAAGGACACTTCACGAGACACTAGCTCTAAAGATACGAGCTCAAATGACGAGAAAACGCGGGGAAAACACGCTGATCGCGCTTCACCACGCGGTAGCCCAAGACGTTCAAAAGTGGCATCCGCCGACATCGATATCACACCCAAGTCTACACACAAGTCGTCACACAAGGTCAAGGCGCAAGCTAGACGTGCGGGACAGAGAATCGGTGAGAGCGAATCAAGTTCAGATGAACAGCACGGTAAGGCTGGCGGCAAAAGACGATATGTTAGGAGAGGATTGTCATCTACCTACGGTCCCAAATCACCTGCGAGGCCCGCTGGCACGCTGCCAGCCCAACCTGTTGGGGGACACACGTCACGTAAACAGATGAGAGAAAGAGAGGACACTGGCGAAGTACCGCATCTACCCAAAAACAGGAATATATTTGCTGGTTTAGCCTTTCTGGTGACAGGCGTGACCAGAGACAAGAATGAACCTGAAGAGACGGACAGTGAATCGGAAAGAATTGACTTTAATCGCGATCACTTGAAGCGTCAAATCGAGGCTGGTGGTGGCGTCGTACTGTCCTCATTTCCTCAATCCCAGATCTCTGGCGCAGAGTGCTTTTTGATATCCCACACGCACCAGCGGACACAAAAATATTTCCAGTCCCTCGCCTCTGGAATTCCGTGTGTGTCACACATATGGATTAATGATTGTTGCGCTTGTGATAAGCGTTTGGACTACAAGCGGTACTTGCTACCTGCGGGAGAAAGCCTGGAAGAGGGAGAAATCGTAGAATGCCGGCTGAGAAGAAACATTTTGGGCGGCATGCGAGTAAGTGACGTTTTGCTTACAATACCTGTGCCCCCACGAGGCAGGCGTGTGGGAGGGAAAAGAAATGGGAAAATAGGACACAGGGAAAGCGGAATGGTGGCTCAGTGGCACGTACATTTTGTGTCTGTCCCACCCTCTTTCATCTTCGTTTCTGCCATGCAGGCTACGGGAAATTGAGTTACCCATTCAGTTTACACCTAACCAGGAGAATATTAAAGCTCGAGACTCCTTGAAGGACGTGTAAGATTATGCATGCTTCTAAACAACCATGAAAACGCAAAGTTCTCTGTGTGCGACTCACAACAGTAATCATTACAGCATCCCCCAGGGAAAAACTAGAACTTTTAGAAAGAAATGTTTCCTCTTTTTTTCTGTGTTCGCTTCTTAGGAACATCGGCTGAAAGGGCAGGTTATCTTAGGAAAACGAAGTATATAAAGCCTCTTCGATATTGTCCTTACCCATTAAGAATTATTCCTAAAGGTTTGAAAACTGGTTTCGGTGCAATTTAGAGAATAATGTATATAAGAACGATCCTTCGCAGTAAAGCACTATTTAAGCAATAGTGGAAATCAGACCTGAAAAAAATTTCAGGCCTGTACGGGATTCGAACCACTGACCTGTGCGATACTAGTGCAGCGCTCTACCAATTGAGCTAACAAGCCAACTGGGAGCAGGCCATCAAATTAATTCGATATAAACCTGTAGATGATAAATCGAACAACAACAAACATATGAAACATATGAGTGAACTGCGGTTATGAGACGTATATAAGAACGATCCTTCGCAGTAAAGCACTATTTAAGCAATAGTGGAAATCAGACCTGAAAAAAATTTCAGGCCTGTACGGGATTCGAACCACTGACCTCTGCGATACTAGTGCAGCGCTCTACCAATTGAGCTAACAAGCCAACTGGGAGCAGGCCATCAAATTAATTCGATATAAACCCGTAGATGATAAATCGAACAACAACAAACATATGAAACATATGAGTGAACTGCGGTTATGGGACGTATATAAGAACGATCCTTCGCAGTAAAGCACTATCATCTACGGGTTTATATCGAATTAATTTGATGGCCTGCTCCCAGTTGGCTTGTTAGCTCAATTGGTAGAGCGCTGCACTAGTATCGCAGAGGTCAGTGGTTCGAATCCCGTACAGGCCTGAAATTTTTTTCAGGTCTGATTTCCACTATTGCTTAAATAGTGCTTTACTGCGAAGGATCGTTCTTATATACGTCTCATAACCGCAGTTCACTCATATGTTTCATATGTTTGTTGTTGTTAGAGAATAATGTTCAAGGAAAAGGGATTTCTTTAACCTCGCCTAACCACACATCACCTAATATTCTCTCATTACTCGGTTTTGTCTTTCACAAGGTCTATCTTCACGGGAGCCAGCCGTTCAAAGACACTTGGTCCAGCGTGTTGCTGGCTGCGGGATGTAATATGGTCGCCAAGCTTCCAGGCCGTGTTGATTACGAATGCGATGTTATCATCTGCGAGGACCACAAGCTTCCCGCGAGTGTCAAACACGCCGCGAATCTGCTTGGGATTCCTATTGTCTCACTGGAATGGCTTTTGCAAACACTCATCAATGGTCGACAGCTTCCTTTTGAAGGTCACCCTAAGTATGATTATCGGTGTAAGAATGCGTGACCTTGGTAAGAACTTGAACGCGTGACCACGTGTTATCTTTGGAAGTGTTCGTCCCTATGTCAAACGTGACAGAAGTGGGTTGACTTTAAAACTGGCCATCGATTCTCAGTGCTCGAATACATGTTGTGATTTTCAAACCTCCCATATCGAGCCTTCGACTTGGTCGGCTTGCCATCTGTAACAATTTAGAAGGCAGTTGAATGTGCTATGATGTTTTAACGCTGGAATACGTGGATCGCATGTAAAGATTAGAAATGTGGGGCAATGGTTTTTTTTTTCTAAAAAAGGAAAGGATGCTTGACTGTGAGTGCGTGTCAGGGCATTTAAAACCCGTCAAATAAGTCTCAACCATGCGTTGTTGAAATTTTGAGTACAGATTTAATTTTTTAGGAAAAGTATCATTTTATTGGGATCAAGGTTTAGTAGTAATATCACCGCATCAAATTATTCTCATATTTTACTAGTAATGAAATAGTAACTAGGGTATAAATTTAACTAATTTTTGTTGTCGGGGGCAAAGAATAAATGAATGAATGACGATGATAATCACAAAATGGTAGAATAGATAGATTTGAAAATCATATATGTGTACTGCGGTTTTAAGAAATGTATGAAAGAGATCCTCGCAATAATGACTTATAATGACACAACTTATGTATCAGTGAAAAAAAGCCTGGATAAGAAAAATTCAGGCCCGTACGGCCCTGAACTATTTTCACTACTACAAAAGGAGTGTTGATTACTGCGAGGATCGCTTTCATACATTACAAATGGCAGAGCCAATCACATTTTCTGATATGCAAGATGTTGACTTTGTTTTAGCTAAATTATTTTGTAAATATGATTTCTGTTTCAAATGGAAATTTTGATAATTTTATCGAGGTTATATTTCTTAAGAACATTAATCTAATTAGTTTTTATAGTTTAAATGTTCTCGCTGTCCTCCGTCGGCATAGTTCCTATGTTATTTATTTTGGTAGAAAACTGTCGATAAATAATGTAAATTTTCACTTTTCAAGTATGGTGTATTTGCTCCGAGATTGACACAGAAAGACATAGTACGTTTCAAGTTGTGATAAACATATGTGGTTGAAGGTGATAGAGAATTTAATATTTTCTTCACATCAAAGATCATAGTAGAAATATCATCAAAGGGCCTGCTTTTCGCCCTATGAGACCTTCTGGTAAAAGGGACATGCAACTTCCGTTCTCCAAAGTAAAATTTGAAAAAAGCGTGTTGAATAAAGATTCACGGAAACCTGATTGAGTCGTGTTTATTCCCTGTCTTGTGACCAAACTTTCTCAGTGGTAAGGCAGTTGTCGAGGAGTTTGTAAAAAAGAAACATTTTGGTGACAAAAGTTGCAAAATTCGTCACAAACAGGCGTTATCTGTCCGTCATTCTCTTATAATTTGTTTGTTTCTCGTTCTGATCAGTTTTGTCAGTGTGCCATTCTTCATGGCATATGCAATTTAGAGTAAATCTGGGAGCCAATCAGGTTGCAAACATCAACAGGGATTTCAGAATGGATATAATAAGGTGATAAACCCTTTGTATCGCGTCTTGGTAGACGAATCATGCTTAGAAAGAGTATAACGTTTGTAACTTTTACAGTTTGAGATATCAAATGTTATGCTCAACAACGATTTGTCATTCCGACGATTCACGACGATCCACGGAAACGAACCGATAGGTCCCATTAACACTGCAAAGGGGTGACTAAAGGGTCAATTTGTGAAGAGTTAGGGAAATCAGTCAGATATAGCTGCGTTCCTTTTTTGTGACTTTCTGACCTATTATTTTACACGTGTGAATTGGGCCTCTTCTTAACATGATTGAAGAATTCTAGATTTGATAACGGACATAGCCTCAAAGGAGTGGTGAAGCAAATATTGACTTCCCGTTGACGTATATTTCATCCCAAGTCTACGCAACGGAAATTGTAAAGGAAATCCATGTCTTTTACCCGAGTTGATTATTGTGTCCTGTACCGGCTGGAAAGCTTTCAATTGACTAGGAAACTAAGAAACACTCTTTTTTTCTTGAACGCAGAATAACTTCAAAAATGCCGCGAGATCTTTTTTTAATCGCCAAAAAATAGTTCGGCACAATGATATTAAATTTGCAACTAAGGCAAAAGGGTAAAAGTAATTATTTTTTCCTTCAATAGGTCTGAACCAATTTTTCAATTTTTTCTAAGGAAGTGATTGCGGAAAACAAAGGAACTCGACATACAAAGCAAATCTAATTTATTTTCCATGATGACAGAATTTTCAGGCTCGGGCTTGCACACTCCGAGAAATACATTTGAACGCACATTGATTCTTTGGTTTTCTTGGTCACTTCAACTTAATTTCTTTTTGGCTCCCTCTCTCTCTCTCTCTCTCTCTCCCTCCCTCTCCCTTCCTCTCCCCCTCTCTCCCCCCCCCCCCTCTCCCCTCTCTATTTCTCCCCCTTTGGAAAAAGTGAGTGTATCACATGACTTACGAGCGGGAATTTTTTTCAAAATCAGCTATACACATATAGATTCAAAAATGACAACAATGTAGTTTCTTTTTCTTTACAAAACACGATTCGTGATGTTGTTTTCGTTAGCTCGATCTCCGCCTCTTTTTGCAAGTCACTATCTTGAGAATTTCTACTCGAAATGTTCTGTTCAGAATTCCATAAATAACAGAATTAATGGCACTCGAACTGAATACCAGAAATGCCCAAAGAGTTTGGGGGAAACGCTGAACTGAGATTGCAGGGTAAGCTAGTTCGACGTAAGAAATACCGTATGCTGACAGCCAACAACAAAAGTACCCCGCTATCAGACCCAGAATGATCTTATTAATCTTTACATCTTCCAGTGCATGGGCACTTCTTTGCAGACTTCCAGCGCGAAGCGAGCGTAAAGTTGCAGTATTGTGTCTACGAACGGACACCAAAACCCGCCAATAACAAAATAAAAGGGTGGCCATCGGTGCAAGCGCAAAAACAGCCATTGTTATTATATTCCAGGCGGTCTTAAAATAGCGATCTGTTAACCTAATGTGGCAGATTGTCTTGCCGGGGTCAAAAATGAAAATTGGCCACTTCAGAATGGCAAAAGTACCGACGTAAATTACGCAAACTAGCCATGCCAATACGATCATTTTGAGCGACCTTGTACGTGTAAAGATTCTTCGATAAACGGCTGGTTTTGTAACGTTTAGGTAGCGGTTTACTGCAATCAGGGCCATAGTTTCTTGCGATACAAACACCAACACGAAGAAAGCGAATCCATGAAGCTGACAAGCCAACTCGCCATACACCCAACGTCCTAGAATGAAAACTCCGATTGAAAACGGCATACAAAGAAGGGCCATAAGTATATCAGACACAGCCAGAGATGAAATGAATAAATTCGTGGTATTTTGTCGAAGGCGGCAGTTTCTTCGAATAGCCCAGTATAAAATTATATTTCCAGCAAGCGCGCAGAAATTTATAAAAAGAATGGCTGTGGATTCGGTAACCTTAAGCGTACTGCTGCGAGACGATAGAGCGTTTTGTAGTCTGAGGAGGGTTGAAATAGTCAAGTTATTCATCCCAGGTTTGCTTGATTTTCTCTAATGATTTTCTCTTTTGATTTTCTCTGGTGGTGTTGTTATTGTGCCGTTTTCATTGCAATAGGGTACTCTTCTAACTCCTGCATCTTATGTTAGTCTATCGTGGACATCTGTCTCTTTAAAAGTCCATTTACGAATTGGACAAAACCAAATACATTGAAAACTTTAAGGATTTAATTAAACCACTACGGAAATAGCCATCCAGAACCGCCATCTTCTCTGGTACTAAGGGCACTCGTACGAGTCGACACTCAAGAGCCGACTCCCTGTGGTGACTGTCCTACTTTACAACTTGAATCTAGAGCAATTTTCGATCGACAGTTAACCTTGGGACCCCTAAGAGTGATTGGTATCCAATTTCTCCTTACAGTATCATTGATGAATCAAACATTAGCGTCATGAGAATAAGGGAAATGATCACCCACCAGAGCTCTTAATTCAGTGAACAAATTCTCCTCGTCAGACCCATTGGAAATATAGCACTAACATTGTAAATATGCATACTGATCTTTGGGTGTAAAGGGTTTTAAGTGATCCAGAATTGCTTCACTTAGCTCTTTGATTGATCTGGAACTTTTCAACCAGTCAGAAGCAAAATTAAAACGAATTGCACCTTGGCCATACGTTTTCCTGCAGTTTAAGCACGCTTGCTTGTTTCCCTCTGAGCTCCTGGATTTTTTTGCGTTTTCTTTTTTTCTGATCAGCAGACTGAATATGAATATGGTTTGAAGACACATTAGGTACGATATGAAATTGAAACTGCCGTTTCTCACGGGTACTTTGTTAATTAAATAAATTGTCAAGTGAGACAGGAGGCTTTTAGTGACTCAGGAAGCACGTCACCCGCTGGATATCATCCTGTCCGGCAACTAAACCATCGCAAATGTTTGCAAAACTCAAAGGTAATTTCGCAAAGATGGTCCTTGGATTCTGATCATTCAGATCGAACCTAACAGTGTTGCTACGTGTCACATGAAGTTAATGAAACATTCTGAACTAAATTGGCGGAAGTAGTGTAAGAAGGCCCGAAACCTCCTCATCAGCCGATTTCCGACTTTCAAAACTTAAAAGCCACTTACGGCAAGGTTGGGCCAAGAAGTGACTTTTATACTATTCCCCCGTGAATGCCATCACCATTTTCAACTACGGCTAAAGGTATTTAAATCGAAAGCCCCCATAAATAAGTTTACAAGCTTGCACCAGTACAGTGAACCAGAAATTATCTTCATATTTTACTTCTCTTGTACAAAGATATCATTTAAAAATGTATATATGTATTTACAATCTCTAGTTCTCATTTTTCCTGATTTCTGCAACGCGAGCAATGAACGTAAACGATAGAATAAATAGTAAATCCAAAACACGACAGAAGTTAAATGTCTCACATCGTGCGACAAATGATTACATTTCCCTTTTAAGTGTTATTTAACACGATGAATAACCACGACCTAATTTGCGAAATGAGTTTAATTTGTATGAGATAAGAAATCATTTTTATATCGATGGCTCCCCTCTCATCCCGTTCTGAAATGGACACTTTGGAGTAACTGAGAGTTGGCCTATTTGTCAGACCTTTCCCAGCCCTGGTTTTCAGTCCTATCACTTCCGACCCTGGTAGTTTGAGGTCTCGTTTTCAGTCCTCTCTCTTCCGACCCTTGTACCTAGAGGTGTTGTTTTCAATTTCTCTCTTCCCACACTCTACTTCTTTGAAATAAACTTTCACTTTTGCTGCTCAGTCTTGTTGTGGTTGTTGTTTTTGTGTATGTGTTGTTTTTTGCCTTCAAAATTTCGATCTGTTTCCTTGAAATCGTTGTATCCCATGCAGAGTTTCTGTTTCCGGGGGGAACGCGCATCAGCTGACAGCTTTCGCGTCAACAATTTCCACTGCTTCTCTTGACTTCTGTTTAAGTCAATTACGCAAACAAACCTTAGCACCATCAATGCCACAGGACTCTCTCCAATCCCTTGGGCGAATTTTTCTTCAAATACTACTACACAAAGCCTTGGCACACAACTGTCGACCTTCTGTTGTCTTCATGTTACACAAACCCAAAAGTACATCAGGTGTGTTTTGCAGACTGGGTGATAACTCCAATATTTCCTTCACCTGAAATAATATAAGTACGCTAGTCACGTTTAACCCTTTAACCCCTAAGAGTGACCAGCATCTAATTTCTCCTTACAATATCACCCCTGAATCACATAGGAAGGTCATAAGAATAAGGGAGACGATCACCAACTAAAAAAAACAAAAGCCGTCGATTGTTGAACAAATTCTCCCTGTTCGCACCTTAGAAGTGTCCAAGGAACAGTATGGAGAATATGCATGCTGTACTAAGGTGTAAAAGGGTTGAGGACGAGTTGTTCTTTGAGGGAATGTGAAGGGGATGAGAACGAGACAAAGATAAATCAGTATCCTCGAAGGAGTGAAATTCAACGTTGTTAAAGAGATTTACCGAGGTTTTGCTCAAGTCTAAGTATGTTTATGAAGCTTAAGAAAAACAACTGCATGAAAAGATTACATTGTGTTGTGGAAAAATCAAGAATGGCAAGTAAAGTATTGAACAGACTGTACTGGAAGTAATGTATAACAAGATCTTTGAGGCGTAATTGTGAAATTTGATCCCTCCCTCGGTACTGGAGATTAGGAAACGTTTGAAAGAAAGGAATAATCTGGCCAAGAGGTACCCACCAAATCTTCAGGAAGACAAGCCGATAGTGGCCCAACGATGGTTCCAATACTGGCGACAGCTTGTTGAAGGAAAGACACCAACAGAGCTGGAACCGGTCCAACCTCGGTGGTTTTAATGGTGGCAATAAAATCCTCACAAAGGTGAACTAATGAATAGATCAAGCTAGAGGTAAAAAATCTTGCCTCTCGGAACTCATCACAATATGATGGTTACTGATAAAGAAAATATATATGTATATGACGTGAGACTGTTTCCAGTCTATTGTTGTCTGCGGCCGAAAAACAAATTACCAAATATAAGCTACTGTAAATAATAATTTTCCAACCGATATAAGGTTGTTTTGAAAATGAACACAGTAATACGAAGGTGAGAATGGTTAACCCTTAGTTGATTTCTAGATGTAAACAGTTATTAGTAACACAAATCGGAATAAGGCCAAGTAAAATGTTAGAAAAGAAGAAATTTGATAGTTTATGGGGCGTGAACCCTGCGACTCGTCGAACACTAAAAATCGCTTCAAAATGAACGTACCAAGAGTCTGTTGAACGCGCGATGAAGACGTGGAATTGTAGAGAGAGGGAAAACTGTCCAGCCTCTGTATTTTAGCCGGACTAGCATTGAAAAAGAAAAGAGAAAGTCATAACAAGAATAAAAAAAAGATAATTAAGCATCTACTTCACCGAGAGATTTAATTCAACTACATAGGGAGACCTGGCCCTGACATTCAAATAGGGAGTTGGTAAAGATCAATACATCTACAGTAAATTGTGTTCACATTTCTTACCGTGTGATTTCGCCATCAGTTAAATCTCCTTTCGACCGCGTATGTTCTATGGTCATTCCCAAACACACAGCGTGTGCCATGAGCCGAGCAATGGCCCAACCCTGGAGAAAAGAAAATGCAAGAACCAAGTAGAAGGTCAAGTTGAATCGATATTAACCAGGTTAACCCACATAAAAGTCTTTAACGTTTTATCTTAGCCAAGTGGGAGATGGGTGATTTAAGCGTTAGTCACGTTAAGGCAAGGGGCGTAAGGGAGCTCGGCTCTCCCTCGGAAGTTCCGTTACTTTGGGTGACTTCCGCAAAGCTCACGAGAGGAAACATCTACGACTGTTGCGCATTCTATGGCCAAGGTCTTTCTTGCGTTTTCATAGACCACGATTCCTCTTTTGTCCATAATGAAGAGAGCAAAGCTAACACCTCACTATCTTACCAGAACACACCCGCGGGCCAGTACAAGATTTATCATACGGCTGAGATATTACGACAAAGTATTTTGCCATCGCGGAACAAAGTGGATAGTATGGGTCATATATGGCATGGGAGCTGAATATGAGCATACAGCGGTGTCCAAACAATCAGGAAAAACCGATTTAAACTGACAACTCTACCTTTGGGTCTTCTAACATTGTTTCAGCTTCTACGTGATTCATAACCAGTGGTAGAACTTTTTCAAGAAAGCAAGGTACAAGGTTCTCGGAGTCAAATGTTAAAAGACAACTCGCCAAGTCCGCTAATAGACAATAACGAAAAAAATAATAATGATAGAAAAAAACAGTTTGGACAATGTAACACTATCTTACAGATACATTTCAACTATGACATCTTAATTTTCGTAAGGAAGGCAAAAAGAAAAATTGTGCAAACGAAGAAGACTTAAACAAGGTAAGGGTGAGAACCGGTTTCTAAGCTATTTAGAATTAGCATATACTAAAACAGTGGATAGCGTTGAAGGCGCGCTCTGATTGGCTAGTCAAACTCCGAATATCCTTTGCTATTTACCTCCGAGCAACTCGGGAAAAAATGGCGTCCCGGTTTGCATCAGTGACAAGCGAAGAAATCACTCAAATTAACGACGGTGGTGTATGTTATCTCACTGTTTTAGTGTATACTAAAACAACTATTCACCTCGGTGTCGGTGGTTAGCGGTAGATATTTACCGAGCCGCGAAGCGGCTCGGTAAATATCCACCCCTAACCACCTCCACTTCGGTGAATAGTTGTTAATTATAACATAATGGACATAGTACACATCCTCAGATTGGTCAATTCAGTTTCCAAGCGGACGCTTTATCAGGTGATGGAGCCCGCATGTAACTAGTTATGTCATAAAAGCCCCCACGAGAACCCATTTTTCCGAGCTCTAGAACGTGATAAAGACACTTGGGATGTTGGGAGAACACTCGGAAAGTTAAGAAATCACGAGCCGAAGGCAAATGATGTGTAAACTTTCCTCATATTCTCCCAACATCCAAGTGGCTTCATCACGTGTAAAGCTCGGAAAAATGTGTTCTATTGCTTAAATAGACTGAAAACTGTGAGTGAGTTCTCTTTCTCGAGATAAATCAGCGTTCAACTCATGGAGTAGGAGAAAACGACAAAGAATTGGAAATTTCACCAAATTACAATCGAACAAACCTCTTTCTATTTTCACTTAAACAAGGACAAGAAAGGAAAAGTGCCTCTAGCTCACTGACGAATTTCAAAGAAAACTGGACACTACTTAACTAAATGTAATAACTGACCTGCCATTAGGATGTCTCGATGTCGGCTGCACTTTAACACCTCCTGAGTCAGAGAGATATAAAAACCATTGATTGTAATGTTAAAAGCACCTTCCTAACCAATAGCATGACTCCTACACGGTACTTTGTGTAAGCACCATTAAAATTAAAAAATCAAAGCGACATCTCTCGCCACGTTTGATGTTAAGCCTTATCTGAGCAAGCAAGGACACTAGTGACCCCAATTACCCGCGATACAACAAATAACAACAGGTCAGCTAACTGCACCACGTACAAAGTACACTATTGGAAGAGAGAATCAAGCTAAGAAACTGAATTCCCTCTATAGGCCTTTATTCAAATGCAATTCCTCCATGATATTTCTAGAATCGGGTGATATGGTCTCCAACGTATGCATATGCACTTGTGCTTTGCGACCCAGGATTGAACTTTAAGATCCTCCGAAACAAGAGTGACCTATAATTGACTTAGCCCTTTACCTCCCAAGATCTGATTGTAATTTAGTTACACAAATTTGTTTTCTGATCAAAAACACAACTCCTATCTGATAATTGTTTTATTAAAAAAAACGCCCCCAAGATATTAGACAAATCTTCTCGACTTTATTTTGTAAGAAGAAACCGGATGTTACAATGTACAGATATTAGATTATGGTATATTGGCTCATATACCATAATGGCTAAGCCAATATAAAGTCTTGAATTGCATTATCCAATGATCCAGATTTTTAATAATTGCTATTATTAAAACCTGGATCATTGGATAATGCAATTCAAGACTTTTTATTGGCTTAGCCATTATGGTATATGAGCCAATATACCATAATCTACAAACCTGGTCAGCGCACGCGTCAGCTTAAAATTAAAAGGGAGCTAAAAATTTCATAAAATTTAATAAATTAATTTAACGTTTTCAATAAAACAATTATTCCACTCGCGTTTGTTGGATATGAGATGATTATAGCCAACTCGGCGCTACGCGCCTTGTTACAGGATAACGCCATTTGCTGCGCGAGATGGCAATCCAGCATTGAAGGAGCCGGCAGTGTATGAGAAACAAAATTTAACTTATCTCATGTAACAACAGATTTGCACTGAAATGATCGCGACAAGAGTATCCTAACCTGGATTATACAGTAAATAAACCATTCATTTCCTCCCATGATTAACATATGTCTGAACCGTTTAAGTGTCTTACTGCTCAGCTGCCGTGCTTTGACAACGCTTGTGAACAATGATGCAAGGGTCTGTAGAGTAACCAGACAAGGAAACACAAAAAATATTGTGCAAAATAACTTAACAAACCCATCACAGAGAGCTTTATGCCATCATCATTATCATCATCATCATCGTCATCATCGATTCACGTCCTCGTTGTTTCTTTCATCCTCCAATGGCCTAGATTTCTCCAGCAATATTTCCTCTGTACATGTGTCTAGTTTCACAAAATGTTCCAGTATGCCTTGACTGGAGTGACTTGATACTAATCTAAAATCTCACCTTTGACACAGGCTCGCCTTTACATATCGGATTGTCAATGTCCCACGTGTTGTCTGTAGAGTAAACAGGCACAGAAAGTTGAAATAGCGCAGAGCTGAATATGAGACAAACGACTCAACAATTACCTTCCTTGGCTGCTAATGAGCCCCCACCCCTTTCCTCCACTCAGCTCCCTCTCCCTTCTCTCTCCTCGCTCAACACACGCGAGCATTCACGCCCACTTAAATTACCAGGATTCATCGACAGTTTGTTGCGACCAAATTATATTTCTTTGTTAAGGGGTGAAAAAAGATCCTCTCTCCCAGTACTACTGCAGCCACAAAGACCATTGACCCACATTTAAATAGAACAAATGTTCACACCGGATGAGTTTTTACCTTTACCCTCAATACTGGATGACATCGTCTTCATAACTTCACACAACATCGCGCACCTGTAAAGCAAGAAAATTGTGCAAAATGAATTCTTGCCTCAAACAAGGTTAGCGTGGACAAACGGAATTCTCTGCTTAGAGTCTTACTCTTTCAACGAAGGAGACGAACCGCAAATTGGACCTAGCAATTACTCCATGTGACAATAATAAGGTAACACGAAACTGTTAAATTTCTGTGATTAATCGGATCAGAACATTTCCGAAAAGAAACGAAACGCATTCAGTTTCCGTCACATTCATAAACGCCTCCGTTTATTCCAACAACAATTACTTCAAGTTAACAATGTTTACCTGTCCACAAATCCCTGGGAAAATCCTCTTGGATTCACAGGCTTTACAAGGAGTCCAACTAGCCTAACAAAGAATAACAGGGAAATTAATAAACCAACTGAGTTTCAATTTATGCCCAAACTGACTTGGTTCTCTCCATCCGCCTTTAAAACCGTGACGAAACATAAGTAACAATTGTTTTTACAGGAATGCTCATCACTGAGCTACATATGGAACAAGTGATTCAAGTTTAAATATTGCTTGTATGTATTGTATGTATAATAGTTTTACCGCATAGGATGCTTTCTTTCCTCCGCGGTTAAGGTGTAAATGTGTCCACAGCTCCACGAACAAGCACAAACCGCCAATGCGGGTGCCTCGTACTTGAGGAGTTCGCACAATTTCTGAGAAAGAAAAAAAAAAAGAGTAATGATGATAATCAAAGCAATGCAATAGAGTTGAGAATCTGTAGAGCCAAACTTTATTAATAGATTCAATGTAAGACCTTAGAAAATACCCACTGAAAATCACTTACGCATAAAACGTTTCGCTGTTAACAGATTATTTTTATCATAATGATTAAAGGAGCTAGACACAACGTGGCTCCAAAAAGACAGTCATGAACATTTGACAAAGTTGTTTGTCAACTAAGGCGAACAACATAAATAGTTCATTTAACACTTGCGTGCTTGGTTGCCAAGCCTTTGGACAGGAGTGAGGCTAAGGGTAACCTTGTTATGATACAAACGTTGCTGCCTTTCAATTGTAAATCATTTTGTTATGATGTTAACTATATACTGGTCTCTACCACAACAAGGTCACCTTCAGCCTCACTCCTCATCAATGGCTTGGCAACTAAATACACAACTGTAAAATGGTCTGTTGGAGAACTCTTTAAACAATGAATAGAGGCTGATAGTTTCGAAAGAAACTGTTTGGGGCTGCGTCGGTGGGAGTAACGAAATAATTTGGATATATCAACAAAGCTGAAATGGTAAATTGGCCACCGTAACGATTACAAAAGCTGACGTTTCGAGCGTCAGCCCTTCGACGGAGCGAATAGAGGAATTGTGGGTTGTGGGTGCTTTTAAAGGCAGAAAATGGAGCTACGTTTTGGTGGGACATGGCAACGAGAAAAAAAAAGAAAAAATTAGTGGAATGAAAAGCGTTCGTTGATCCCTGGAATGAAAAGCGTTCCTGGCCAATTTACCATTTCAACTTTGTTGATAAATCCAAATTATTTCTTTAAACAATGCCCGTGAAAAATAAATGTCATTGCCGTCGTGATGAAAGACAATCCAACATTGCACTGGATTTGCTCCACTGTGTTCTCTGATTGGTCTAGAAACTCGGCCCAGCCTCTCGACTGATCAGATGGAAAACTAAAACCGTACCTTACTCGCCCGTTTCCCCGCGCTTCGAGCAAATTCATGTTCTATTAAGTTCTTAATATTTCGCTTTGTTGTGATTGACTTAACTTTAGTCTTGGTCTTTCAACCCTTAAAAGAGGTTTACAATAACTTCTATCTTAATTCCCATATGCCGATCCACTTTTTCCTTTCATAGTTTTGCTTGGTTCCAAAATCAAACATGCCTAATTTCTTTCAGTTACACAACCTAGCAGTCACTAAGGACTAGTAAGGAGGCGCAACGCAATATATATACACTCTGCATGAGCAAATTAACATATTATCATATTAGCTTCCACTGTCTGTTTACAGTTAACTTCTCTTTGCAGTTTGGAATTTAACCCTTTAACTCCCGCGATCTAATTGTTAATTCTCCCTTCTTGCTGCTTCACATTTCTTTTAAATCAGTTATGAGAATTTGGTGTTAGATCAGGATAACAACTTCTACCTGATAAATTTGATTATTCTCATTACCTGTTTGCTGGATAATGTATGGATACTATGGGGAGAACTTTCATGTTAATCAGATTACCTGTAGATGATCGGAAGGTACTGCTTTTGATTCCCACTGCGACGCGTTTAACACGTGATGCAAGGCACTGGATACATTCGTACAATGTTCATCCCAATTAGCTTGACTGGGAAAAGTATACGTGAAAAATTATGGATATGTAAGCAGAGTCAAGTACCAAGTTATATCGTAACTAATTCAAATCTTGTACGAAAGCGCATAGCTTCCACCTGTTTTATTTACAACGTGTTCAGAATTCAACTGCTCGTAGTATTCGTAACATCTCTTGATATGACCACATAACGCCTGTGTTGCGCTCTCTACATCGGTTACCTATTGAATATCGCATTAGTTTCAAAGTACTTATTATTAAGTTCAAGGCAATTCATAACGCTGCGCATGAGTATTTATGCAATTGATAAATGTTAAGGAGATTTGTAGATACTCTGAATCGAATGGTAGTATACATCTTAAATAACCCAGTGCCAGACTGAAGAGAACATTGAGGGACAGATCTTTTCGTGGTTTTCACTGTTACCAAATGAAATCAAAAGAGAAAAAAAATTACTTGTCAGACTTTCAGATGCTCAGAGGTACACGCATACATGAGTGCTAAAGTATCTAAAAAAAAGGATCTCTCTAAACCTGGGCAAATTGATATTGCTACAGTTACAATAACTATTTTACTATCCTCGACGCCATCTTTTTCCACTACGAGAAATCTGGAGACGCCTTCCTAGGCAAATCTTTTCTCGGGAATTTCCTGAAATACTCTAATGACATCCCCACCCACAGCTGTACTCAGAGTATGGTCTCGCTGGTAACTGCACGACGAAAACATTCTCATTACGATGATCAGAAGCCTAAGCGGCATATGTTTGAGAAGAATGGCGCAATTTTCAAACGAGCGTCAAAGGTAATCCACGACTGCAATTGTTTTACTTCGCTGCATGTTGCAATTAGTCTAAAAGTCGCACGATACACTCTACCATCAAGAGATTATAAACCATATTCTTTTGTTACCATGCAAATGCAAACTGAACCAATCTCAACTTCTTCACCTGTACTTTATGTAGCTTGCAGAGTTTTGGTGGATTTTTTATTGGTTCATTGTAATACTTACGTTTGTTTTGTTTTTCTGGCATTTGTTTTGATTTTCAAGACACTCAACTAAAAAGCGCTTTAGTGGTTACAGATTGTTTGACTGTACCTTGCAGGGAAGGCTGAATTGCTAAAGAACTGATTCAGCAACTCGTTGACGGCTGCGTGATTGGGTGTGTGTTGTGTATCAGGTATAAACGATCTCCACTTGTCAATGTCCGGTATGTGACGTAAAATCCACTGAACCACAAACGGAGTCGGTGATCGATTCTTAGCAACTTCAGATATAACCTGGCCAAGGAGAGTACGAATTTCTTCAATAATTATCATGAATATAATTACCCATGTGATTCGAAAGATTTTCAGCTCTATTTCTCGCTATGATCCCCCTGTGCAACCTTGGTGATTACAGCAAGAGCGTTCACCTTTTCGAATTGAACTGGCCGCAAATGGCTTCCTGTTAGATATTTAAAGCCTATTGAACACTTTCTTACAAACGAATTTTGACACGGCCACAACATATTATCTCCTCTCATTGAGTTTTTGCTTTGTCATGCATAGTTTACAGACTGATCACGTGTACGAACATTTTCTGCCTTCCCTGCCCTCCCCCCCCCCCCCCCGCCTCTCTCAATGTTGGTCTGCAAGATGACATGGACCCATTGGCAACTGATAACATTGGTAGGGGAAAGGGGTGAAAGAGCGTCATAGACGTTCTTCTGGGAAACTGTCCGAACTAATTATGTCTGCGAGTGTAGAGGCCACATTCTTGACGCAAGACAAGTTGAAGGCAAAGAAATAAACTACAATTTACGTTTTTGCTCTAATAATCATCTGAACATTAATTATTATACCAAGACATTTATTCGCTTCGCGCTCAGTCGATATTGTTGAATAGTCCCCTTCGTCTCGGGCATCATTCAAATTTGCCTTCGGTGAACACTTGTTAATAATAAAAGAGCAGTAAAAAAGGATGAGAAAGTAGCTAGTCTTAAACCTACCTTCGAGCCATACACTTGTCCAATATGACACAATAACAAAAAAGACGTGTTAAATAGCTCCCCTCTGATGCTTCCTTTTTTAACTGCAACGAATTAATGTTTTAATTAAACTGACCGGAGATAATCAAGTTTTTTTCAGATCAGGAAAATCATTTACAAGCCACACTGATAGAGCATGACTGATTAGCAAGGTTTATACTTGAGAAAAAGAAAATCAACTCAATACATTTTTTATCCTCACTCACCGTCCTCTTTTTCTGTAGCAGGGCGAAGAGTTTGTTCTGTAACTCTATAATACAAAATAGTTCAAGCAGTTACCAAGAGTACTTTTTCAAAACCAAAGCTTACTGTTCTAGGTGTTTAACATTAGAGTTACATTAAATGAAACTTGAACATATAGTTAACTGCCATGAGCTCAGCAGTTGTTTCTAGTCAGTCGTCAATCTCACAAGTGCAAGCTTACTTGGAAAGACACAACTTAATTACAGCTGTGATCTCTAGGTTAACAAGCGATTTGGTGACCGCCCTTTTCAGAAGCACTGAGCAGTTTTGTACAAGTTTTTCCAAGTGTTCACCCTGATCCTCTTTTTTCCCTTGCTGAACTAATCAGTTTTAATGGGTGCCTGGAATGTGGGCTTATGACTGACTTTGAAGGTATTTCCAGCCATGGGGTGGTATTCTAGCTTAAGGCTGGCTAGACAGAAAGGAAGCCCCTAGATACTCAAGCATTCACCTTTCATTTTCAAAGACTAAAGAGGGAATGAATAGTCAACTGTTTATTAAACACACAGGAAGACCAAGACTTGCTTGTCATGACCAACACATACTGATTGTAGTTAAAACAACAACAACAACCACCATACTACACTTAACTTCACTACACCTAGGAGCAAGTCTTGTTAGAACACAGTGTGAAACCATTAGAGCAGATCAGCAATTTGTGACTCCAAAGGAGGTGTGATTGCGTCCTGAGGCAATATTTGTTTACATCTGACACTAAGATGAACTCTCCATTTTAAGCAAACCTCATGTTCAAAGAAGATGTTATTTATTGAATGACACAGGCATACTCAGAGTAAAAGAACTCAGAGTGCTTACTGAATGATGTCTTCTTTCACTTAAACACCAGGGCCCAGTTGAATAAAGGGCAGATAATGCTATCCAATGGATAAATTGCTATCCAGCAGATAAGTGATAGAAACGCATACTGCACTTTCCACCGGATAAAGATTTGTCAACTGGATAGCATCATCCAACCTTCGAACAACTGGGACCAGGCTTAAAAATTGACCATCTTCATTTACATAATCAAACCTTATGTTGTTTAGTAACTTGCTGAGGCAAAGCATCAAAACATCCTTACTTGACAAGGCCGTTTATAAGGTTTGGAAGTTTTCCCACACTTGCTGCAGCAACCGTCATCCATCTAAATTTCTCCACATTTAACAGAGGGTTAAGGAATTTCTCATCTCTGCTGCTAAGATCAGATTCCAAAGCCTGAAATAAAGAAACAACATCATTTTGGAATTGAACAGAATCATGCAAACTGTTCACTGCACATGTACTGACTAAGCTGGTGATAATCATTTAAGACTATGACATTGATAAAAAAAAAAAAAAAAAAAAACATGTTTAAAGTGATAACAGTGAAATCAAGATGAAAAATTCATTTCAAAAATACAGGTCAAGACAATACAAACAGGGCATTGGGACTCAGTTAAGGGAGTGCCCTCATAACATAGGTGAAAATTACAGTAATCAAACAAAAAAATTGCAGGACTTTGCAATTGACCCTTTAATACAGGGTGACTGCATAATGTGTTTCCACTTAAAAAAGGTGCAACTATATCTCCACTGAAATAGTTGTATACTTAGGTGATTGGGTTTTTATGAAACTCACCATGATTATTTCCATTATTTTGCTTTCTGCAATACGAATACAAACAGACAACATTAACTTTGTTTCACCACATCATGAAGAAAAATGATGGCAAAAGGAAATGGGGAGCACATCAGAAGCTGAAACAATCCAACAAAAACTGCTTTGTTTAATACACAAACCTTCATCTTGGACCTGCTGGGCTGGATGATTATAAGATGCTTGAATACTTAACAAGTGTTGTACTTCATCTGACAAGAGTCTAAAAAGTAAAATGAGGTGATGATAAGTTTTGCAGATTGTTATCGTAACAGAAAAGGGAATAATCCGACAAAACAGGTGTCTGGAACCCCTTTGCACATATCTCAACTACTGAAATGTAAAATAACACAACATGCAAACTTCTGAGTGGAGATGAAAATGAATGGTTGGATGCATGTAACTAACCAGTGTCTGCCACACATAAATGTCACAAAAGCATCAAAACTTTATTCCAAGTCTATTATGCTAGCACAAAATATAAAGACAGTTCTTTGCACTCTAAATACAAAAAACAGGCTGTATCATAGGCTTCCAGTGAGGATTATCAGAATTGGCGTCAAAAGAAGAAATGTTGAGAGTAAAACAAATGAAATCAAAGCATTTTCTTTTTGTTCAAATGATACGGCAACCTGTTTACAACCACAGAAAGACCTGGAGGGATAAGATGAAATTCTGACAAAGACCAGAAACAAACCTTTGAGAGATGAGCTGTCCAATCCTATCAACCACCTGTTGATTGAGGTCTTTGCAGTACTGCAGGATTAATTCTTTGTAACAGTTACATCTGCAAGGCATTGGGTAGTAATCAAAGATTGGCATAAAATTAACCAGTCATGTAAGAAACTTCTTTCTAAAATGGCCCTCTACATGTATATAAAACATTTATTTTTTTTATTTAGTTTGTAAATAGAAAAAAGATGGTAAGTTTGGAGCTCAGTAAAGAAATAGAGAAAGATGTTTTCATCTTGTCACGAGCGTAGAACAAAGAAAAAATTCTGGGTCCCCACGAGGAATTAAACCTCAGACCTTTGGATTCCATGCTCCAATGCTCTACCACTAAGCCACAGAGCTTTTATCATGAGCAATGCCCATTATGAAGTTCATGTATGAATACACATTCATAACTGTTTTGACAAGACGAAAACATCTGATTGTAAAAAAGAAATGGCTCTTTCTGGCTAGTAAAATACTATATATAGAGCTGATTCTATAGTAATCTGAGCATGTATACTAGGATATTAACTAATGACAGTCTTAATTAAAGAAGTACATTGTTTTATAACCTGCACTTCTTGTCAGCATCATCCAGCAAGGGAGCAAACTGTAGCAGTTGTTGAAAGGCAGTATGTGCAGCAGAGTGTTCCACAGGACTGGGCTGAAGTTGAATGGGAGGCTGAGATCTAGACTCCAACAGGCGAATCACCATGGGGACCTACAAGCAGGTACAGTGTATCAGTAGTTAAGAAGAAAGAAAATCTCAGAAAATAGAAACACCAGGGTTAGTGGGGGCTAATCAACCTCTTCTCATAGAGTCTACCACAAATTTGTACAAGAACCTCTCTTATAGAATTTTAAATTTCATCTGAAGAAAAAAATGTGGTAGAAGCCACATGGCCATCAAGAAATTTCCCCCACTGACCTTCAGGAATAAAAACCCTGTCCACAGTATCATTTCCATTGATTTCTCAGGAGCTCCTAGCAGGCCAACTAAGGCTGATCTCAGAAATTCCAAGTATAGCTGATGCCTAGCAACATTCTATAAAAAAACAAAATTATATTGGACATTGGTAATATTCAAACCACATTAACTTCAACAATTTTCTTTCAGAAATGAACTTGTCACAGGAAATTGGCAGAATTTACTTGAATAAAGGCTGATAGTTTCTAAAGAAACTGTTTGGGACTGCGTCGGTGGGGGTAACAAAATAATTTCAATATATCAACAAAGTTGAAATGGTAAATTGGCCACCGTTACAATTATAAAAGCTGATGTTTCAATATATCAACAAAGTTGATATATTGAAAGAATTTACTTGAGGTCACCTTCCTGTAAAATATCATATCATACTCCAACAGGTTTACTGGAAAGGTGACATAAGTGAAGGCAAGAAACAGGGCTATCAAATGGCTAAAATGACTCACAAAAATTTTTACAACAGATAGCAGTGACCTAACTCTGACAATGACTCCCACTAAGGTTGTCAAAACATCAGTCACTAAATCTGAGAACAGCCCTTCTCAGGACTTTGCACACCTGGACAGCTAGACCACTTGATAAAATATTACTCCTACAATCAAACAAACAGCTGTGATGCAACAAAAACTTGTCAATAACTTTTTTTTGGGAAAACTAGCTGAATTAGAATCTCCCTTAAACCTTAATCAATCTCATACACAAGTGTCCTTGCTGAGTCACCCACTGAAAAATCCAAAAACTATCCAATTATGTGATTGGACAAAGGCTGACTTGTCAAGATAAGACTGGTGGCATTTTTCCATCCAAACTAGAGGAAAAATCTTAGAAACAACACATTTTTTAAGAAAAAGTTGCAAGTGTAAATGGAGTTAAGAAAAAAGCAAATAATTTTAAATAATTTATCATAATCAAAATTAAATAATGAGATCTAGTCTTGTACCTGAGTATGCATAGTGCTTTCCATCACATCAGCAACTTGATGTGGAGTATAAAAAGGACTCACTACGACCTGTCAAAAACAAGTAGAAGTATAGGGTGAACAGTCATATACTCTGCTTATAGGACACAAGACCCATCATCCCAGAATTTATTCCAGTTCCAGTAGCATGAAGCCACTGGGATTATTACTGATGACCAAGTTAACAGGATGCCAGTCCATCACAGTGTTACCAGCCAGAATTATTCTGATGTTTCCTTGACAGTTTTCCCATCCTCAATTACCCATTGTTGGAGAGAGGCGCTCCTAAGTTGAAGATAACTTATTTCATTTAACTGTGAAATACACGTGCAGTGCGGAGAAAAAAATTGAGGTGTCTGTACCATAACATAACATAACATAACATTAATTCAGGAAGCTAGAACACTTGAATGTAAAAAATACATCCTGAAAAGGGAAAATCGTGAGGTTAGCCCTGTATAAAAACAATTTCCCTTACTAAAAACATACAAAAGATAAAATTTAAGGCTACAGATTCAGTAAATATTCAATAAATATTCAAATAAATTATTTACATAAGCTACATAATTTGAACTTAAGTGTTCTGACCTGGAACTGAGTAATTATCTGGATAGGCATGTTAGGAACATGCCCCGGACTGATGTCACCACTCCCTGATGAAGAATTCAAGCTCTGAAATCTTCAAATGAATACAACATTTATTAATCATCATCAATGAGTAAGAAAAACATCTATTACTCAATCTTTAGCAGTAAGAAACACTGTTAATTACCTTTACTAAAATTTAATTAATCTCTTGTTGCTGATTGGCTAATAATTGCAGGTATAAACCACAAAAGTGAATAGTGCCTTTTTCATGCACTCATTGGCTAGTTCAGAAGTGAATAACAAGAATTATTCACCTCTGAGGAGCTGATGCTCAGCAAAATTGCCCATAAAGAGTTTCATTTTGAACATTTTTCTGGCAAATTGAGAGAACTAATTTTTTGGTCTATGTGTAATTAATACTAACACAATTATTCACTTTTGTTTCCATGAAGGTGGTGGACATTAATTTTACCTCATCACTTCATGGCTTGTTAAATATCCACCACTACTCACCTCTACTTTGATGAATAATTGTTAATTATCATTAGGATAATACGGTAGTATCAGTTGATTAAATTAAATATCAATAAATTTGTTTGCACGTGATATAAAGTTTCATAACTTAACCTCTCAAATATTTCATCAACACAGAAAAATTAGTGGGAAGGCTAACTGGATAAATAAAGGTGGACAAATATAGATTTCTTTCATAAATGACGGGCCTTATAATTGATAATAAATTTGTTTAGACATAGAATGAATTTGCATAACCTAACATCTCCAGGGGGTAAAAAATTTGGTTAATGGAGACAAATCATTGGGGAAGCTACCTGAGTAAATGTAAGAGGACAGATATAAATCTCTTCCATTAATGGCAGGCCTAATTGCTGTTCTTTTATTGTCATGAGCCTTTCTGGCTTCAAAAGCAAGATAGTTTAAAAGTTACAATAGAATACTCACTCAAAATAAAGGCCAAGAGGGCTAATTTGCATGCATACATGTAAATGCATATCAAAATAATAATTTCATTAACCATGCCCACCATTACAGAAGAATTCTGTGACCAAAGATAAATAAAATTAAGGAAACAGGGGTAAAAGGAAACCAAGACAAAGAGAAACTATGTTTCTTAATTTGTCTCTCCTACCTGCTAAAATTAACCATGAGTTCTTTGATGTAGAGCTGTACCTCAGGAACTACTCCATCAGGTTGGGTCATCAAAAGGTCTTTCAGATGTGCCTGCAACTGTCTGTCTAATTCCAGTGCTGTGACTAAACAGAGATAAATATCCTTAGAGCATGATATATGTTATATGATTCACTCTCACTCAAGTACATTATGTTTAGGTAGCCTGTCAGGTAGCAATGTGTTCCCCCTTCCTCTGCCTGTCCTTCATCATGACTTCTAACCTCATATTACAAAAAATAAGAAATAACTCTGGCATGTAAATAAGGAGAAAATTCTTTTTTGTTACCTTGATCCTCCATCTTTCCCACAATAACCATAGCTCTGTAAGATGATGAACCTATGAGCTGTCCAAATGCTCTGTGGCATTTTCCAATATTAGCCGAGTGAAATGGGAGATTGATACCTCCAGACAGACGTAGAGACTACATTATTGAAAAGCACAGAAGAGGTAGTATGAAACAGATTATGTGAATTGAACAAAAACTTATCATTCCTTTTCTAACAAAGTTTGCTTATGATCCATACAATTAAAGACTTCTGAGTTAAATTCCTGAAATTTTGTACAAATTTGAGAAATGTATAATGAATAAACGCATACAGCATTTCACCTGAGTTGATAGAGAAATGTTTATATAATAAGGAAGAGACCTTTTTTCTAAAACAAGTTTAGACTGTATCTCCCCTCAAACATTAACCAGAAGGGAGGAAGATTTTAAGAATAATTAGTGTTAATAATTAGACGATATTAGAGTACCACCTTGTTTTTTAGAATTTTAAGCTTTTATTGTTTTAGACTTGTAAGTAGTAAGTAGCGATATGATTTTAGCTGGGTGCATCCTATTGATTCTCTAATTCATTAGTTATCTTACTTAATTATTTAGACACAACCCCACAAGTGAAGTGTCGCTTTAAATACTCATCATGTATAAATAAAGATTATTGATTGATTGATTGAAATCAATACAGACAGTGTCAAATTTTTTGTTTTGTTCTAATATCACCACATCACAACTCAAGGAAATACTACAGGTATATTATGTAAATATCACATAATAAATAATTATTAAAAACTGGATCATTGGATAATGCAATTCAAGACTTTTTATTGGCTTAGCCATTATGGTATATGAGCCAATATACCATAATCTACAAATATGGTAAGCATACGCGTCAGCTTAAAATCAAAAGGGAGCTCAAAAATCCAGTTTCTTCTTACAAAATAATAATTTTTTGGGGGCGTTTTTAATAAAACAATTATTCCACTCGCGCTTGTTGGATATGAGATGATTATAGCCAACTCGGCGCTACGCGCCTTGTTGGCTATCTATCATCTTATATCCAACGCGCGTTCGTGAAATAATTGTTAATTACATACAGTACACCACTCTCTACCAATGTCACATGAATGAGCATTATAAATATCTAAGGTGCTCGTGAGACTGGCACCGTCAACAGTGATGTTTCAAAGATACAGGTATATTTTACAAACCTCTATACATAACTTGAGTAACCTTGTAGAAACAATAAGAAGCCAATACAAAATTTTGATGAAAGAAACTGCTAGCCTCAGACATTCCTCATCACTATCTGGACCACTTCGAAAAGAAAGAAAATATAGTGCTTCAATATTTTGAAAATAAACATCTTTCCTTTTTTTGTGGTTTCATCAGTAAATGGTTCCAACCTGAAGGTACTAATTAAAAGTGACAGGAAGTTTGGTATTACCACAGTTAACTCTCATAATTGTCAAAAAGCTGTGTACATTTTATCAAGCTCAAAAGTTATCAGAGTTTAAAGTCAGAAATGACTCATTTTAAAGGTCATAGCTTTAACAACAACATGCCATATTCGTAACTTAAGAAACTACGAAGGGAAGGAAAGATTTGCCAGAAAAGTTTGCCTTTCAAAAAATCATTGCTTTTTTCATTTACCACATAAAATAAATAAATAGATAGATTAAAAATGATTAAGTTACTGATAGATCCTCTCCAAAATAGGACTATAATGATTGGTAAATCTAGATGTTATTTTGGTAGTACTTATACTGATTTTAAAGTACTTATTAATCACACTCATTACCTTATGGTTGGAATGAAACTAAGCAGGAGATCAAGAAGAGCTGATAAGCACTTGTGTTTTATAATATTCTGAAACTAAGATAGAGTCAAACATTTGCAATTATTCAGAAAATTTACATCACTAAAGGAAATTGTAGATGAACTTAAAGAACTTAACTAAACCCCAAATTTTTTTTTCGCTTAACGAAATAAGTGCATTTCGTAGGAGGATGTAGCAACGTGTGAAATTTGCAAGAGGGTATTACGCTTCATACATTTCTCATACAACACGCCTAGTCGGCATATTTCAGACAATATCGATGGCAACCTTCCCAAACAGGTGAAAATGTGTGAAATGCAGACTTTCATGTTCTCAATTTGACATCACATTACCCGCTAGAACCATTCCTCTTTAAACTTGGTCATGAGCCAAGGTGCCAGCCAATTTTCCGTATTTTGACTGGGCACAGAAAATTGAAGATTTGAGCAAATAAAATAATTTTTGCACAGAAATACTCCAAAAATACACTTATTTCGTTAAGCAAAAAAAAATTTGGGGTTTAGGTGCACTTTAAGATTTATATATTCAGTGAACTAGAATGAACACACAATAGACAAAATCCCACGAGACTGGGAATTGTTTGTGTGATTCAAGATAGTCAGACACGTCTTTTGCTACCAAGAAGAAATTGATCTTTTAAAGAAACAAGATCAAACAAGGAGAATGACATTCACTCTGTTAGCATTGCTTGAAATGAAGTGGTTTTTCATGTAACTTATACAACTGAGTAACAAGAATTCTTACATCAGTTTATGCACATACCTGATGAACTGCTGTCAAAGCTGATGAACATGAAATGACCTAAGAGAAAAACATACTCAGTATGTGTGTATTACGAGTAGATGATTGTAACAATTTCAGTGTTTTCACCACATACCTTAGTGGAAATCCCATGGTTAAGATACGATAATATCAAAGTGCTTGGTGTACTGCCAAATGTAGCTTGTTGAACAAGGCATTCTGGACAATAATGAAAAAATAAAAAACAAACAATAAGAACTAACATCAAAATAAATACGTAACATGAGTGAAAGGTCTCAATAAAATTTGAATTAACTGTCGAGCATACAAGTTTCGAGAAAAAGGAACTTGATCAGCGAAATGAAGTCACCTTAGAACATTCGTGTCAAATTTTACATCTCCATGATATGAACTTTGAAATTCAAATGACCAGCCGATTGCTATTTTCACAAGTAATAACCGTTTTCACGCCGAAGTTACGATAAACTTAAAGACGGGGAAAAGTTAAATATCAATATCTTAAGAATAAAACGAGTACTGAAAGTTTAAATTCATAGTATCACATTGCAATAATTTAAATTTCAGTTTCGATCAAAACGGCGTGCAATGACAGACGTCTCCCCTCCTCGCTTCATCAACATTTAGAAAAAACATAAAATAACCTGCCAAGTCCTGAAGTTCTTCGTTATCTTTCCCAGCCAGCTTTTTCACTTCTACTAGCCACCGTAATGGAGACCATCTTTCCCTCCAAGCTTGAAGAAGAATCTCCGTGTTGACCACCATTTTGAAAACCTATCCCTTAGTAACCTGGCAATGTCTAACTGTTTCATGTAAGAACGATCATACTATCACATTATGAAATTTCGTATGATTGCGAAAGTGCAGACTGTTTTACGCAGTTTATCAAACGTTATGTGAATCTGTTTTGATTTAATACGTATTTCGACGTTGCAAATTTTATGGTATCCCTTCATTTGCACAAGCAACAGAAATTGAAACACCTTTGTCAATTCGTAACTCAAAGAGTATACGGTATGAAAACCGTTTCCAGAGCGAACAAAATACATAAACAGAAACAAATCTTTTAGTTGGTCTAAGCTTCCGCGCACTCCAGGAAACCATACCCTGTTTGGTGGCAAACATATTGTAACCTATAAGGTCAGAGTGCTCCGGAGAGACTAAAACACAGTTGAGATGCCATGACACTTCATAGTTAAATAATGAAACAGGGACCAGAGGAAGATAACTTGGACTGACCGTTTCTGATCGCATAATTCAGAAAGAATTTTGCCCGCCTTTTTTAATCAACAAACACTGATTCCTTTTCTCCTATTTTTTGTAACAAATTGATTAAAGTTACATGCACTTTTCTGACAGGATAAGTACTTCGAATCTTTATTCATTTTCAGATGAACCATATCCGGTCCTCAAAGCGTTAATTAACCAGAAAATCATTCCATATTGTTCAGCAGTGAACAGAACATCTGCGATCACAATGACCATAAAACGCTCAATTAATCTCGCTCTCCATTAACACTTTGCGAATCAACGACTATCTCGACCTCACCATGCACTGTTCAAAAGAATCCTTCCAACCCACTTTTCGCGCAGTTCAAACCACTATCAACAGCTGCTCAGCAGTGGTTTCGAGCTGTGAAGGCGTGTGAGAGATCAAAGCTTGTGTAAAATATTGTTTTATTGGCGAGGCAGCCATGCGACTAAACGTATACATTTTTGTCAATAGCGTACAATATAACAATGAAAAGGAGGGCTTATCCATATCAGCAAGTACAATTTGCATGCACGCAAACATGACTCGAACTACAAACTGAGTGCGGAGATGAACTGGGAAAATTACCATTGTTCAATGGTTTATCTTTCGGCCGAAAACCCTACGGTCTCCACTTCTTTCATAGGGAAGAGTTAATTACCCATGTCCTTAAAATATGCCAATACCTTTTACAGTACCTTCGACTTCCCCTCACGTATCATTTATGCTACACTAACCACTCAAAAATAGACAATGAACATAAAGTTCTATTTTGTCAGAGGGTCAGCTGATATGGGCCGCTTTTTCTGCTCTTTGAAGCTTAGAATGATGGGCAGTAAATTTTCCTCTAGAAAAGCGGTTCCATTTTTTATGAAAATGATGTTTTATCCTCTTTTTCATAAAAAAACTAGCTGCAGTGTGCTGTATGTTTATGTGCTCTTGCCGTAATACCTTGTAATGTATATGAAAGCCGAGGGTACTCCGAAAACAGTGCATTTTCGATGAACAAAACACACTATGACAACAAAGATAAACTTTTTTTTGGCAATTTGTTTGTAAATAGAACTGTGTCGAACCTGTATGATATTGCGATGCGCTCTCATATGAAGTACCTCACGGCGCCGCAACACACCACCCATATAGCTAAAGGTTATTTTTGGAAACGTTTTTCATCTCCTTCATTTTTTCTATTGAAAACATCTGAAAGGCTTTATCACGATAATTCGCTCGCTTAAGAAAAGCAAATAAATAAACAATACAATATTTGAGTTCATCAAAACATTTCGTCATATCTTTGGCTCTAGAGGACTGTGATTCTTCGAATCGGGTGACTTACGAGAAGTCTGAGAGGAAACCCTCCACATACTTTCATTAAACGTTGCGTGTTCGGCAACTCAAACGCTGTATCATTATTTCAAGAATGAGTCACATATCCTTAAGATGTCTAGTAATACGCAAATACTAAGTGAGTGCATTCGTGGGAACTTTACAAATACGAACATTTGATACCTCAAGGGCTTGCGCAGATAAAAATATTGCCCGACAGAATGTTTATTCGTTTTAACAACAAAACAAAAGAGAAAAACCGCCCCAACAAAGGAGATTTATTTACCGCGTTTGGCCACCTGTTGCTATTCACAATACCACCAGCCAATGAAATCTCGTCAGTTCTATTTTTATCCAATCACCGCTACTTACTGCCATCTTTTCAAAGCCTACACGTGGAAACACGATGCAGCTGACCGCAGATCACAGCCATTGTTATGCTACATCCGTAACAATGGCACTCGTTACAATACATGTCAACGATACTGGGGCGCGAAACACGCGTCAGCCACACGGGTAACAATAACATAGGACAAAAATGTCTTCTGTTTTGACATGGCGCCGAAAATGAAAGTTTAGGCTCTAGGTAACCACAAGTAATGAGCCTAATTTGAATTTCATATTCTTTCAAAGAAGATCAGCTTTTATTTACATGTCTTTTCTTTTGATAAGGCTTTTATTTTAAATTACCTGCCCCGAAAGGGCTACAGAATGGAAAATTCAAGGGTCTTGTACGATTTTACAGACGAGCACGGTTCGAGCCTGGCTCTTCGCGAGATGAACGTTTTTCGAATGGAGAACTGTTTCTGCGATGTGGTTCTATCAACAGAAGAAGGAGAGGAGTTCAATGCTCACCGGCTCGTTTTGGCCTCTGTGAGCGCTTACTTTCGAGCAATGTTTTTGACAGACATGAAAGAAAGCCACGAAACAAACATCACAATCAGAGGAGTGGAATCACAGGCTTTAAAAACCTTAATTGATTTTGCCTATACTTCGACATTAAGAATCACTTTCTCTAACGTTCATTCCTTGCTTTCAGCGGCAAGCCTACTTCAGTTTCTAACAGTGGAAAACGCTTGTTACGATTTTCTCAGGAATAGTATCAACACCAACAATTGCCTCGATATTTGGAACTTGGCCGATCTGCACGGCTGCACAGAACTTCTGGATCTAGCAGAGACCTTTATTCGCTCCAACTTTGTGGCAGTTCTCAAACTGGGGGATTTCAATTCTCTAACGGTAAAACAAATTGTGAAATTGTTTTGTCACGACAAACTCAATGTCCCGTGTGAAAGTGTCGTGCTCTTCGGAGCACTGGAGTGGGTCAAGTACGATTTGACCAATCGGCTCACAAATCTTGAAGAATTATTGACCCATGTCCGATTTCCTTTGATGACTCGCAAATTTTTGATGGACACGGCCGCTAGAGAGGAGCTTATCATGAGCAGTTCAACTTGCCGACAATTTGTTCTTGAGGCGATAGATTATCACTTGATCCCTGAGCGAAGGACAAAGAACCGAATCACGCGGTCGATCCCGCGGGAAAGGCTCAGCCGTTTGCTTTATGTGGTTGGCGGTGAAGGTAGGGAAACCCGATCGGTGTGGTTGACAATAGCAATAAATAACATAGCTAATCTTTCTGTTACTGTCACCTAAGCCACAACACAAGTAAATATTAATATTAACGCAGTGAGTTCCTGAGATATGTTGAAACGAGGTTTCGTCACATCTCGATTCATATTTCACGTTCGTCTTCGCATGCGCTCATGTTCAATCTGGCCATAAAGAAATGATAAAAACTTCATTTTATGCCATAATTGGCCACAGGAGATGAATGAGGATAAAAGTTTACTTAATAGATTATTCCTAGTTTTATTTGAGTGCCGGACCCGCTTTAAGTGACCGTACAGTACAGGTGGATGACAATTGACAATACAAAACACACCTTTGGGACTCAGTAAAGGGTGAAAAGAAAGGTAAAAGTTACAGTCCAGGAGCACAAATTTCGCGACTTTGACAACCGACCACATGATACAGGGTGATCGCTTAATACGGTACCACTTAAAATAGGTTTGACTGTATTTCCTCAAAGGCGCCCTAAGATGCAAGGAGCAAGAGCGCAGATTTTCATGTTTCATGCCATATGCACTTATTGTATGAATAGCTGGGCCGGATGAGAAAATATTTTGCTGGGACTAGAGAAAATATTGGGACGTAACTTTCGCTAGGCAGGAGGTAATAATGTACTGTGAGGTCCGGGCGTCGTGGATAAAAATATTTTCTTGTCTGGTCCGACCTTGCTCAGTCAATAAGCATTTTATCGCATGACTGTCGCTTTTCCTTCTTTGTTTTCTCCTTCTTTTAGCTCGCACCACACGGGACCGTGCGGCTTTTTCCAGCCTTACTCACGCCATCGCACACAACTCTCATACGAGGATTTTTGCTAAGTACTTTTCGATAAAAGTGCGGTTTTTGCCGTAAGGTTCATGTGATAACACTTCTAACCGCATCTCGTGTTATGAATTTCAAGAAGTACGCCGAAAAAAGAATGACAGTATTTCTTTCGAGTTAAGCCTAGCGTACGGTTTAAGCTACTTATGCTTTAAAGCAGGATTTCGAAGCGTAAGACGTAACTCTACAACCTTTGATTGTTTTTATCGGGATAAGAACGGAAAAACCGAAAAAAGAAAAACAAACAAAAATAAAAACAATAACTTTAAAGTCCACTACATTGTTGGCCGTATTAAAAAGGTAAAAATCGTTTTCAAAGATCATAAACCAAGTCAAATATCTCTGAAGTGGTTGTAAAAACGCCAAAACTGTGTCCTGAATAAGGCCTCATCATAGCGCGTGCAAAATATACCTCGAATATACCAACAGTGAGTTCGCTAATGAAATAAGCCTGAGGGGTAGGAGTGGGTTTGACGTAGGTAACCTATTTTGGTAGAACCACTAAATGGTAAAGTAGAATTGACACTTGTGACGATAGGGAGTCTATAGGAGAGTCATCATTGCAATATTCGATATTGCATTACATGGAAAGTCACAGGAGAGGTGATTAAAAAAGACATAATCCGTCTAAACAAGAATGTCTGTATCGACTTACTTATTCATGAAGTTAAATGGTTTTGTATTTCACTGTCTACAAGAAGGATAAAAATTCCTGATTCAAAACCAAAATAGATTCCAACCATGGAGTTTAGAAGTTTATTATTAAGAAAAAATGCCCTATGACGTCCGTTATTCCTTACTAAAAACTTCTTGAAATATTACAACTTATTTTCATTCTGTCGTTCTTGTCAACTTTTAGTCCAAGCTAAGCCACCTTGCTCCCAGTGCTAACGTTACTCTCTTGGGCGAAGTATAAGAATTAGTTTACGACCTCTAAGCCTCTTCATCCTCAAATCACTTGAAACTGGACCTTAGCCCTCATTTTTACACTTCATGTTTTCAGAAAACCGCAAAGTTCTAAATAACGTGGAGTACTTTGACTTCAATGAGAAGAAATGGCGCGTCATTGCACCTATGATCATTCCGCGAAAGTTTGCTGGCTCAGTGATACTCGATGGTCAGTTGTATGCCGTTGGTGGAATTAACAGGGAGTACGCTGACCTGGTGACCGTCGAAAGTTATAATCCTTGTGTGGGGCAATGGACTTCTGTCGCGTCACTCAATAAATGCAAAGGTGATTTACGTATGTGAGAGGCATTACAGGCTATTCGGCTTTCTTCGCTCGGTGCTTGGTTTAGAAAACTCGTGCCATCCCATCCACCAATCAGATACAAAATTGAAATCAAACTCACCAATTGGTCAGTAGTGATTTCCCGTACTTCCCCTAGTTTGCTAATATTCACTTCGAATGTTTCATTTGGCTTCTTGTGTTATTTTCCTTTCATCTGATTGGCTGCTGCTAAATCGGTGATTTTTGGTCTTACGGAACTCAATCGAAACGAAAAATCGACGCCTTTACCTATCTATCACCTTGTTCCTAAGAAACCGATACCAAGAACTTGAGTAGAAAAAATGTCATGTTTATAACGTTGTTCGTTTCTTTGATCTCAGGTGCTTTAGCAGTGTCCGTTCTGGAGGGTTGGCTGTACGCTGCTGGAGGATCCCACAATGGTTCTGCTCTCAAGAGCGTAGAGCGTTACGATCCGATCAAAAACGAATGGACCCAGGTAGCCAATATGCGCCTTCCTAGAAGCCACTTTGGAATGGCACCTCTGCAAGGGCGCCTGTACGCTGTTGGCGGATACTGTGGGATTTCCGAAATTGAGCATGTGGAGTGTTATGATCCAATGACAAATAAGTGGTCCGATATGAGCAGTATGAACAAGTCCCGGATGAATCACGCCGTGGTGACATTCAGTGATCGTATTTACGTTGTGGGGGGCAGTAACAGTATTGGAATCCTGGATTCCATAGAGAAGTACAATCCTGACTTGAATCTATGGCTGATTATCCGCAACACAATGGATCCACGCAGCGGAGCTGGAGCCGCTGTGGTGTTGGGTGGAGAAGAGGGTGCGCAAGAACTTTTTATCATTGGTGGTCACGACACCAACAGTAGAGATACGAATTCCGTGAAAAAACTGAATCTGAAGTTTGCTGATTACTCGACAGCAAATGCACCATGCATGAATTATCCTCGAGTACACGCTGCCGTAGCGTGCGCTTAGCATCTCAACGTCCGTTAATAGGGGCGTATATGAGATCTTGCAGAAAGGGGAAGGTGGCCCCTACCTGCTACCTCATTTAGAATCTGCCGGCGATTTTTTGTAGTTCTACTGGCACAATCTTTTGCGCTTCGAGATGAATGGGAACCAAAGCAATGTCTGCGATTTTCTCTTTAATTCAGGTCATAAACAATGAAAGACATCCAACCATTTCAAAGTGTCGAGTCAAATCAAGTGTAGAGTCATACAGAGATATACACGATGTACAGATATCTCTAGTGATTTTACTCAAGGTTATAGTTCTGCAGTGTCTTAATTTACAGAAAACTCCAAATGCCAGTGGAGCGGCAGATAGTAACTGTGCCAAAACGAATACATTCAATTTATCATTACGTCTATTACTGACGAACACAAGCACTTTTAACCATCGATGTTCACCAATGAAGAAAGAGATAACCGACTCCTTTACAAAAAAGTCCGAAGGCCTAGGTATTAGGGAAATTGTTTTAAATTGGGAGGTTGGTACTTTTCCATGCCAAACATAATCCTAACAAAAAAGAAAGAGCATTTTGTAAGAAAACATAGGGTCGTCTGGGTACATTGATTTGGAACAAGTATTATAGGTTTGACTAACTACTCTTCATCCCGAATTCGAATACTAAAAGCCTTTAAAGTGCCTATAACCCCCAAAAAAATTCTTGACCATATTAAATCTCTCTTTTGCACTGAGCAAAATGCTGCAAAATGCCGCAAAAATTTTTGTGTTTAGTTAAAACCCCGAATTTTTATGAATTTTCAAAGTCGTGGAAAGTCGCATGTTTTCAAAACACGACCTAGGCACGGAATTATCAAGATGGGTCTGGGTCGAGCACAGTTTGTGACGTCATTCAAGTTTGCTTCAAGGACTGGATGAAGTATCTTGACGGATATGCCTGATAAGTGCTTTGTTTTCGGGTGTAGCAACACTCCCAACAAAGAAAAAAGAATAGCACTTCATCCGATACCTTTATATGGCGCAGATGACCCGGAGCTTAAAAAAAAATAAAAGTGGGTTGACTTTGTGCAATTGAAGCGTGCACATTGGAAGCCCACAAAATACTCGGCCATGTGTTCCAATCACTTCCGAGAAGAAGATTATTCAGTCATGTTTTCTGCTCTGACTAATAAGACTATGCAACGAAGGTTGCGAAAAAATGGAGTTGGAATTTGCGCCTTTCCGACTGATCATGCGTGGAATGTCGGAGGAAACGAAATCAGCTGAAAGCGAGCGAAGAGAAAGGTGAGAAAAATTTACCAGATCAGGCTTCAACGAAGGTTTCATCTCGTTGGGAACTTATAATATTGACTGAGATTGGATCGGAGCCCCACTGCCGATGGCGTGGAATGACATCACTGGCCCCAGTCTCTGGTTCACTCGGTCGTTCGAAAACTAAACTCGACTTTGAAAAATCATAAAAAGTCGCGGTTTTAACCAAACACAAAAATTTTTGCGGCATTTTGTTCAGCGCAATAGAGATTTAACACGGCCAAAAAATTTTTGGGGTTATAGGCACTTTAACAGCGACGTTACCTCAGCATATGGTCCCGAGTGTATGGCCCCAATTATGTTCACTCACTGGAATAAAAGAATTTCATTCATTTAACATCTCTTTGAGGGGCAACAGGACCAAAGCCAAAGCTTGACTGACGGAGTAAAGGCCAAAAGAGCCAGTTCACGGGTCACCAAAATAAATGGTTTGGATTTCTTATTTTTTTTTACAAATGAATAGTGTGCATTTCAAATTCATCAAAATAATTTATGGGTGCAAATATTTCATCTGCAAAGTGATGACTACAAAGATTACTCTTGCAATTCTAGGAAGTGCTAATAAGCTGGGGTAGTTTTAAGCGTGAATATCAATTTTGTGGATGAAAAAATTAAAAAAAAAAAATTTACAAGGATAGGCATGACAGTATATACATCTAAAAATAAAGGAAATAAAATAATTCACTACTTATAATTGATACCCCCAATGCACACCATTGTTTGAAATAAATTAAGAGACAAAAAATATAATTATGTATTTGGGAACTTTATTGCTTTTAAAATTTACCAATAAAAGACTATCGGTACTTGCTGGTAGTCTCATTAAATTCATTTCAAAAGGGCCCTAAAAACGAGAAAACTCTGGAAAAACCAAAGTTATGGTTCAACAATATGTTTATACACTGCTAACATCACCACTCCAACAGTACCAGTATCTTAAGTTTGATTACTATTCAATACAAATTTGTTAGAAAAAAATGGAAAATCCACTCTAGTAAACAGGGAAACAAAAATATCATGTGCTGTGAAAAGTGACTAAATTTCTTAATTTCTTCCCTAAGAACTAATTAACCTATGAAGCTTGGTATCCTAGTTCCAAAACTGAAACTTAAAAAAAAATTGTTTGATATTAAGATCAAAATAATCAGATTATGTACCACTCTGATTTAGTGAGAATGGCTCTTTATTTCCCTTTTAAACTATTGTAAGAATTAACCTCAAGACCCAGAGGAAGAATAAATTTAAAGAGCACCCTAGGACAGCCAACCTACAAGAAAGAGGTGTAGCTAATCTCAAAATGCATCTGCATCTACTACAGTTACAGAAGGCTGTTAGGAGCCTAATTTAATGTAAATACTATACTCATCATTCACTAATAAAGCTGTATTAGGGGTAGGGTATACATAGGCTCATTTCCTAAACAGCAATTGTTATCCAGGCTAAAGTAAATGAGGATTACTAGAGTTCATTTCTATAAACCGATGATTGTTCAGAATACTTTCCAAGAACAAATGAATGATTTTGTTTTCACATGAAAGTAACTCTTACTAACTAAATTATGGAAAACTAGTTTATCAGATATTTGTAATGACAGTTTTTGCTGTCCAAGTAACTGAGTGAGATATAAGTGTTAATTTCTGGTAATATGGACCTGCCTGTTGGAAACTTATATCATTAGGTAAGTGGGAAAAGAAAATCCTCAATTAACATGTTGAGGACTATGAGTCAAATGAATGTAAGAACATCAATTAACTTTGTGCTCTCTTCTAAAAGATCAGAAAAAAATCTGCACACACAGAATAATCATCTGAAATGAATAATCTAGAGAATCCAGTACTAAAAGAGGACTAAACTAGCAAGGCTCTTAGAAATCTCTTGCATCATTCCTAACACAGGTTCTCACATAACAAACATAATAACTATGTTGCTGCTCACTTCCCAATCTGGGCCATTCTTGTAGCACTTAAGTACTCATCTTAATATATTACAAATACAATCTTCCTCTCCAAAAGATAATACACATTTAATTGGTAAGTTGCTTACAATGGATGAAAGGTTGCTGTTTAATGACCAAGATATGCTTTTGCATCGTCCAGTTCCCTTGACAGATTTGCTACATACTTTTTCCACTTGTTCACTTGTTCTGAAATGGAAACAGACTTGTAAACAAAAAAAAAGACACCTAAATCTGGTTCTCCCCAAGTTGTGCAGATGGTTTTGAATTTCTTAAACAATATAAATACTTGCCTCTTAAAAAGAGGCAGACTGCCCCTGCTACTAAAAGTTTAACAACCTCCTGCCTGCATGCTAGAGTGACTGAGAGTTTCACCATTAACCCAGGACACAGGATACTTCTCCATAAAATTTTCCCTAGTATTTGTTCTGTTTCTGTGACAACTGGCTAATTCCCATTTAGAATGCTTCAGGGGAGAGGTACTTTTAGAGTCTTAAGGCCTTACCCAAGAACAAAACACCACAATTCAAGGTCCAAACCAGGAGCAAACAGTGCAATATGACAATTACATTATACCCAGGCCTCTCACCAGAAGTTCCCTCCAACTTCTATGGGTGGAAGAAACTTCAGTTTCAATTTTATACTGTAACTCAAAACTACTCAGGGCAGCTACCTGCCTGTAACAGCATTTTTAAAAAGACAATGAAATCAGTATGGAAATCCTGACTGCTACTTTTTACCCCATATTCTATTGTTATCAGAATGTGCACTAAATGGTACATATAGTTCTTACGTTTCAATCTGTCCCGCGCAACCAGTAGAACCTTGATCTCAGCTTCATTAGCGATGGCCTCTGTTTCATAATTCCTGATTTGCTGCTCTTTGGTCTCAACCTCATCTTCAAAATATTCTTCACGTTTAGTGTATCGCCTGTGCTTTAATTCCAAATTTATGAGTCTTACAGTGGTAGAATCAGACTCTTCACTGAGCTTAACAATCTTGGACTCAGCTGCATTCAATCTTGCCAGAAGCTCACTCAGTTCACATTTCATGGAGCTGTGCCTGACCTTTGCCTCAGCCAAACGCTCTTCAGCTTCGTCAGCTTGTCTCTTTTTATCTCTAACTTTTATCTCAAGCATGACAAGTACATCACTGACTTCAAATTCTTTAGACTCAAGAGACTTTCTGATCTTTTCACTCTCTTCTGCAATCTCTTCTGTGGCTCGGTGACCTTGTTGCTTTTCCTGGATTTGCCTGTAGCTGTTTGCCAATTCCTCCTTTTTTTCTTGGATCCTTTGCTTAAGTGCCTCTTTTTCATCCTTAGCCAGATCAGCCCTTTCTCTTGCTTGTCTGAGGTAACGCATTAGGTCTTTGTGCTTGTTTTCTGCCCGTTGAGTATCCTCCATAGTTTCTTTAGCCTTTCTTTTGAGTGCATCCATGATGTGGTGAAAAACCAAATAACTATTAAGCCACAACTACAAGCACACAGTGACTGTGGAAACACAAAGGGGAATTCAAAGGTCAAAAAAGTAAACAGCAAATACCAGAACTTTCTAAGGCATCATTAAGATAAGAATATATAGCTAAAATGCAGTTGGGGGATGTCCAATTCATTTTGTTCCCTGGGATTTTGTTGAAGTGAAGAGTATCATAACCCTGGTTAACTCAGCTACACCACAACTACCTTTGCTTTGTAAAAAAAGGCGAGTTAGACGATTAATTTTGCTGTTGAACCAAGTCTTTTTCATTAAAATTAGATGCAGGAGTAGATTATAATATAAAACACATGGTTGAATATTAAGTGCATGACAACACAAGTTGAAAAAAAAAAAAAACTATAAAGATTATTTCTCTCCACTCTTTGGGTATAGTTATTAATCAGTGACATATATCATGTTTGTCCATAAATAGGTCTCACTTGGTGGAAGATCAAACCTGTAGTGATTTAAAAATTAAGACTTGTGGTTTAGGAACATTCTGTCTGAGAAATATAGCCTTCAGGAGTAAATTATACCAAAGGCTATAAAGTGCACATGTACAAAAAGTATGCTGAGGCAAGGTAATCCAAATGTGCAAAGACCATCATAAAAGGTAGGACAATTTTCCAAACCCATTAAAATATATTATCATTTTCACAACATTTGAAGGGCAAAAGAAGCAAGAAATACACATGCAGAATCTGACTTCTCATAACAGGCAATAAAGTTCCTAACATATTATGCAGTAAATATAGTTCACTAACAATTACCAAAAATAAACCATACATTAAACTGTTTGTTATGCTCAAAAGGCTACTGAAGTTGTGTTCAAATAATTCTTTGAGTCAACTGTCAGCTAAACTTCAGAATACCGGCCACATCATTTCCATGTCACTGAATAAGAATAGCGTCTATTGTGTTATACCTCATTCTTCAAAGCCTCCCGACATATGAGTCGATTAAATGATGTGGACGGGTATTCTGAAGTTGCTCACAACTGTCTACTGAAATAGAATTCAGTGATTGTACGGAGAAAACAATCTCATACATCTGCAACAAAAGATCTAATTCAAATAAGCAATCAGCGAGGAAAGGCAGTGTGAAAGTTTAAATGCATCGGCTCAGCAGGAACATTCATTCACGACAAGTTCACCCCTAAACCGTAGTCAATAGACAATACTAAGTGTAGATACTGAACAAAGTAACAAACGTACGTGCTCATGATCATCAGACTTTGATCTCAGAGATTTAACATTCACAGCATACATGAAAATCAATACTATAATTCTGGATTTTTAAATAACCCAACCAGCCTATAAAAAGAAGGAAATCGCGACAAGAAGCTGCATTTTCAAAGCAACCTTTCCGTCTAGACAGAAATCCATTGAATTGAACATGGCGTAGCACACGCTATAAAAACATTTCTTTAAATTGGCTTCCAAGAATGCAATCAATCAGACGCAATTCCGATCATGTGAATAAATGGCTTCCGTATCTTAGTCACAAGGAGTTTTGATTGTGAAATTTACCTGTAATGCAGAAGAAGTAGCCAATTTCACAGCGTCTTCACGAAACACCACCAACTCTGCAACCACACCTCGCCTTTCAAACCTGGGTGTGCATAAATTAAGTGACACAATTCACTCTATATACGCTGAAACTAAGTGTCGCCAACCAGATATTTGCAGGTCTAGCAATTTGTTTGGAGTAGTATCTAGCAGCTTCGGAAAATAACCTTCCCCTGGAAAAGAGAAAAAGATGTCGCCTTCCTTTAAGTTCTAAGCTAACAGCATGATTTCAGCAATATTTTCAAATTTTCTCTCACTTGGATCTGAGTGTCCCGTTCACGGCTTTCCTTTTTGGGTTTCCGATTGCTACAAGTTATTCTTGTCTTTCATTTGGCCTGGTTACTACTATTCATTCAATTAGTACCTACTCCCCAATACAATAAACAGAAAAAAGAAAAATGAGTGCGAGGGAAACACTCGGGCGCAGAGTTGAAATAGAACGCGAGGCGCGCGCCAAGCGAGGTCTGGGAACATACTCAAACCGAGGCAATATCAGTTAAACCTACGAATGGCGATTTCATTCCCACTGGAACAGAATGAGAACAGTAACAGAGAAAAAGAGAAATAGGAAGCAGGAACAAAAAGTTTTGTCACAATGTCGGCTGAGTGGAGTTTGGACGCCTAAAATAGTTCGTGGTACTAATCGAGTGGTTGACATAAAGTAACATTATATTTCACAAAGGATAAAGGGACACAATACGAGGAAAGAAAATATTAAGCTAGTGTGGGTGATTTCGTGGTCGATTGTTGCTTCATTTATACTTAAGAATCAGTCTTGGCAATATATGAACCATAGAGAAGACCTTTACCGAATAACAACAATAAGTTTTCGTCAAATTTAAAAGTGCACTACTGAATTCAAGTGAGCATACGGATGCTACGCCCCTGGAAACACACACAAACTGACGAACTATTTAGAATTTTAAGAGTTAATCTCCACCTCATACTAGGTATTTGTTTTGTGTTAATTCATACTACGAAGTTTTTCGAATGATATGAGAAACAACTCTTCCCACGCTCTATGACAAAGCAAGAAGCTGCATGCTTCTATACAGTTTAAGTAAAATCAGTTGACGTCTTGAAGAACGTCAACAGCTGCTGAAACAAACCCGCCGCTCTATGGGCCTGTGTGCCTACAGCTGCAATTTTCAAGAGTGTTTGTGCTAGCTCCACGTGTAAGAAGGGAAAGACAGCCTTCTTAAACTACTTATGACTTTTATAAGACACAATGGCTCGAAATAATTTCCCGTTTCCCTATCAAATGAGTATTCAACCAATCATAGCGAGCGGGTTATTTGAAGTGAGAATGGATTATTTTTTCAACTGGCAAGTTTACAAACCCGTTTGTGGCAGGTGCTCATTAAGTCCAAGGACTAGGAAACAGCCTCTTGAGTAACTCCTTTTTTAGACACGCAAACGGTAGAAACGAAAAAAAAAAAAAGAGAGAGAGAGAGAGAGAGCGAGAGAATCGTGAGGCAAAGGAAGAAAAAGTGAAAAGAAGCCAAAACCTTCTGAGATTGGCGGTCAGAGAAACCGAATTAGAATCTTTTTTTATGATAATTAAGAAACATCAACAACTCTACTAGCTTCTGATATCTTTAAGAAGCGTTCGCATTTTCCCACAACCGCGCCGGAGATAAAAGTAATTGGTGTCTGTTTGTCTGAATTGCCTTTCAGTCCGGATATGATAAATAAATGTGACCTTCCCTGTTCCTAAGAGTGGAAGCAAAGCCAAAGAGTAGGCGTTACTTCTATGAGGTATAATTTGCTACTGAAAATATGCATTTTTTTCTTTTTAAACATTCTCCACCTAGTATTAATTTCTAGGGAAAAAAGGTCAAAATCAAGCTCAAGGATCGGTTTATCAGAACAAAATCGAAGAAGTTCTGCTTCATTTGATCCAACACGTAATCTACCGTCTAGACAGCTAACAAAATGAACAAAGGAAAAGGGGCAAAATGTTATTTGCGCTCCATAACTGAATCACCCATTAGCAATAACACAAGTGCCTAAAATTGAAAAAAAAAAGTTTTCCCAAGTTTTAAGGAAACGGTAAGCAATTAAATTTGACACTGATAGCTCGAAATGAGTTAAGAATGACCGAGTAGGAACGCTAGGAAATCCGCTTTACATTGAGTCTGAAACACATCCTTAATATCAGTTACGGAAAGGGAAATCTCATGCTTCGTACACCCACATACACAGAAGGTGCGTTGTTCTGCTTCTACGAAGGATCACGTCTTCTGCGAGGGTGTAAAGCTCGCTAAGGAAGTTTTATCAGAGATTAAACTCCCTTCCTGTCGAATGATTAAAATTAGGATAACGGAAATATACGTGAACACTTGAAACGCTTAACTGCTTTTGGTTAAAGAGGTTTAGTGGAGATCTACGTCGCTAATTTGGAGTTCACATGAAGATCTCAAGTTTCTCCCCATAATGTGTGATTTTCAAGGTGAGCTCGAGAGGACGGTTCTTCAGTATCATTCGGCGTAGCACGATCAAGGGCAGTTAACGCCAACTAAGGAAGTAAAAAGCTGAGATGAATTAATCTTCCACCCTTTAGGAAGTTTATGTAAGAGGGACAATGATCAATTACAAACATAAACTAACTATCGATATAGAATACGATGGCTGACCGAAAGTGAAGAAAAATGGGCTGTTAGCATGCAGTTTTGGAGCAGAAAGGATGACAGTGCTCTATTCCCGCGTTTACTTCTCGAGTTGTTCTTCTTAATGACCTTGGCCCCTGCCGAAAGGTTAGGAGAGTTCCCTTATGAGTATTACAACATGACTATATGACAGCTTCGACTGTCGCGTTGTTTTCATAAGTCAACTAATCCTATTTTTTTTTTTTTTTTGTTATAGCAGAGTTAATAGAGTTAATTTTGGTTATAGATACCAGAATTTTTAATGTGCCCGCTTAACCATCTATGCAAATTTCACCTTTACAAGATCAAGAGGGATGTCCGTGCCTAACACCGATTAACACGTCCCAAACTTAGATAGATGACTCGACACAGTACATTTGAACTACTCGTGATTGCTTGTCCGCACATACGCTGTTCTTTAACACTAAATGCATGACAAGATCATGTACTATTCTCAAAAGACGTCAGAGAACCTACCTCCACTACTTCCATTTGTATTTTAAAATTGTAATAATTAAAAATTTTTGCAATTTAGTTAGATGAGAGGTCCACACCAGGACTCACGTCTTACTGGTAATTTTTACCAACCTATTTATCAAATAAGTACTACAATTACTAGAAGTAATACTGTAGCACCAAGGATATTGGAGGTCACTACTAAATCATTATGACAGTTTTGGTTCCGATAAGATTGTTTACTTAGTGGAAACTGAGAGAGGAACAACCCAAGTCAAGCCACTGAACAATTTTACATATACTACTGGCGCAGTTACTCTAATTTATTGCGGATAATCTGAGTTATCGCTCTTTGAATACATTTTCAAAGATAAAACAGCTACAGATTGGGGAGCTTTCCCGATCGATAGAACCTAAACACTTCATCGAGTCCATACACGTATCTTAAAATATGGGTGATAAATTTGCTTTCGGTCACACGTAATCACACATGTTTCCCAGCGTGGGGGTATGAATTCAGAGTCGTTTAGCTTATCAGCAAAGTTCATCAATCTCATCAATTTCAAACTGAGCTTCCGGTGCACCCCAGATATCCTCCGCTATCCACACAAAGCATCGAACGCGATGTCCTGTTGTCCAAAAATGGCCTGGCCGTGGTCCTTTAAATATTAAATAAGTCTAAGAAAATTAATTTTGCATTTGAGGCAGGTATACTATGCTCTCTCGCGGCGCTGAGTTAAGGACCCGTAAGCCTATTTTTAACGTACTAAAGGGTCTATTGCACAGCGCGTGGGACGGGCGGAGGCCGATTAAACAATCGCGTTTTCTTTTCGAGAAGAACCGATTTATCCTTATCCACTATCATGGAAAGTTTCCTGATCTGGCACAATACCCGTAGTTTTTGTACTGTGTCCCAAAATAATGAACATTTTATTCGTTCCATTTAAATTGCTTCTTGACTCGCGCCCACTGTGGACCAAAATATATTCTTGTGACAGAAATACGAGCCACGGAAGTTAATCATTAATTCATGATGCTACCTACATATAATTTTAGGAAAAAAAATTTATTGAATTCAAGGAAGGTTTGGCTGTTACCACACGAAATTCTTCTCCTCAGAATTCTGGTACCCTTTTGTCTCGACAATTCCTATGGTCTACGGTTATTATAAGCACCGAGCCGAAAGCAGTGAGAAAGACAGTGATAAGGCAATGGTTCCGTACTGTTCTAAGCCATTCAAGTCGAATCCGTAATACTAACATTTCCTCATTGACTAGGCACACAAGTACTGAAACGCTAGCATGTTCTCTCGTTAATGAACGGTTTTATGTTGAAATACTACGCATAATAAACGCAATTAGCCTCAAGGAGAATGCACAGTTCTTCTTCGTAGATCAGGAGATACTACTCATGATTTCGACCACCATCCAAAGATCTACATTTGTACAGTCCCAAAGTCCACACATTCGCGATGGAATTTGACTTTTTGGCAAATGCCTTTCGCAGGCGTCTTAAGTCGGTTGCACAGTTTACAACCATTGTGACTGCACAGTGCATGCCCACGAATGTTGATCCCAAGTCAACTGATCACTCACCGTGGTATCGGAAATAAACGTGTATGTTCATTTATAATCAACACCCACGGTCACTTAAGCATGCGGAGGCAACGATGGTAAAAAAAAAGATTTAATCTGTATCACACATTGAATGTAAACAACACTCGCTTAGATCCGAAAAGTCTGTGTAGTAATCTATGAATTTCGTCGATAAATGCTGTAGCAAAGGTAACACAAATGGAATCATACAAGCACATCAGAAGCGCCAGACATGTAAATGGCTGGTTCCCACTTTAGACATTGGGCTCCTTATTACTGAACACATTGAAAAAGAAACGATTCTTATGTAGTGACTGGTTTATGTATCACTGCATCAGATAGGTTATGGGTCATCAAAACAACCTTGAATATTATCACAGTAATTTCTTGACCGTAAGACACGTACTCTTGGAAGACGTTCATTCGGAGGAAATCGTACCCTAATCGATGAAATATGTTTCAGTAAACGTGTCAGCGTTAATAGAGATTTTCCGGTAGAATAAGAGAAAACAGAAGACCTTGATAAGTATTTATTTTTATACCACGGAATAAAAAAAAGCTAGAGGAAAGAAAGTTGCCTTACTTTGTATCGCTTCAGAAAGTACGTCAGGCAGAGCAAGTGAAGCCTTATCAGCCTCGGAAAGAGTCACTGGTGAGTACTAGCAGTTCACTTAGTGTTATTCATTCAAGCAGTTTGCGTAGTATCCACAAAAGCATGACAGGTGTTTGTTGAGATCAGTCAACTGAAAAGTGCCACGCTACTTTACTGCACAACTTAGTCATTATCAAGAGCTGTTTTGGCTACATAAGCTTCGTGGGTTAGGAAAAACAAATACGGTGGCTCGTAGATGTATCGGGTCACCTCACTAATACAATTCATACTAGTAAACTCCCCAACACATTGTCCTATCTTGACAACGACATTCGATCTCGTCATTCATCAAGTTTGACCTTTAGCGCTGAAAATAAAAACAGCAGAGATAAGACCATGGAAAAAGCATGTGCTGTTTACGGCCGTTCTTAAATTTTTAAATTTCTTGCGCAACCTTACAAAAGGAGCATATTAAATCGACATGCTCGTGCTTTGGTTCTATGCAGTGCCTGATACGATTTATATACGAGTGTCTTTTCCGGTTATCTTTTGGGATAGCTTCCTGTTCCACCGTTAGGAAAGGAAAACGCCTAGCCCTAGCAATTCTTTAACCACGTGATTTATCACCCACGCATCCGTACTCACCTTAAAAATACAGTTGACGAAGACATTTTTTTGCATTGAAAAATAATCGCTTTGTCAATCTTCCGTGAAGATGGCAAATACAACTGCGAAGGCGTTTTTTTTCCGACAACGCAGTCGCTTTCACTTCAAGACGGAATCCAATACTACGAAGACACCACTTTTACATCATCACTACCAAATAAGGCTCTCGTTAACTTTTCGACACTTGTCGAAGTTCACTCGGGATTGGTTCGTATTTACTCGGAAATGGTTGTCATGGCTTTGTTATGGGATAATGTTATCCACCTACGCTCGTATCAAGCAGTTCTGTCGCTTGTCATTAGAATGTTCAACAGGCCGTAACGCCTACGATTATATGCATAATTGGTTACAACACCAAAACCGTGCACACGGCCAACGGAGGATCATTTCGAATGGTGTTTGCCGAGCGAGGGTACACAGCTGTAGTGACAAAAATACTTCGGAAAATATCAACACATTCTCAATCCGTTAGGAAAGGAACCTAGAACGTGACACTCTCACACGATCCCAGTCGGTGATGTTAGCAATGGCTTATCCACGTTTTCCCGCATATGAAGGTAATTATTTTTTTTTAATTCATAACATAGGTTAGACTGTCGCTGCGACAATCACGAATTTTACGTAATCAGTAAAAAGACGTACCTTTCTAGTCTAAAAATATAAAATACTGGGTATCTTGACCAGTCCGACAGAATTTATTCGCTTTCATGAGCTACGCCAGTTCGGATGTAATTCACAGGGTAAACGGGCCAGCTTCGCACGAGTGAACATCACACTTTACTTGTATGTACATATATCGTTGTGAAATGGGCTCACTCGCTGTGTAAATATAAATTTAACGTAAAGTAAGACATTCCTACAGCACTAACGTAGTAACGGAAAACACTTTCGAGAAGCTGTACGCTTTGGCATGCCAAATCGGAAACATTTTGATGCCCAGATCATCTGTATATATAGCAGTACTAACACTGGTCGTGATGGTCAGCATTGCTACTGTTTTTTCTTTACCTAACGGGAACTAGACCTGGCATTACTTTAAAAACCCGACACTCTAAGATTTTAACCTTGAAGGACGAACAGTTCGCAGCATCAAGTTTAAGTTTTAAGTTGAATTAAGCCGAAGAAAGCGGCACTTGTGAAGAACATTAACCTTTAGAGAATAACTGTTTTGGAGTAACTCAAGAAATATATGCATAGCTCGCCCACACGGTGTTCACAAAATTTCTATAAAATTCTTCGCCCAGCTGTCGCAACTTTAGGAATGGAGTTCTTCAATCTTCTACAGCAATCAACTCCATCTTGCTAATAATTCCATGTGAGTTCTTGTCATAAAGAAATTTTCTTCATTTCTTCGCGAGTCATAGTCCACCTTACTGATATGCGTGGGTGTATACATGAAGACCAAGTGACTTCGAAAAGAAAAATATAGAGCTAGCTTTTTTTAGCGTTGATAATTCTCTTTTCAAAGCTTATTCAAAAAAAGTCTGAACATAGTAAAAGTGATTGTGGCAAAATTCGAAAATAAGACGAGATAAGTTGAGTTAAAGTTGGGTGTTAAACTGATTATCTTCTGTGTCACGCCCATAACGTTCTGGGGATCCTACCAACCTCGTACAGTTTCCCTTCTTCTCTTCTTTATCACCAAGTAAATCTATAATTCCAGTTGTTTATGAATAACAGCTCTTAACCCCACACTGCAAAACCTTATAATAAATTCAAGTCTACTTAGTGTGCGCCCACGACTGGTTAGGATCGCCACGCAGCTGTTCGTTGGACGGCCGAGGCCACCAGCCAACGCAGTGTAGTCTAGTTTATTACAAGCCAAAGCACCAGCTTTACAAGAGGAAAATTGGGAAAAACTGAAGAGCGTTAAGTTGCTTAACTAAAAGAAATTTTCAACAGAAAGCAATGACAAAAAGGTCTTTTATGCGGAGAATTATCTTCCCGAAAACCTCATATGAATGGCTATATTGTCAGGTTAGGAAGGTAAGCATTTCTTGTACGTACTCTTGCCCACGTGGTTACGCTATTGGCCCCACAAAACTAAAATTTTAATCTCGAAATAATGCGATTTTAAGGATAGAAAAAGAACTAAATGAAAACAAAAGGGTGTAGAAAAATCAAATTAATACACAGACCTAAAATTACAATCAATGTTGAAATAGGGTAACCCGTTCGACTCTTGCGAGCGAATACTAGCGATATCAAGACTCTACAAAATCAAGTAGATTGGAGGCGTAAAACGCATTTAGTTCCTTGCTTAAAGCCACAGAAAACAATAGCAATTGGTGGCGCTGCAATACTGAGGCATCTTAAAGAAGTTAGAAAGACGTCATCGATGATATACATGTAGTGCAATCATGAAAGGCTACAGCTCTTCTCATCTACCTCAATGCACCTACCGGAAAACTGCATACCCTACGCTAAGACATGACTTTCCTTTTCTCCGTTTTAGCTTATAAAAGCTCGTTGAAGTTAAAGTTGTAAATGAAATGAACGCTCTTGTTTTTTCTCAAATCCACACCTCAGTACGTGCTAGTACTGCCTACTACCAGGTCTCGATTAACTACACAGCACGACCGACATAACTGTTCCCTGTGTTCTGAGCGTCATAAATCAAACAAGGTTCTTTTTAAACAAGAAAAGAGAAATGTGCGAGAAGATAAACTGGGGAAGGTTAAAGTCGTACTTTTGAAAATAGTAGAACAACGAAACCCTTAAAAAAGGCGAAATAATCGTACCTCCAGGCTAAGGAAACACTAGCAAAAAGAATCTGAAGGATTTCAAGTGGTGACGTGTAAGTATATTAAAGCTTATACAAACAACAGAAAACACAAATACGGTCGATTAAACGGGGTAATAGTCAGTTGTGAGCAGTTAAATCAACGTAAAAGTTAATATCAAACCGATTGAACAGGAGGTTTAAGCTCTGTGCCTGGTAATTTCCTTTCCTTCCTTCCACCCGAGGATTCAATGCCGCCAATGGAACAAATTTTAAGTCTGATTGCCGTAAAGAGGCAGTCTCCCAATTAAGAAAAAGTTGCTAACATCCGTAGGAGGTATTTAACCATCAGTAATAAGTCCATATCTGTAAAACTGAACGGCGTTTAGTAATGTTTAATTCAGGAAACAAATTACCCGGAATTTAAACCAGGAATTGGTCACGCGATGGTTATAAATACGAGGTCCTTCCTTGGAGGCCTAGGAACGAACTGTCACCAATATATGAAAGCAGACTAGTTAACCTACTGTTAGTTCTGGAAGACAGAACTAAGAAATTTTAGCTGCACAAAAAGGATAAACATACCAAGGATAACAATTTGTGAGGTATGTGCGTAAAGTTAGGCAAGCTGCATGCAGCTCGCCGGAGGTTTGTTCAATGTTCTAAGGCAAAACTTTGTTATTATATTCTACTTCACAAACTGAATCAGACCGCTACTGATCGCCAACTATGATCGTTCTTTAAATGCTTCCGGCTCTGAATGCGTAGAATCCTTGTCCTAATATTTATCAGTTTTGAAGTATTGAAAAAAAGCTAACTTTGTATCAAAGAGCATTGCATACGGGGGAAGAGAACGTCGGACAATACGTCAGTGGCATCTCATTCGAGTGATCCTCCTCTAGCTCAATTTGTCGAACCTAGTAATAATCATATGAGGCTAAAAATTTCTTGCATGAGATTGTATCCAGTGGTCAATATTTTTCAATTAGCTACGACAAAAGAGAAAAGCTGTCTAATCGTCAGTTTTGAGGCGCAATTTTAAGTAAACATCAGTCATCTTGATGACTTTTCTTTGATGAGCCACGTCTTCACTCGCTAGCTAATTCGTGTCGCCTTTGTTGTTCCCACAATCACAGATTATATATCAAGTCTAAATTGGTTTCTGAAAATCAAGGGTTTTCAGAAAGCGTTTAGGTTAAAAGACATCGAATTAAAAAAATGAAACGTACATCCAGAGACAGAGTGTCCTTTGTTTCGTTTTGGAGTTAAAAATTCCCAATGGATGAATCGAAGCCAGTGTTAAGAGCTGATTTTTAAGTGAAAAGCCTGAGAAAAAGTCAGCAAAGCAATCACAGATCATATTCTTAACCTCGGTCGAAAGTTTTGATTATATTTCGAAAGAAAATCCTTACCATTGCTGAGAATTATTACCAAACCTAAATTAACCCGCATATTTATGGCTGGATATAGTGTCTTGTACTAGAATAACTATATGTTACTAAACTTGTTTCAGAAACAATAGGGTTTACGTAAACCGAAATTTTAGCAGTTATGAAGCTTTCTAAGTCAATTTACGCCGTCTAGATTAATATATCATGAGCTGGAGACGTTTTATTTTCGATTTATGGCACGATATAAATATCTTCGGGTGATAAATCAGTTAAATGTTTACGCCAAAGCTACGTTCTATTCTTCGAATGACAATATAGAGCAAATTAAACTGCAAGTTATTTCATTTAGAAGTTTCAAGTTTCCCCAATTGCTCATTCACTTTTTTATTCACCCCTCGTGCAACAAATTGGAAACTTAAGAAAAACGGCTGTGCTGTCAATGATATCAATTGTAATAAAGGAAAGAAATTGGCGGGGGTCGTTTGCTTAAATACAAATCTGAGACTCCGGCACATCGATTCAGCTGTACTACGAACTACTTCCTTGGGACAATTTGTGGGCAGTATTGCAAGGAAAAAGTTCCCTCCTGTTAATGGTTAACACAGCCGGCGAGTGAAATTTCGAGAAATGCCTTCAAGCTGAGAGTACGTACTGCATCATTAAACAAAGCATTGAACTTTCACAGAACCATGCGTGGGCAATAAGGTACTGTCGCACAGACTACACGCCAGGGAAAAAGTTATAGTTGCAAGGCCCATTAGAATATTGATACTGAGTAACATTTAACAGAGCTTGACTAATAATTTTGATTGTGTCTATAAACCAACTGATTTCTAAAAACTGTTTTGAGAGCTGTGTAAACAACTTTATTTGGCATGTCTACATGTGGAATAGGGAAACGAGTAGACTCAAATCTTTTCCCACATCATCAAAACAGAAAGAAACCCTGTATGAATTGTCAATTGATCTAATTGTTTTACCTTGTCTTCTTTCTGTTGCAACCGGCGAAATCTTGTTAATACCATAAAATTTGTGTTGTTTCGGACAAGGCTTGGGCTAAGCTGCATCGAAAAAATTGCTTTCCAAGGTTTACTTTCACATCATTTCCTACTTTGGCTAAAGTCGTACTAACAACTCGACTGATGGAGATTAAAATGTTTGCGTGAAGACATGCAGTGGACGAAGGTCCTATTTTGTTTTCACCTGTGTCACGATAGACATAATATAAGGTTTCACTTGTGTTGTTAACGAAGCTGCACTGTGTAGGCGTCTGTCAAAGTCGGATATATTAGCTTTCTTTCAATCACTTTCTGGCGCAGACATTTCGGCTCAAACAAGCCGTGCCTTGTGCCAAGAAAGTTCACTCGATCACACATACTGCGTTAACTCAAAGTTCTGATGCAATAACAATGGTAGTCTGATCGTCTTCTGAGAAAGAAGCACATCTTCGGACTATTTAAAAGCCTTTTCGTCTTGTACACCTCACCAAAAATGGCTGAAATCTGTAAAGGCGGCCGAGATCCTGTTGATTTCATTGACAGTTTGCAATACTGATGCTGCAAAAGTGAACAAACTTCCCTGTATGCCCTCAGGTAGGCTAGCTCCTATTCTTAAAGGTTATCTGGTAGTAACTGATGAGAGTAAATGATACTGATTTAACATTGAGCGATGAACTAGAGTCCAATGGCTAGAGTCCAACTCCGAATGCACCCGGGAAAGAGCCTCGCATAATCAAAATACATTGGTTCAAATAATACTATAAGCCGTGAAACAACCCGCTCAAATTAGCAAATCATCAAAGATAGTCAAAGAACGTTTTTGATTAGCCCGAACACATCTTCAAAACATACAAATGGCGGCTGTGAGCGGAAGAATCCTTAACAGGGTTTTTCATTTGATAAACAGTGGAGTCGGCTAATCTTTCCCGCTTGGATTATGTAATACCTAAAAAATCAAAGTAGTCAATTCTAAAAATTGTCTTTGCCCACAAGATTAATGCGAAAGAAAGTCCTCAGAGATTTTGAGTCGGTCAATTCACTGCTGAGTTGGAAGGGGATAGCAACCACATGTAGGCCACAACATACCCGTGGATAGCTTTCAGGACAACTGCCATGAACTTTCACAATTAAAATCGCTGCTATATTTGATAATGTTTAGTTCTTTAAGTCTAGAAAGAGTAGACTTTGAAATTCTCAACTAAACTGGGTCTGATATGCTAACGATCTCAAGATCTTGGCAAATGCTGCTCGCACCTGATTAGCTGCTTATCACTCCAACCAACATTTTAGCGTGCATAGGGAGTTAGAGCAAACCTTAAAATAACGCAAACTGCCGTATCCTCCAGCATCTATCCAAAAGCACCATTTCTCGCTGTGAAAACTCTCCTTTTTAAGTATGCTAAAACGAATTGTAATGTAAAGTGCCGAATGCCAGAGCAATCAAGTCAAATCAGTTTGTTCGACCCCAAAACGGTTGCTGCATCACAAAAGTATTTCAATTTGATTAATGCAAACAATGAATAAACACAATGTTACATTTTAACCTTGATCTTCAGCGAGCAATTTAGTATTTTTAAGTAGACACACCGAGGAATAAACTTGTTGGCCCACAAGAAAGACTCGACCAAGTAATAGCATCACAGAGATCGTGAAAGTTCACCATAATGAACCCTAAATTATCAACAGAACACTAAACAAGGCCGATAGGTGATAGTTAGCCGTTCATTTCTGATTCTTTCGCCTTTAATACAGTTTGCTACTCGCCTCACACACATGCACCAACACGATAAAGCGTAAGACAAAGGGTAGTCAACGCCATCATGTATGCTTTTTGAGGGAAACTTTTTCAATTCAGTTAGCAATCTAAGGACTCCCTGAATTGTGCAGCTCCTCGGCGTTGACCGACAAAAAAACGGTCAGCGTCTTTATCGGAAAACTACCTTCAGGCTTAAAAAAAAAAGAAAAAAGAGAACAAAAAAAAAAAAAAATCAAAATAACTACGAGATTCCGAGGGGAGGACATTTGAGAGTTGTGGTTTTTCAGTCATGCGTTGCACAAGAAAGACAAACAACTCGCGTGATTGATATTTGCAATGAGTTAGGGCACACCGGATGTAGGCATTGTCCAGACTGCACAGGTGGTGGTGTTGCCAACGTCGAACAGGTGAATACGCTATTATCAAACCCATCACTATGAGCTCTTGTTGATGAGCGAGGTATAATACAAGACAGAGGCAAGAACAGATCAATTGTCGCTTAAACGTTCTGATATTTTGAGGAGTCCTCTTTCATGGGAAGACATTCCGCCTTGTTTACGACAAAGCATGTAGCGTGATTCACAACCAACACAAGCCCCCGCACTTTTAATTCGTTTTACCTGAAAGATATCGAGAGATGACGGGAATGCAGCGTCGTTTATCAACAGTAATGCTTGATATTGCCACCCCCTCATCGAGTCGTCATAATACTTATCCCCTGCCCTTGATAAAATTTAACACTTGTAATTCCTCAGCAATGACAGGATATTAGCTTTTATAACAGTTAGAGTAAAGACAAGAACTTAAGAATGAAAACTAAGTCTATTGATCATCAGACTTTAAAACAAAAACAAATAGAGCCGAACAATAACGACTGGAATGTAGAAATGCCTTTTTGAGGTATCAGCGTGAATCTCAATAGCTACTCCATAGCGCGTACTGCTAACGGTGTCTGTTTGATAAATCTGCAGTGCACCTTCTAAATAAATGCATCCTCTGGTTGAACAGTGCTGGCATGTATGTTGTCCTTTCCGGCTTGCAAGGAATGCTCTTTCAATCAGTGAATTGAACGAAAGTCGTGGTGTCGTATCTCGGTTTCTTCTCGACTAGACTTATTTCATAGATGTGGCCAAAGAATTTGGGACTTTTAAAGATATTTTTCAAGGCACTACTAGGTATACGAGTTTTTCCAATTACGATTGAATGCTTGTGTGATAATTTAAAGAGAAAAACAATTTCAGGAAAAAGGGATCGCATCCCTAGAAGTGGTTGCAAAACGTGAAACTTCAAATTCTTCTTTTTCCGGTCGCCTGCTCTGAGGAACGATACCCTGCGAAGGTGCGAGGTTAAGTGGCTCCGTCCCAAACGCCCTTACGCAGGCAAAGTGTTTTTACTCAAATTCTAGTCTTATCAATTATTAAAACTCTTTTCTTATAGATCTTATAGATCCGAGCCTGTAATACCCTTCTGTTTCCTTTTGAACATGCTGTAGGCATGAATATATGTTGTCCATAAGTACAACACTTTCAAGAAAGAAAAGAAATTTCAAGGATAGTAATGCAATCCTTTTGCAACCTCATTAATCATGCTGGCGGCAATAACTTCTGTGAGGTGATTAAGGGCGGCTCTCAAAACCACTTTTTTGGTGCGTGCACATCAAACTTGAAATCAGGGGTTACAAAGTAAACAAAATGATCACTATTTCTGTTTCAATTGGAAAGGACCGCGATTCGATTGAAAACGAGCTGTATTTAGAGCTATTTTGGTCACACTCGTAACTGCAATGAATTCTTAGTCCAAAAAGAATAAAAACATTCGTATAATGCAAAAGATAATTAATAAGACCTACACAAGCCTTAGCTATGAATACTTTCCGATGTTTTTATGAACAACTTGATCAAGTACAAGTACATAAATATGAAACGCTGCCGGTAGTTTCAATTGGAACGTTTAGTCTCTTTGTTCTTTTTCTTTTTTTCATTTTTTGCTTCACATAAACAAAAGCAACTGCTCTGAACCTTGTGATTTACAATCACAGCTGAAGAGTCCAAAAGCAAAATAAGTCAATCGTCTTTTAAATGTGCTGACAAGGAATAAATTTCTCACTGATGTATATTTATAAGTCGCAATCATTGTAGAAATTGAAGACTAGAATTTCCTAGGATCTCTTCAACGAGAATTATACTCATCTATGTGGTCAAGAATTTCAAATCAGTTTTAAATAGATTGCATTGAAAATTTAAATTAATGTATTTTTTATGATTCTACTTAATAATTTTAATGTTAATCGAGTTTGGTTCTATAAACAAAATCGTGTTATAGTTTGTCATGCTGATCACCAGTTGATGCCCGCAACCTTTCAGATTTTCTGACTATTTTTCCTTTCAAAAATTTGCTTTTATGATTGTTTCATAAATGTGGAAATATGGTAACACCTGAATTGTTCTGGTTACAGCATCAAAACAAACCCATGTTCGGTCGCCACGGAATTCAATTGCACCGTACTTGAAATGTCAGAAAACTTTGCCCACTTAACTTCAACCTAGGTTATGTTTTCAATTCTCTAAAGCTTTTGCCATTTTGAGCCTCGACGTTCTGCCGAGAGAAGAGTTTGCAGAAACTAAAAATGTACCGAGAGGCTGTCGGGTGTTACAACAGAATAAATAAAATGTGCAGTGGTCTGACTCCAATACGTTCCAATTCAGTAATCACATCGAAGTTACCCGGACGACACAAAGATCATTTACTTTCACAATGTAGGAATCCGCCCAACTATTTGCGACTTTCGCAAGTTCATGGAATATTTATGCAAACAAACGAGAAGCTGACGAAATATTACGAAACGATATCGATCAACAACACGTCATGCTGTAGTACACTCTTAAGAAAAATGTTGATTCACGCATCATCAATGTAAACAAAAAACTTAGTCTGAGGAGAGTGTTAACCACCAACGAAAACAAATATTATCTGTAAATAAACGTAAAACTTGTGTTGCTATGGCTTCAATACAATCATGAAATGTTTCTTAAGTAACAAGCAGAAACGAATCGAAGAAGCAAACGTGACCGTAAGCCCAAACTGCTTCGTGACCGTAAAGTAATTTCATTCAGTCAGAGATTGTGTTCGTGCTGACACGACGCCACCGACGGATTGCAAAACACTTGAGCAAATGCGTGACTTAAGGAGTGGTTTATATATGGGTGTGTCAGTGCTCAGACGCGTAAGGGTAAAGTTCATGCGTATTGTAGTTACGTTGCGCAATGTTGTTCAATCACGTCTTCACCAGTCGTTTCTAGAATAATCTGGACACGCATGAGAAAGCTTACGGTCACGCACCTTTCAAGCGTGCAGCGTAAGTAAGCTTTGATCTAAAAATCAGGCGCTTTGCCTCTACGTTTTCTTCTTTAAGTTCCATATTTTGACAAAGAATTGTTATGACCCGCAATGATGAATTCCAGTATTCTTTGTATTACACTCTTTTCTTTTATTGCAGAGATGTCTAGAAATAACAAAACAGTACGCTGAAAAAAAGAACACTTGTTCGTCTTTCATGTATATTCATGGTTACTTTTTGACTGTAAATGCGACTGAGCTATATTTGCCTCTAAAAAATCTATTCCAAAAATCATTCCCTTTTCAGTTTTCTTGAAAATGTGTAGAAGTTACATGATAAGCTCAACATAGAGTCCTGTAAACCATAGCATTTTCGTTTTTCCTTCCTTCTTTTTTCGGAGTTGCATAAAAGGTCTTTTAACTAATATGGTAACACGCGGTCTCCTGCCGGAAAGGTATCTTGGGATTCCTTGGCCATGATGAATTCATTAAAAAAAAAGTAATTAATGAGACAGCTAAACTGTTTCTCGACCACCATCTTGACAAATCAAGACAAATACTAGATAGTGAAGTGAGGTAAAAGGTTTTTCCCAAAAAGGAAGGCTAAACACTGTTTTGCTGGCACATGAAATTTCTATCACCTTCTTGAACCCTCTAATAGACAAATTCAGACAAAACCAATTTAATATTCAAATGTTAAGACATTTTCACAACAATTATGGTGAGAAAAAGGACGAAAATAATACGAATGTTTTCTTTATGTTCTGTGCACCGTTCAAGATCTAAAGGATGTTTTTTATATCCGGCTCAAGTTATACCTGAATATCCTACCGAAAACTTTTGACGTACGGGTTTGGCACTGGTTCCGGAGAAAACCGAAAATAATCCAATATGAATGATAACTGCTACAATCGAATCACTCTCGATTGCATCGAACGAAACAAATTTAAAGCAAAATGCTGTTTTTTTTTTTTCCGAAGTGCGGACAACAAACAGGAAAGCAGACCATAACCTTCCTGATTGAAAAATGACTAGGATAACAGGAAATGTAACAAAAAGAACCTCGACCTCGACAATACATCGTCGCAAATTTCGTCTTTTTTAGAGTAGTTTTCGTTGATAAGCCGCCACCCCGAAAGCGGCGGATCTCCAAAAACCTGATAACAATAAACTAAAAAACATCCTTAATATCGTTTCAGATTTGAATTGCAAATTCAGTCTCCCTTTCATTTAGGTGACAGAATCGACACATTTTTGAACGACATAACTCGATTCTCCATGACCACCGCGCTTTTTTTAAGCAACTGAAATCCTCAAACTCTTTTCAAATTAGCAGTATGAGGCGAATTTCCAAAACCGTGAAGTTTTCAAATGCGATATCATCACTCCCTTTTTCATCCGCTTTTGCTTCGCTTCCAAGATCTATGAATAAGTAATAAGTGTCAAGTTAATGATATCTGTGTTTTTCACCTGTTCCACCGGGTGAAATGAGATTCGCAGCAAGCATTTGACGTCAGCCAACGTAATTCGCTAGCTATTTTTATCACGAAACCCAAGCAAAAAACTAATGCACCTGCTCCTGTTATTCAGCCTTCGGCAAATCATTCTTTTTTTGTCATTGACACCCACGACATCACTAATTGGTGTCCGTTTATAGAAATGGTTTATTTTTAACAAAAATATTTTGGAGACTTCCCGAATTAGAAACTGGGAAAAGGTAGTAATAGTGATAATAAAAAAAAAAACATATTTTTGTCATAAAGGCTGAATGAGCAGCAAGACTCTCCAAAAAAATAACTTTCTTTTAGTAAAACTAGATATATAAATATATTTTTTCGACGGCAAATTGTACAATGTTTTATTTAACAGAAAAGTCTTCCCAATCTTAAGTGGTTTATCTTACATTTTGCTTTAAATAAGATAACCCAGAAACAAATGATAAATTTTTAACGATAGGTTTTTCGCGAATAAATTATGAGGCACGTTCGAGGAAGCCAAATTTTGAAGTACGGGAATAAGTCCACTCGAAAATTGAGCAATATTTAGAGTTGGTAACCTGACCCTCAAAATATTTGCATGAATTTGTCTAGATTATTCGTTTCTTGTCACGGACGACTGACTGAGGGCCCAACAGCGAATGAACGTCATAGAGTAAACAATAATTGAACAATTGTACAATATAAACCAGGGTGACAACCGATGACGCGTATGCAAATGTTCAACAAGCATTTCCGTAACGCCACAAAAGAAAACTCTCGATTTTATTCACTTTATCGTCAAGGATTTTTATGTTTTTCGATGAAAGAAGATTCATAAGGGAGAATAGATGTCATTTGTTTCGAATTCAGAGCGAGACGAAAATGTGCCGAGAGTCATTTTTCGATCAAACCGCTTGACGATACCGGTTATTGATAAACAATACACATTTGCGCAATATCTAATCTACGTCAAACCATGACGCACGTCGGCTAAAATTAGCACCGAGTTCATTGGCTGCCTGACATTATTGGAAAATTCTCGCACGTCACAACTTTCTGAAAGAACAATGAATTTTAGATTTAAGGAGTCGCCCACTCGGTTCGTACACAGAATCGTCGAGCTCTACGAAGCGAAGGAGGTAAATCCGACGGAACGCAAACGACCCCGAAGTTCTAAGCCGAGTCGTAGTTATTGCTGGCCAATAACTCGACCTATACCTATACTGTTGATCAGTTTAAACGACACAAAACTACTTCAAGTTATTTAACCCAGCCGTTTGGAGAAACATATTTGTAATTTATCATGATGATTACCATGACTGAAGCTTTGGATAGCCTTGCTCAAGTTGCTACGGACCAACTTTTTGGTTTTGACACCGCCAGTCTTCTTACACCTCAGCTTGCTCGCCAAGTTCCTCAACTTAGCGCCGAGGAATTTTCATTTGTTCATGCCGGCATGGATGAACCGACGAATATTTTTGGTGAGCCGGTTGATTTCCACGACACTTCTGTTCCAGGTACTTAGTAAAACTAACGAACGTTAAATTCTAACAGCCACCGTTCGGACTAAGTTGTCTGTTATCGTCGGAAGCGAATCCACCTACGCGAATCGCCGTGTTGGTGTCTTCACAAATAAACGTTTGCCCTGCTTTAAGACCGTGGGCATTTTTTTTTTCGAACATTTATAGCCGTCAGTCTCACTAAGTGCCTTTCGAATCTGTTCGTTCAACTAATTTGTGAAATTGTTCGAGTTCGACAATTTTGCCTAACTCTCATCAAACTTAAAGAACATCGGCTACAATCTTGTGTTGTTTCTTAGAAAAGTGTGTCTTTTCTTACTAAAGTAAGGGTTCTGGTCTGAGAAAGTCGAGATTTAAAGTAATATTTCTTACGCAACGCGCTCCCTTTGGAGGCAATGTTTAATTTATGATGCCACTCATTGCAATTTGTATAGTTAGTTTACATTAGCTCGCTAACACTGATTTTGCCTTCTCGCTTTTCTCAGGAGATCTTGACCTGGATTACACTGTGCCGGACGTAAAGCAGGAGGGTGCAAACCAGTCTGCCAAAGCTTGCCAACAACGCTTGGCCCATTTTAAAGTCCCAAGTCTACATGATGTGATTTCGGGACCGACTGGATCGACTCCACCACCGAGCGGACACGCTTCTCCTTACAGTTCGCCAGCCCACAATTTGTGGATTCCTGACCGCACAGTTCTTACTCCCCTGATCAGTCAGGCTGGAACTACACCTTGGAGCACATTCTTCTCGGACACAAAGCTTCCAATGTCCCAGGAAGTAAATTCGGCACCAAACAAGGTACAAACTCCTACTCCACAAGATCTTCCACAAGAGCAGGTGGCAGTCTCAGCCGCAAACAACCCACAGACCAACTTTTACCAGCGACCTATTCAACAGCCGGTGAACTCTAATTCACCGATGTTTATGCAAGCTACAGCCACACTGAACATGAAATGGCCAATACTTAGTGGTCCTTCTCCATTTCCTACTACAATGTCTCCTGATCACTCTGCAATGATGGACAAACTCCTTCTGCACACCACAACTCCTTCTGACTTTCTTACAACGCCTCCAAAACCTGTCCAGAGAGGTCGCCCTGCCAAGGCTGGGTCTGCTATACTGAAAGCAAAGCGTAACAACCCTGCTGATGGGCGCTCACGAACACCACCAAGTGAGCGGCCTTATGCATGCCCAGTTGAAACATGCCCACGGAGGTTCTCAAGGTCTGATGAACTGACACGCCACATGCGAACCCACACTGGACAGAAACCATTCCAGTGTAGGATCTGCATGAGGAACTTTTCTCGCTCAGACCATCTGACAACTCACATCCGTACTCACACTGGTGAGAAACCTTTTGCCTGTGACACATGTGGTCGACGATTTGCACGATCTGATGAACGCCGTCGCCACATGAAGATCCATTTGAGAGAACAAGCTAAAAAAGAAGAGGAAGCCAGAAAAGCCATGGCTCAAAGTAATGGAACTGTTTCACCAATCCAGAGCCGGTCTCCCCAATCAACACCATCACCACTTCAGGTCCCAGTTACCTCAGTGAACTCTTTTTAAAGTATTTGCCACAAACATTTGACAGTGCAGGCATTGATCAAACATTACAGTTTTAAACACATTGCGGTTTTGAAGAACTCTTATTATGATAAATACCTTGTGTTTTGAAGAACATTTGTGTATATTATTTTAAGGAAGAATTTTGAAGGAAGGCTGGTCCTTTGTACAGATTTTCATTATGCAGATTTTGCAAGGTACTGTAAGTGCCATAATAATGCTTAATGTAAGGTATTTTTTCAGTGATGGAGTTTTGTGTTAGCATACAGCTGGTCTCTGTATTCCTTGGAGCTAACATAATCTTCATAAAAACAGTGATCTGTTTCAATAATTGGTGTTATTGTTTATCAAGACAGAGTGCCCTATGGCACTCTCCACATGCAAATCTAGTTGTATTTATAAGTTGAGAAAATTCAAAATTAGGCTGGTCCTAATGTACATAGTTTTATGTGCAGATCATTCTAGACACTTGGTGTCCTACTGGGCCTATTTTTCATACAAATATGAGATAGAAACAAAAAATACAGCTGGTTTCTGTATACAATTTAACGTAAGATATTTTGTGTAAAGATGTTAAGTATTGTCAAATTGTTCTCCTTGGTACAGTAGATAAAATTATATATAATTTTTTTCATAACTAGAAATCAAATTTACAAAAATTCATAGCTTTTTTTGATATTCATGAGTACTCACTTACGGGTTTAACCCAGTTGTATAAACATTTATAGATGTTGACTGTTTATCAAGGAGAATGATTTTTTTCAAAATGTCAGAGATTATAACAAACAAAGTAAAAGTCAAGCTGGTCATTGACTCGATAAACACAGTGCTGGTCACTTAAGGATGATAACAATAAAAGTTGAAAATATTTGAAGGAATTTATGGTTTGCTTGATGTCCTCTTATGAATATTTAAGGGTCTCAGTCCAGAATACAGACCCTATCCTCCCACCTAATGAAGTACACTGTTTAAACACTATTTCCTACAAATCTGTTGACTCGTCTCTTAGGGATTCTTCCGCTATGTTACTTCCAAAACCTTATGGGATAAAAGTACACGATTCTCTTCAACCTATTTTTACCTGCAATCCCTCAACCTACTTTAATCCCAGCTCCACATTCAACATTAAAACAGACTACATTGAGTCTATTAATGTGTTTTTGTAACAGATTTACCTTTTTTCATGCTCAAATGATGGACAATATGGCTAGAAAGATATTTTTCAAATCTAACATATCTTTCCAATGAACTGCTATTATCTAAAAAAGTTTGATTTTCAATGTTAGAACAGATATTTAAAGCTTTGAGTTCTGCACATTTGGTCTATTTAGATTTCATCAGGTCATAGTGAATAAAGAAAAAAACCAAATGACACCATGGTGTGGCTGAGCAAGATGCCTGGATATCATCGCTTTGTGTGTTTATTTAGGATGTGGAACAGAAGACACTTTTGAACCCATATCATTTACATTGTCAAGCTTTTAAGACTTAAAACATTGTTAACAGTGTAGATTACATTTCATCTGTTTTTAACCGAAGGCATCTTGAGAAAACTACAAGTGCAATATCTAAACTCCATCGAGACTATTTTTCATAGAAAAACTTTGAAATTGCTCTTGCATTGATTTTATATCTTTTGTCACAACAGAATATTGGCAAAAATGTAGATGTACTGAGGACCACTATATTTTCCCCATTGCCGCATTGTTAGTGTAACTCAACCTTTAACTTGTAGTTCTCTTAAAATCTAAAAATTGCCTGGTGTATACCACACAGGTGAATACCTCTCTTTGTACATGCTGATTGGCTGGTTTGGGAGTGATCAGGAAGTACTACTCACCACTGCGCAGCCAGAGAGACAAACTTGCATGTCAATAATTTAATTTCTATCCATTTAATAATATACTGACAGATATAAACTATTTTTTCAGTTTCTGTGTGACATATGCAAAAACAATTATTCTTGCCAATGTCTGAAAGTGGTGAATATTTACCTTGCAGCTTTGCATCTCAGTAAATATCTACCATTATTCACCTCCACCTTGTTGAATAATTTTTAGATATCACCTGGTCGCAACAAAGAGTATTTATGCCCAGTCCACATATCTGTCCTCCCTTTACAAACATAATCCGGCAAGAGTTCTATATCATCCTTTATTACACGACTCGAGCAGTCAGAGGGCCAATAACTAAAATCAACCAATCAAAATGCTCTATTGCCGGTCCAATATTCTCTAAGTATTGGACCGGGCACTGTCCCGAATGGTCCCGAATGATACCGCACTTGTATCCCTTTGAACTTCAGTCGTATAATAAATCTCTTATTAACCAAGCTTGCTCGGGACCATACTGGAAGAATATCGGCCCTCGGTCTTTTTTGTCCAGACCGAGCTGTGCTCAGTCTGTACTGTCAAGACCTCGGGCCGATATTCTCCCAGTACGGCCCTCGTGCTTGGTTAATAAGATATATATACCAATAAAAAACAAAGCCGTAGTCCCAAAGGAAATCTCTTGTTTTGCCTCTGCTTTCCTTTATCCAAGAGCTGAATGCATAATGAAGTATGGGGTTATATGGAACTCTTGCCCATAGTCCTTTTTAATCCCTATTTTGTGGTCTACATTTACTAAATATTACACTAAGGGATATGGTCAATTAGGAATGAAAACGATATAGGCACTTACCATTTACATGTACATGTCTCTTTGAAGCAGTTTCTTTCACTTAGCTGTGAGAACCATTGGAGGCAAAACGTAAATTATGAAGAATGGAAATTAAGTGATCGTGAAACAGGCTATTATCCTGTGCTGGTTTGTAGTAAATTCAAGGAAACGCGGTAGCTGTGAAAGTAGTGAGAAATGGAAGTAACTTTAAAGTACATTATATTATGATTGCCGGGATCGGAAGATCACATGTTCATAAGGGTTGTATTTTAACTTCTTTTTAAATCTCCTAATCAAAGAAAACAGTTCATGACTCACTCTTTTGGATGAGATCGGATCCATTTTGTCCTGATCTTCAGCTGCTGTCCCCTGAAGAAGGAAACTCAGTGCCTTTTTTTGCACAAAACTAATAAACGCGTCAGAAAAGCTGCTCACTTGTCACCGCGCCGTCGCGACTCGTTTTCAAACCAACCAATTACATCGCAGAATTTATCAAAAATTTGCCGCCAAATTAAGCACCTGATCACCTTCGTGTTTATTATCGCCTGTGGTCGCCATGTTGGCGAAGCTGTTTGTTGTCTTGTTGAGTTATCTCCTGTTAGTGTTTCTTGCCGCTCGAATCTTCGAAATTTCATCGACATGGCTGAAAGCTGGGTGTTTGGCGAGTCAGTTATTGAGCCCGTTCACTCTAAGTGTTAGAAAACTGAAAGCGATTTTGGAAGAAAGGGGCGTTAGTTACACCGGTTTGGTGGAGAAGAAAGAGCTTGCCGAATTAGTCGAAGCTTGTGGAACGTTGACAGGGGCCGAAAGCTGCTCTATTAGCGCCGAAAGTTCTGGAGATAACAAAGAGGAAAGCAACGAGCTGCAGTTCACTGGAGCATCTCATTTCTTTGAAGAAGTAGAAGATACCAAAGCCGGGACATGGTTGGTTGATGTCATACCTGAAGGCCACTCGTCTTTGCTTCGAAGGAAGCAATGGTTGGCCCTCCGAAGAAAGATCGTTCGATTTGGTATTCGAATTGGAACATTTAATTGTGGCAATGATCCGAGATTGTGCATTAAGTATGGTTGGAAAGAGCCATCCCTCGCTATTTCTATGCCTCAGGGAAATCAACCCAAGGGTAACGTCATTTTAAAAACATACGATTCGAGACCTTCGGTGGAACTCGTGTTCAGGTGGATTAGCAAAGAGCTCTCTTTGAAAATAGAAACATTTGACAGAGTAGAAGAATTTTCTGAAACGTTTAAAGCGAAAATAGAAGAAAATCCTGTCTATGTCCTATTATTCACGACATTACCAGAACCTCCCTTATACCTTGCATCCCTTTCAGTTCAGTTTACGGGAAGAGTTCGATTTGGACACGTACGAGCATTCGATTGGACGAGAGAAAAACATATCCTGAAAAATTACAGCATAGATAAATTTCCAAGTCTTATGATATTTACACCAGAGGGGAATTTGACGTACGGTCATAGAAAAGGAGAGTGGGTAAGATATCATAATCTTGAATTATTTCTTAAAACACTACATCCAGATGTGAACGATGTATTCGTGACAGTGTTCCTGATGATGAATATGAGCTGTTTTATGGCTTTATTCATAATAAATGGAGGCATATTGAAGAGATTTATTCACTTTGTATGGCTCCTGATATTTTATAATACCAGTCTTATAATCCTGTGCCTTCCAGTCCTTGCAATGTTGCAACTGCCATGTCTGACTCCACTTCTGGATTTTGCCCTGAAATACTCCAGATATGCTATGACATCAGATGCTGCAGCAATTATGAGAAATTACTTATTCTTTGCATTACAACACAAGTGGTTTCTGTATGGGGGATATTTATTCTATGGTATGCTGATATGGTGGGTGCAGAGGAGAATTAGATGGTATAGTGGATATGAGAATGAACATGACAGTGCTACATCTATCACAGAGTGGTTAACTCAAGATCTCCACTCCTTAACAAATGTTGTTCAGACATTTCCCTATTTGGGACATTCACGAATAGACTACAGCCTTTTAGGTCTGGAGGATGGATTTGAACCCCTTATGCGACGCCTTGCAGTCCCTGAACTGTGGCTCCATCCCATAATTCCCACTGAATATCTTAACAGCCTCCCAGTGTGGAAATTCCGTCATTCCCAGGTGAATCATTGCTGTGATGACAAACAGGAGAATTGCACAAGCAAGTGTAACTCTTGTTGCAAAGAATCTGTAAAACCACCAGGGATGTTAGTGGCACAAGACTGTTCAATATGTCTGGAGGATTTCAATAGTGGCTGCATGTTACTTGGCCTCCCTTGTGGCCACTGTTACCATCAGAAATGTATTGAAGAGTGGCTCTGTGGGGGGAATTCCAGTTGTCGCTATTGCTGTCCTGTGTGTCGCTGGCCAGCTTTCAAGCAAAAGCCACTGGCCTTAAGAGAAAACCTCACAAGAAATCAAGCACAAGAGACAAATGTTTGAGTATCTTAGGCATTATCAGACATCCCACTGATGTTTGTAGCTTTAATTAGTATCAGTAACAGTAGTAATATTTAGTAACAGGTAATAACAGTTTTAAAATGCTGTATTTTTTCTGTATTTCAACCCTAAAGCCACATGGTAATTTACAGGAATGGGAGATTGTTGAAAATTCTTCAAATTTCAAAAGTCTTTTGATCTTTCTTTTTTTTTTAATATTTATTTCTTTTTGAGCTTCAACTATTTTTCCAAGCTATTAAGGACTTCTGACAATTACCCAAGATAAAAAATTGCACTTTCTCCCACATGTTTAATTTCAGTTTATGAGACTAATCGTGATAAAAATGAGTTACAAATGCTTTCACTCCTCAGTTTTTAAAATTCATTTACTCCTTTACTTCCTTTTACAGCCTAGCATATTTTGTTGTAGCAATTTAATTTGGGAATTGTTTTCAACCCATTCAAAATTTATACAAGGACTAGACACTATGGGAGTGAAACATGAAATAGCAATAAGGTCACCTTTCTCTTTTCTGTATAGTTTTAGATATGCTTTTACTTATCAGATTATTAGACTTTGAATCTGTTCAGATTTGACTCCGTTATTTATAGTTTTCCTTTAGTATAAGGTCTTAAAATACAGTACTTTGGTTTGATCCCATCAGCCCTTGCGCTGAGTTTAAATGTTTTTATTGAAAGTTGTCTATTCAGGACATTAGTAGGCAACTGATTTCAAATTTGACTGATTGCAGAGTATGTCAATGATTTTTAATAACTGTAACCCCTTAAACTCGACTGGCTTCTAATTTCTCCTCATAGTATCATCTTAAATCAAGTATAAGGCCACGAGGATGAAGAAAATGATTTTTTTTACCACAATTAGCTGCAATGTGGCAATTTGATTGGCCAATTTGCCTTTATTTATAAGGATACAGACAATGCTGCTTGCATCAACATGTCACGCAACTTGTCATGCATTGGAAGGATCCTTTTATTTGATGTTGATATTGTGATGAAAAACAAATTGACAGTGGGTTAGCCTGGTCTGTAATCATATTGATAAGGATATTTGTCATCATGGTGGTCAAAATTTGTTCTGGACTCATGTGGCGCAGCTGAGTGAGTCCACAACGTTTTGACCTCTGTGATGATGAATATTGTTGTCGTTAAGTGTAAAGACCATGCTAAATCACTGTTCAATCAATTTAAAGAGCTCCTAATTGTCCAACAAATTCTCCTTGTTACTACCATAGGAAATGTAAAGAGAACAGTGTGGATGATAATAATACTAATAATAATAATAATAATAATTTGGCAATGGACATTTCATTGGATGGCTCTTCTTGTCAACTGTTTCCAGATTGAATTGGAATTTGGAATGTAGGTTTATGTGGAGGGAGGAAAACTGGAGGACCCGAAGAAAAACCCTCAGCAAGGACAAGAACCAACAACAGACTCAACCCACAAGTGACACCGGGTTTGGTAGTTGAACCCAGGCCACAGCTGTGGGAGGTGAGTGCTCTCACCACTGTGCCATCCCTGCTAGTGCTAGGGTGTAAAGGGTTTAGAGGATTATGACCATTTGGAAACAGTATGGTACACAATACAGTTAACAAACATAGACAAAAAAGTCAAATGTACAATTTTGTTGTTTACTTAAAAGTTGCTTTAACCTCTTGAAAGGGAAAAAGGTTGAGGGTAATTAAAACTGAGAAACAGGCATGCCGTTGAGGAAAATAATTTCTTTTACTTATTACATGGGAAACTTGAATGTGTAATCACTGGCAGCTTGAAAATAAAGTAAACCAATTTTGTTGGGAACAAAACTTAAAAAAACCATTTCCTTTGATTTTTTTTTGTGAGGTAATTTCCTAGATAGCATCTCTTGTTGATATCAGCCTTGACCTAATCATTAATGAAAAAAGGCCCATCCTCAATGTTCCAAGGGGTCTTAAGCATTTCACCATCACCTTAAAGACAATCATCATCATCATCATCAGCAGCAGCAGCAGCACTTAGAAAATAAGGCTAAGACTCATCTTTTTAAGGTTGCTTTTGTAATTCAATTTTAACAATTTGATTTTCAGTCAACTCTTAAAATTTGAAAATGCACCAAAGACAAAAGGGGCTAAAGGTGAAATCCTAACACAAGAGCCTCCTTGCAGGATAAACAGATGGTAAGAGGTCTCACAGGCAGAAGCAGACTGCCAGTAACCAACTTCTATTAAATCCCTCAAAGCAGCTTAACCAGGGCCCAAATCTGAACCTCTAACCCTGGAACCCAGTGCAGTCTCCCACTGGGCTAATATGTAAGGTGCCAAAATAAAACTGACTTGAGATTATTTTTTTTTATTTATTTCTGTCCATTTAGGATATGTTTATAAGAATTCTTGGGTGCATGTATCCTGTAACCAGCTTTTCATTCCCACGATTTGAATGCATATGTGAAGAGAAGCACTTTTTTTTAGATAAAAAAACATCATGGTGACAATTTCTGACAAAACAGTTGTTTTATTCCATGGAATTTTTACTTAAAAATGAACACCACCTCAAAGCAGTTGTATTGTCACTGTTTTATCCAAACATTCATGACAGTAATGTTTTCTCTAGGAAATTATTAACTCTATCAAAAATATCAAATTTTCCAATCTTCATATCTATCTGAGGTTGATGCCTCATATTTACTTTAATCAATGGTAATTCTGTTTTACACATGTCACTTTCCTCACAAATAATAGGGCAAATAATAAATAATTTCACTTTTGGTATATCTCATCTAGAGTTACATAATTTGGGATGTTATCTTGCTTTCTCCTACACAATATTTCATACCTTTTTCAGTATAATCCTTCCTGATATGAATGATTTGCTACTTCTGAAACCATATTGTTGTTTCCATCAAATTCACAAAGCTGAACATTTACAACAGTTTTGCTTTACTTTTCATGTTTGGCAGACATAAAATTTCTGCATACTTTGTTCCTTTATGTCTTAGAAAATAACAAAAACCAACGAAGAATCCTGAACTGAGTACCTAGCTTCTGTTTTCAGTTCAAATGCATGACAATTGCACAAAGTAAACTCAAGAATTATTAACTGTTTGGAACATGTTCATAGCCACAGGGGTCAAGTCATTGTTTTGTTTGTAATCATCAATAGAGAACTGGCAACGTTTGACCACCTCAGCTTCGATATCTAAGGGATGCTTTTGTTCAAACACATACAAGTAGTATCTGTGTGGACCAGATCCTGAAGGTGGAGTTGGTGGGTTGTAACCTGCAAAATGTTTGAAAGGGATACTGGAATAAGGGATCATAGAAAAAAAGTAAGCAGGCAGAATGTAAAAAGAGAAAATGATCCACACACAACTGCAAATCTAGTAAGATAGACAAGGTTTAAAGTACTGAAAGTAAAGGAGTGGTTTGCTATCAGCGCACAGTATTCTTTACTCTAGGATTTTCCTTTTTTTCTTGGAATGATTAAAACAAAGTAATATCAGCTGACTTTTATTCTGCTTTGACTTGCTCCGATTTTTTAACTATATATCCTGTCTGATGATGTCAAAGAACCTTTGTTAGGTAAGAGAAAAAAAGGAATGTGTCACACTATGACACTTTTTTCCCACCTCCACTTCCCACTCTGACACAGTATTGAGTTTTTCTCCCTCTCTGACTTGCAGTTTGAGTTCAATAGTGTTTTAGGGAGGGAAGGGGGTGGTTTAAAACTAAATGACTTTGATTCGTTTAAATTAAAACTGATTGTAGTTTAAACACCGAGCAATTTAACACATTCATGTATACCTGTGAAAGTGTCACCCATAATGTCACCATGTTCCAAGTTCTTTCCCTTTGAAAAGAAAAAAGTAATCAACAATAAATGAAAACATCAAAAGTAACCCCTAGCAATTGATTGATAACAATGGTTTTACTAAAGATGTTAAATGCATTTTCCCCCAATAATTTGTAAAAGCTCTACTGACCTTAATGTTACCAACAATCCAATGAAGCCAGCTTCGACAACTGTGGCTCTCCCTAGAGGGTGCATCAGGATCAATCATTGCTATCAAATATTTTTTAGCAGAAACCTGAAAATAATTGAAAATGATAACTTCTAACTTAACTTATTATGTTGTAATAAGTGGTAGACTCAGCTGTGCTTCATGTCCTCCCTTTTTTCTTCCTACACTTTGATGTCATCTATGGTCATGAAATCTATTTGTTTAATAATTATTATTTACGACTGGTCCATAATAAAACATTGATGACATTTTAGCCAGTACTTCCAAGCTTAGATACTAGTTATTGAGTTTCCCGAGCTTCCTTTTAATTCGTGTATTTGTAAAAGAAATAGAACGGCCACACTAAGTTGACAACTGCTCGAGAAAGGCAACTTAATATCGTTTCAAGTCAAGCTTTCTTCATACAAAGTTGAAGTGGTAAATTGGCCACCGTTACGATTACCAAAGCTGACCTTTCGAGCGTTAACCCTTCGTCGGAGCGAATAGTGTTTTAGGGGGGGAGGGGGTGGTTTAAAACGAAATTACTTCGATTCATTCGCTCCGACGAAGGGCTAACGCTCGAAACGTCAGCTTTTGTATTCGTTACGGTGGCCAATTTACCACTTCAACTCTGTTGATATATCCAAATTATTTCGTTACTCCCACCGACGCAGCCCCAAACAGTTTCTTTCGAAACTATCAGCCTTTATTTCTTCATACAAACTGTACAATACGTACACCTGTACGTTACGATTTCAGTCAGACTTAGCAATGCTACTCCTGTTTAATGAAGAATTTCAGCCTTTCCATCTAAAAGTATTATTAGTATGTAAATAAGGCTCTAGTTTTACATTTGAAATTTTACTCTAAATGTGTAAATAACTAGTATATTTATCTTTAAACTTCTTTAGGTTAAAGTAACTAAGTAGTGTCCCCAATTAGTTTTTACACTTGTAAAGCTAAACACATTGACACTGAATAATGTTTTTTCTTTTCTTTCTTTCTTTCCCCATTCCAGCTTAAAGCCTCAAACATCCATGAAGTTTCAGTAAAATCCTTACCGCTTGTGAGTAGCGTACCCTTGGGGGTGAGTCCGAGAACGTCTTTAACTCGACCTCCTTGCCACAACTGGTTTCTGTCAGTGAAGGTTGATCCCCAAAAGTTACATCCGAAAAGTCCCCATATCCTCCCCAGGTCTGACAGGAATACTCGATCAAAGACGAATAGACAAACGAAAACCCCAAAAGCAAAAATATCAACACAACAAGTTGATATTTGCCGTACGCCATCTTTTACACGTCTTTGAGATAGCGTATCACGTGACCAAAACAACGCTCCCCTCCCGAGTATCCCCTCGCGACAACCTGTTTTTGGTACCCAGACCTCCTTTTCTTTCCGAGTCAGTACTGCTGACTAAGATGACGTCAAAACTGATGTAGCACTTCCACTATTGACGTTGTCAAGCAAATGCGAAATTTCCGATACGTGATTCGAATTCTTTTAAGCTCCAATAATAAACGTTGAAGTTGCGTGTTTCAGTTTGCGTTATTCTAAGTTACGTGCCTCTCTGATCTCATGTCATCAAGTTCTAAATTTGACTTGTATGCACGCATTCGACCTTTTCATTTCATTGAAAAAGTATAATTTTTTATCTTGGCAGTATGGAAGACACAAACCACTTACTTGCTTATAATCAGCAGATGATCAAACCTGGATCCCTCTTCCGCTACAAACACTAACAAAACATACGTATGATGCACGATCCTCGCAGCATATAGCGCTATTTAAGCAATAGCGAAAATCAGACCTGAAAAAAATCAGGCCTGTACGGGATTCGAACCACTGACCTCTGCGATACTAGTGCAGCGCTCTACCAATTGAGCTAACAAGCCAACTGGGAGCAGGCCGTTAAGTTGATTCGTAATAAACCCGTGAAAGTGATAAACCAGATACAATGAAATATATGAAGTTCATATATTTTGAACTGCGGTATTAGATACGTATGATGCACGATCCTCGCAGCATATAGCGCTATTTAAGCAATAGCGAAAATCATACGCTATATGCTGCGAGGATCGTGCATCATACGTACCTAATACCGCAGTTCAAAATATATGAACTTCATATATTTCATTGTATCTGGTTTATCACTTTCACGGGTTTATTGCGAATCAACTTAACAGCCTATTCCCAGTTGGCTTGTTAGCTCAATTGGTAGAGCGCTGCACTAGTATCGCAGAGGTCAGTGGTTCGAATCCCGTACAGGCCTGATTTTTTTTTTTTTTTTCAGGTCTGATTTTCGCTATTGCTTAAATAGCGCTATATGCTGCGAGGATCGTGCATCATACGTATCTAATACCGCACTTCAAAATATATGAACTTCATATATTTCATTGTATCTGACTAACAAAACACTTGCAAAAATCTGACTACTTTTGCTTGCACTGTACCCGCCTAGCTACATGAAATCCTTTTGTAGTCTGTCACTCACTCTGTATCATAATGAATCTTGTCGAAACATTTCCCATCCGTTTATCCTGAAGCTTTTTAATATTCTGGTTCACTTGATTAAGCCTTCATCTCATATAACAAAACCTTAGGTTTGAAAATGTTGGGTACGTCCAGAGGGTGACAGTCATTAGGACAATAATAACGGTAAAACTAATGATAATTTCTCCTATACTTTCTTTTAAGTTCTAAAACTTTATCCCCTCATCGTGAAGATTTAGCTAAAATTTAAATACTGTCGTCTACATTGCACCGAGCTAAATGAAATAGTTTTGTTACCAGTTACTTTACTTTTTATGATAAATCTTGTAGAAACGTTTTCGATCCGGTTAATTCATTAAAGCGTTTTTAATATTCTAGTTCACTTGACTGAAGTAACACTTTTGTATAACTCAACTTAGGCGAAACAGGTATTTGTATATACCGCTAGCACATGACACCACATACTAACAGTCATGGGACACGAACCTCACTGGGCTCGGTCCGTACGTCATAACGCACCTCGAGCCAAATATTTTCTCGTCCGGCCCTCCCTCTCAATCAATAACTACATATTGCGAAAGGTGCATGCTAAAGGTAATAATAGAAAACGCCATAACTCGTCTTACCCTTAAGAGTTGGTGATTTGGCAGGTTTTTTGTGTTCCAAAATAGTTTTAATGCTTCATTTTTTTAACTTTTATTTTACTACTTTGTGAGTAGAAATAAATTTTATCAACATAGCTGATAATGTGAGTTGGTCACCATAAAGAGAATCTAAAACTGTTGTTTTGGGCGTTAGCCGTTCGGGTGGTGCGTTATACAAAGCTATTTCGAGAAAGATTGCCGGAAGAATGGACAAAGGTGCACGCGGCAGTCTCGAAAGGTATTCTGGTTATCCGTTGATCAAAAGCGCCATGCCTCGTCCTTACAGTAACGCCCCCCAGATTTCACTAAAATCCTGAGGTCAAGAACTGTAACCGGAAAACTACCCACATACCTTTCAGAGTTACTGCTCTTTCTTCTGCTGCACTAAAAATTTCATTCATAAAAGTCAGTATTTCTAAAGGAGCTGCAATCTGCTAGTTTAAAACCTCAAAGTATACTGAAAACATATCTGTTGGTACCCATTTTCCATCCAACAAAGTTAAAATTTCACCTAAGACCGATTGTGTATAGACAGGGTCTGTCCAAAATAAATGATAGCAAAGATTAATATATATAAAAAAAAGAATTTAATGACATTCTTAGTATGAAAACTCGTTAAAGGTCTCATAAGATTTTGTGATTTGACTGAGTTCTGATTCACTATACATACAGTAAATATATAAATGATGAAAAAGACCCTTTCCCTTCCTAATTCCTCTACAGATTAGTTTTAAGCATCATCTCTTGTTTCCGGCTTCAGACACTTCAAATTTCCAACAAGACTGCCCGCTTTATAAAAATGTTACACATTGTATACCAAGATTGAATGATCCTGGGAAGCCTTAGCGAATGTATGCGGGCGATGTTTCATTTGAAAGCACAAGAAATCAGAAGGAAAGTAGAGAATAAATAGATTCAGCACGAGTAAAAAATGTCACCTCTCTACTAATATATTTCCAACGTTGGAGCTAGTGACGGCATAGACAAAGAAAGCTTATTACAAAATCTGTTCTTGTGGCTGATCGTTCGGAATCTTTAAACAATTAATCAATTTTCTTTCCCAGAGATCCCTTTCAACATTCTTTAGATAGCCTATGTAGCTACTTTTTTGCAGCTCCTTAGGAAGTTTTGCTCTATCAACGTCATCAAGTTTAATAACGACTACACTATCATCTCTCCTTTCCATAAGTCGATGGAGGGCATATTCCATTTCTGAACCACAATAGTTGGTCTTAAAAAAGTTCTTAGACACAACGGCTATTGTCCTTCTAGATATGTAAACACTGTGACCATATTTTCGCGAAAAGGTACTCCAACAACGAAATATCTGTAGTGTACACAGCATTTAAAATGGTGTTTTTCTTCAAGAGTTGGAATTAGAGTTTTAATCACCCAATCCAAGTCTTGGGAGCTGAAAATGATGAAAGCATCTTATTCAAATTCAGCTTCTGAAAGAAGAAAATAAGGGTGTGTTATTAGCTTAAAGGTTTATCTCAAAAACTCATCTAAGTAAAACTTAAAATCAATCCCATTGAAAACAATACTAACACAAGAATAAGCTGGTTAGCTGGCTATCTTATAATGACAAGAAAGGACGTTCTCTGGTTATTTTTTTTTCCTCATAAACCTAAGCTGTCTACTTTCACTCCAAAACCTATATCTGTTGTCTCGGCGGAAAAACCCGCGTCTGCTTATTATATTTGCAGAAGAAGAATCCTAGCCCTGAATACTCAAATGGCTAAAGTAGTGGAACATGGGCACTCATATTGCCGCTGTGTCCACAGTGTAGGTCATTGAGAGAGCATGCGTGAAAGTGTATTGAACCAACCTCGTTCTCGCCCCAACTCCAACTAAGGAAAAGACCCTGGGAACGAGGTTGGTATTAAACAGGTTCTTATCCGTCACATATTAGATGCGGAATACACTCCCGAAATCGTTACTGATATGAATGTTTACAAAGTAGGTGTCAAATTCAAAATCATCATCGGTTACATTTAGTAACTATGGAGAGAGCTTGACCTAAAGGGACAGTCGCTCCGCTATGCGCATATATGACAAAGTTTGCGGTGCCGTGTTTAAAACAGATACTGACCTGTCAAAGGAACCGTGGGTTTCACATATTTGATGCAGAATGCACTCCCGAAATCGTTACCGATATAAATGCTTACAAAGTAAGTGTCAAATTCAAAGTCATCATCGGTTACATTTAGTAACTACGGAGAATGCTTGACCTAAAGGGACAGTCGCCTCGCTATGTGCATATATGACAAAGTTTTCGATGCCGTGTTTTAAACTGATACTGATCTGTCATAGGAACCGTGGGTTTCACATATTTGATGAGAAATGCACTCCTGAAATCGTTTTCGATGTAATTGCATTCTGCAGCAGCGATTGGCTGCCTGCCAATGAGACAGTGGTAATCATGGCAGTTATTCTAAGACACGTCACAGTTCTTAACCTTTTAACTCCTAATAGTGATTAAGAAGTGATTCTCCCTACCCTGCCATACACTTTCGAGCAGAAAAGTGATTGCTAAACGGAGATATTGATTGATTTAAGACAACATTATACAAACCATATTTACAAGTTAGGTAAGAACGTTTCTGAGAAGCAGAATGCTTTACTTAAAGAACAATCACTCCGCTAGGTGCGCTTATGAGAAAGTTTGCAGCGCCGTGTTTAAAAAAGGTACTCACCTGTCACAGGAACCGTGGGTTTCACATATTTGATGAGGTATGCACTCCTGAAATCCCTGCCGATATGATTGCTCACAGAGCAAGTGTAGAGTCCAAAATCATCTTCGGTCACATTTACAATAGTCACCTCGACACCATAATTACTTTTAACTTTAACAGTCTTGTAATAGTATGGGTCTATAAGACGATATGATCCATTCAAGATGTCTTTGTAAGTTTTAGGCATAGAAGTGACGGATTTGTTCCATTTAAGCCATCTGAAATCCGGGAGAGTTCCACTAACTAGAACAACACAGGTAAATGTCACGTTATCTCCAACCTGCACAGTTTTGTTCTTTGGAAGATCGGTTTGTAGGATTGGAGCTGACCGGGGTCTAGCTGTTGAGAAAAGGGAAAATAATTTTGAAGTGAGGATACTTGATTTCGACATGATGTGCCAATCACAAGCCAGCAAACAAATTTTCAAACGCTGACAAATTTGCGACATCTGGAAAATTACGAGTTCTTGTGTGTCCCAAATTGCTCGAAAAACTTGTTGATATCATAGTGGATGGTGTACTGTCTCCTTTGTCTGTCTATATCGATATCCCCATTTATTATCATACGGTCCTGAGGCTTTTTTTCGATATCTTCTCTTCTCTCTGAACTGTAAATGTCACCATTCTCTACTTAAAATACAACAGTTTTCCCCCCAGGAATGTCACCCTCTCGAAGTGATTGGAATTAACACACTCTCTCAGTCTAAAATTATACAAAACTTGCGCATTTTTTTTTTCATTTCTTAAGTGAAAACAAAACAGAAAAAAAGGAAAATAAACACAGAAAAAAGTTTCCAAATCGTTGATCGAGTTGTTTTTTACATTTTCATACAGATTAAATTATAAGTTCATTTGCTGGACTTACCAACAACTTGAAGAATAAAGGTGTGATTTATTGATCCATAACGATTGGATGCTAGACAAGTGTATCTCCCAGAATCAGCGGGTACAAGGTCGCGCAGTTTCAGGTACCAAAGGGAGACATTTAAATATGGATCCAAAAGTCGTTTGTTTAGGTCCTTTCCGTCCTTTAACCATTTGTATTTGAGCGGTGGTGCACCAGTTGCTTGACATTTCAGCCGTATGGAGTGTGATGCAGGCCATGCCCTGAATGATCTCTTCAGCAAGTTTGGATCGCTAAATACTGGTGCTCCTTCTAAAGTGCGAAAACAATCAACGAAAAAATTATGAAACGCGTACCTACCTACCTACCTATCTACCAACCAATGATAATAATAATAGAACTAAGTGAAGTCCAATTTGGTCTGTGATCACATGAATGATTACAAAATCGAACGAACGCCGACGCGAAGCTGGAGTCCGATTTACTAATCACGAGGATAATTACAAACAACTGGAGGACACGAAGACCTGTTTCCAATTAATCAAAACTTTCAAAAAAATTACAGAACAAACTAGCCATCGGTTATATTAGAAAGAACAATTAGCCCTAAGAGGTGCGAGACAGCATTGTGCGCATGCACTTGTAACGCGATAACTTCCTTATTACACTGTCCAGTTACAAGTATGACTCCTGCTCTGTTCCATCAGTGCTCAAATCGGGCGTTTGATTTTAGTTTCGACTAATGGTGTTAACGAAGGGTCACTTTTTTTTCGTATATCTATTCGCTTATGCCTCACTCCTATTTGTTGGTATTCATTGCCTCTTTTCACAAGAGGGAAATGCGTTTGGCCCAGTGCAATAACCACACCTTCTTTCGATGAACTTTCATCCGTTAGTTACCCAAAACAATCATAAAAAATTACAGCTACTTACTGGATTCCGTTGTCTCGCGATCTATCGCTAAATCTGAAAATAGAGAGAGATCGTTACTGAAGACCCTAAACCTCCAAAATTGTGGTTTGGGGATATAATGGTGTTTAGTCTTGTTAAGATATGCCGGCTTAGATACATGTACGTACTCTGAGCTTAGGGTGCAAAGTGTCAAAAAGTCGCCAAAAGCGTATCCGCAGTCCTTTTTATGTCTTTATATTCAAGCAAAAATCATTACAAGGAAACTACAATCAGCAAATTATGAACAGTTACCAAAGTATTAGGGTGGCTTTGGCAAACCAAAAAGAACAAAGTCATTAAGTGCTCCTCTGTAGATCTTACCTGCTTGCTTACCTCTGGCCTGATGCTCAGCTGTAGGCCTTTTAGTTGCTGATGGTGAATCAGTAGCTGTCAGATTTTCATCACGACGCACGTGTAGCTGGAGCGTCAGGTTGACTTTACCTAGAGGATTTTCAGCAATGCAGGTGTAGTTACCTTGGTCCTCAAGTCGAACTCCTTTGATCTTTATAGTTTTGTCCTTGGTTAGTTTTCTTATCCTTTCCGACTGGTGGAAAGGCTGGTCATTTTTGATCCACGTGATAGACGGTGGAGGGAGCCCCGTCACAGCACATCTTAAACGTTTTATGCCTCCTAATCGAGTGACATACTGTAGTTTTGGAGTGCCTTGAACACGTGGTGGATAACTGTCTATAAAGATTGAATAATTGATATTCCAAGTCAGTCATATATTATTAATTGTTTTCTATTAGCTGTAGAGTCAAAAGGAAAGTAAAACCCTACGCGTATAGTAACAAACATTGAAACTTGGCTTAGCTATGCTAAGGGATAATCCCATGCCGGAGACGGATTTTATACAGTACAGTCGATATAATTGCGCTTTCGAAGTAAGAAGTATTGCACATTTCCCCTTAGGGCTTGACGCCTTTAAATATTCCCATCCCCATGATCTCTTTTATACCACGCAGTATCTATAAATTTGATGTTACGCGGCGTAGACAGTATGGATCCTAATGTGACCAGAGAAAAATTAAGATTTCTCTTGAAAACTACTTTGTTGGTTTTATCACAGGGAGCCCACACAAGCGGCGTGACTGGTCGTTTGTTTGAAATATAAAGAAATGTATGGGAGAATATTGAAGAGTCGTAATATCGTAAACTTATATCAAGGAATGTCTATGTCGAGGCTCAAAATAAATGTAAACCTACCTCACTTGCCGTGTATTGTCATTTCTGTAGTTCTAAATGGCGAATTTGAGCGATTTGGTAGATTATGTGTTGACTGTTACTTTACTGTATATACTTTACTTTACTTCTTATACAGTCAGAGTAACAGTCAACGCAAAATCTACCAAATCGCTTAAATTCTGACATACAAAGCCATATAAATTTGAGTATGGTTTCATTCATATGACTTCTCTCGACTTGGCTGAAAAGATACCAAATAGTCCACCAGAAGTAAATGTTAATTTTGATTACCGCTGATCACCTCGAAAAACCCCGGCTCTTAAATTCTCCACTGGGTGTGTTGGTCCAGCTTTCAGAATTAGGGCGATATCCACAAAAACAGTAATATTGTAATAGGAGATATTAAGAGCGTCGGTCTGTAAGGAATTGTGGTAGTTCATTAAAATTTGAAGCCTATCCCACACATGTTAAAGAAGATTGTAGCACTTTATACTTAAACCACCAATAGGTTCCTGTAGCTTCAACATTTGGCTATTTAGAAAACGTCCAGGAACTCAGTAGAGTAGCAGAGACTCAACCTATTTCATTGTCTCACTCGCCCTGCCAGCGTTTTTTAAGAAGTCTACGAATTACCACATGTTTAGCACTGAGACTTTACATACCATTTTTAGTGTGTTCCGTGTTAGGAGGCGAAAGAGTACTCCCAGGTTCATCGCAGATTGAACCGTTGAGGTCACAACTAGCATGGGCTGAAAATTTGGGCAAACGCTTTAAGAACACGAACTCCAGACAAAGGCAACATTCTATTTACAATCTTCTTTCCGAGCAAGTCTCAAAGCGTCATCCATTTGCGTGTGTGCGGGATTTCCGAGAGGTTACATCATTTGGAACAATACACAAAGTGGACAGAGCGGCAACATGAGTACGTATTCTTGTGACTAGCCCGAAATCTACGCCTACAGAGGAATGGGAACTACAATGTCTCACTATGTAACACTATCAAAGCAAAATGGCGAGACTTTTAAAAATTCTCATTGCTTGTTTTCATTTCAAAGGGATAAGCCCAAATCAAAACAGAGAAGGTTGCCGTATTCATGAAAACTTCTGTCAAACCTCCTCCGTCACATATCTTACTCAAAAAAAGCAGTATTTTAGTAACAGTTGTGAATTTAGTGACTGAAGTTGGACAGCTGTAGCATGGCTACGAAGTTCGTAGCACCTGTTATCGCTTTAGCGTTTCTTGTCATCGCCTCCCCAGAAGGTAAACCTCTGGAGAAAAAGTCTGTTGTCTCGGCGGAAAAACCCGCGTCTGCTTATTATATCTGCAGAAGAAGAATCATAGCCCTAAATACTCAAATGACTCGAGTAGTGGAACATGGGCACTCATATTGCCGCTGTGTCCACAGTGTAGGTCATTGAGAGAGCATGCGTGAAAGTGCATTGAACCAACCTCGCTCTCGCCCCAACTCCAACCAAGGGAAAAGGCCCTGGGAACGAGGTTGGTATCAAACAGGTTCTTATCCGTCGCATATTTGATGCGCAATACACTCCCGAAATCGTTACCGATATGAATGTTTACAAAGTAAGTGTCAAATTCAAAGTCATCATCGGTTACATTTAGTAGCTATGGAGAATGCTTGACCTAAAGGGACAGTCGCTTCGCTATATGCGTATATGACAAAGTTCGCGGTGCCGTGTTTTAAACTGATACTGATCTGTCGTAGGAACCGTGGGTTTCACATATTTGACGAGGAATGCACTCCTGAAATCGTTTTCGATGTAATTGCAAAATTGCATTCTGCAGCAGCGATTGGCTGCCTGCCTATGAGACAATGGTAATGATGGCAGTTATTCTAAGACACGTCACAGTTCTTAACCGTTTCACTCCTAATAGTGATTAAGAAGTGATTCTCCCTACCCTGCCATACACTTTCGAGCAGAAAAGTGATTGCTAAACGGAGATATTGATTGATTTAAGACAACATTATACAAACCATATTTACAAGTTAGGTAAGAACGTTTCTGAGAAGTACCCTTTAGTAACTATGCAGAATGCTTTACTTAAAGAACAATCACTCCGCTAGGTGCGCTTATGAGAAAGTTTGCAGCGCCGTGTTTAAAAAAGGTACTCACCTGTCACGGGAACCGTGGGTTTCACATATTTGATGAGGTATGCACTCCTGAAATCCCTGCCGATATGATTGCTCACAGAGCAAGTGTAGAGTCCAAAATCATCTTCGGTCACATTTACAATAGTCACCTCGACACCATAATTACTTTTAACTTGAACAGTCTTGTAATAGTATGGGTCTATAAGTCGATATGATCCATTCAAGATGTCTTTGTAAGTTTTAGGCATAGAAGTGACGGATTTGTTCCATTTAAGCCATCTGAAATCCGGGAGAGTTCCACTAACTAGAACAATACAGGTAAATGTCACGTTATCTCCAACCTGCACAGTTTTGTTCTTTAGAAGATCGGTTTTTAGGATTGGAGGTGACTGGGGTCTAGCTGTCGAGAAAAGGGAAAATAATTTTGAAGTGAGGATACTTGATTTCGACATGATGTGCTGAATCACAAGCCAGCAAACAAATTTTCAAACGCTGACAAATTTGCGACATCTGGAAAATTACGAGTTCTTGTGTGTCCCAAATTGCTCGAAAAACTTGTTGATATCATAGTGGATGGTGTACTGTCTCTTTTGTCTGTCTATATCGATATCCCCATTTATTATCATACGGTCCTGAGGCTTTTTTTCGATATCTTTTCTTCTCTCTGAACTGTAAATGTCACCATTCTCTACTTAAAATACAAGAGCTTTTCCTCTAGGAATGTCACCCTCTCGAAGTGATTGGAATTAACACACTCTCTCAGTCTAACATTATACAAAACTTGCGCACCTTTTTTTTCATTTGTTAAGTGAAAACAAAACAGAAAAAAAAAAGCAAAATAAACACAGAAAAAAGTTTCCAAATCATTGATCGAGTTGTTTTTTACATTTTCATACAGATTAAATTATAAGTTCATTTGCTGGACTTACCAACAACTTGAAGAATAAAGGTGTGATTTATTGATCCATAACGATTGGATACTAGACAAGTGTATCTCCCAGAATCAGCGGGTACAAGGTCGCGCAGTTTCAGGTACCAAAGGGAGACATTTAAATATGGATCCAAAAGTCGTTTGTTTAGGTCCTTTCCGTCCTTTAACCATTTGTATTTGAGCGGTGGTGCACCAGTTGCTTGACATTTCAGCCGTATGGAGTGTGATGCAGGCCATGCCCTGAATGATCTCTTCAGCAACTTTGGATCGCCAAATACTGGTGCTCCTGCTAAAGTGCGAAAACAATCAACGAAAAATTATGAAACGCGTACCTACCTACCTACCTACCTACCAACCAATAATAATAATAATAGAACTAAGTGAAGTCCAATTTGGTCTGTGATCACATGAATGATTACAAAATCGAACGAACGCGGACGCGAAGCTGGAGTCCGGTTTACTAATCACGAGGATAATTATAGACAACTGGAGGACACGAAGACCTGTTTCCAATTAATCAAAACTTTCAAAAAAATTACAAAACAAACTAGCCATCGGTTATATTAGAAAGAACAATTAGCCCTAAGAGGTGCGAGACAGCATTGTGCGCACTTGTAACGCGATAACTTCCTTATTACACTGTCCAGTTACAAGTATGACTCCTGCTCTGTTCCATCAGTGCTCAAATCAGGCGTTTGATTTTAGTTTCGACTAATGGTGTTAACGAAGGGTCACTTTTTTTTCGTATATCTATTCGCTTATGCCTCACTCCTATTTGTTGGTATTCATTGCCTCTTTTCACAAGAGGGTTATGCGTTTGGCCCAGTGCAATAACCACACCTTCTTTCGATGAACTTTCATCCGTTAGTTACCCAAAACAATCATAAAAAATTACAGCTACTTACTGGATTCCGTTGTCTTGAGATCTATCGTTAAATCTGAAAATAGAGAGAGATCGTCACTGAAGACCCTAAACCTCCAAAATTGTGGTTTGGGGATATAATGGTGTTTAGTCTTGTCGTAATATCGTAAACTTATATCAAGGAATGTCTATGTCAAGGCTCAAAATAAATGTAAACCTACCTCACTTGCCGTGTATTGTCATTTCTGTGGTTCTAAATGGCGAATTTGAGCGATTTGGTAGATTTTGTGTTGACTGTTACTTTAGTGTATATACTTTACTTTACTTCTTATACAGTCAGAGTAATAGTCAACGCAAAATCTACCAAATCGCTTAAATTCTGACATACAAAGCCATATAAATTTGAGTCAAACACTTCTTCAAATATCTCCCGCACGAAACATCACTCAGACCTGAATATTAGTGCGAGGCTGTTGACTTAACTAGTTGAATGGTTTTTGTGGTGGTGAAAGTGAAAAGTGAAAATCGGAAATAGAAAATCAAAACCTTACAACTGGCATGATCTCTTCATCTCAAACATTTATTTCCCATTGTGCTAAAGCTTCTTCTTAACACATTAAACTACGGCTTTGTAACTGATCCTAAGTAAAATCACTAGTATGGGAAATGTTCTCTGATTTAGTAACCATACCACAAAGCCTCGCTCCGACATTTACTGACGCTTCTACGCATCATAATATTTCCGTTCAGCCCATTTTCATTTTCCCCCTTAAAAGCTTTCTCCGTGATACATACCTGAATATGCTGGGGAAGGACTAAAAGCCACAGAGAGAAGGAACACTAATAAAATTGAAACTGTGTCGTCCATTTTTGGATCGAGGCTGGTAAATCTAATTCTGTTGCAGTGTCTTGGCTGCCTTCGCAGTGAGGTAGCCTCTCCTGTAAGCCTGCCTTCCAGAAAACTAACCTATTCGCAAAGCGGAATTTGGGGTAAGATTACAAAGGAGGAAATTCTAGTTACTAAATTTACACCGAATACTAGTTGACAACTTTGGGATTATGTCCATGACTTTAGGGTCAACCTCCGGATGCGATCACTTGCTAGATCACGTACACAATCATACCATGATCAAAACCTTCAAGTCTATATCAAAATCAAAACTCAGGAGACGGTCAGAAGTGAACAAGGTTCCCACACATATTGAGCCTATTTGAAATAAAACAAAGTACATCAATTCAATTTGAATTTATCTACATCACAGTTAGTAGAGGGGACTGGTTACGAAAGTCGGCGAGCATCAAAGAGGGAGACTATAGAGCTGTCGCTGTTCTGTTGCTGATGTTGAAAGTACCTGTCACGTGACCGTGATGGTGCACAAACTAAACACACGTTCAAGGATGGTGGAGAGGATCTAATTTTGTTTGGCGATGATTTTGTGGCCATTTTAGACATCTTTGATGAGGATGAAGTACTACCATATTGCATTGCCACAACTACGAAGTGGAATTACGAGAAGTACAATGTTTAATAATGGAAACTTGGAAGTTTAATTGTAAAAAAAGACAATGTTGAATCGGAAAAAGTTTCATAAGGAATAAAAACTTGAATGTCCAATCGAGAAATAAGGAAGAATACTAAAAGTACAATGTCAAATCGCACTGTTGAATTTTGGCCCCGCTGGGACGCCATACTCCCCCAGGGCTTGCTTTGCAGGCTATAACTCTCCATGTTGACCATGAAAAGCACTCGACAATGATTTTTCTAAAACAGCAGCGCCTTCAATTCTAACCAATTCAATTCAATCCGCTGAACCGCAAATCCGGCCAGAATATAGGCTCCGTGTAGCCTCTAGCCTCTTGTTCAGCAACAGATAGTTGCCTCAAAATATTCTTCCATATAATTTTGCAGTGAAAAGCTCTATTTTATCAGCAGCCGTTACACAAAGACGTTTTCCGGTCTCTGTTCTTCGAACAAGTGAAAATGGACTGAACGAGGAAAAAAAGTATCATTTATCAAAGCATAACAACGTGGGCTTCTCAACTGGTTGTTGCCTATCTAGACGTTGCCCTGTGCGTGCGAAATACGTGATGAAATGCAGGTTGTTTACAGGGAGTTGACACGCAGTGGGGTAAAGTCCAAGGTAGCTAAAAGCGAATTTTATCGGTAAAAAAGGTCTAAGCACGTGAGAGTTGCGTGGAGAATTGATCGACTGTACCATTACGTTCCTTGTGAAATATTTTTCATTGAGGCAGAATTATGTCATAAAATTTACGTTGTTTACTGGAAAATGGCATTTCATCTGAGAGAGTCTAGTCCATACTGGCGAGTAAAAAGTAAACACGCAATTGTAGCGGGAAAGTATCGTTTAAACAATATTTAATTCACGGAGAACTTTTAGAAACAAAGAAACGGGTATTTAACATGGCAGTCGACGCAGAAAGGAAATATAAATCAGTGGTCTCTTCAACCCTTACAAAAAGAGCAGCCACAGGACAAAAAATAAGATCATCAATCAAATATAATTTATGCAAATGAAGTTGCGCAAGTTTAACCAGAGTCAGCAAAACTAGCCCTTCCAAAACAACACGCTCTGGTGCTAAATTCGTGTTAGGCCTTTAGCTGACGGTGTGTAACTTTTTGAGTTTTTTTTTTTTGTTAAATAACTATTTGTTAGCGTATAGATTGGTGTATTTTGGTGTAGTGTAATCTGATCAACGCAATTTGGTGTATCTCTAAGCAATCTGATTGGGGCATCTTTTTTCGGTGTATCTCAAAGCAATGTGATTGACGTAATTCTTCGGTGTATCATAAACCAATCAGGTTGTAGTATTTTTCGATGTCGCACCAATCAGAGCGCTCTTGTTAATTGGTGGTTTGACAGGTCTTCAAATTTCAGCGAATCAACGCGTAACTCGGTGAGAGCGGTTCGCGAATTAAGGAAACGTATCAGTCGTGTTGGGAAAGCGGCGGAGTTGAGATCGATGTACCACTATGGTTATTCTTCGTTCTAAAGGAGACTGAGTGGGACATGAGAAAAATTTGATCAAAGATTGCTTGAGATGTTGATGGGAGCAACTTCAGAATACCCTGCCGCTATTGACTGTTATGAACGGATTGCTCCCGCTGTCCCGATGTCGAAAAATGATATTATTAGAGACCTTAAGATCGAGGTTTAGCCATCTTACCGCAAACGGCTAACCGCGGTTTGCCGTTAGCGGCCTCACGTTAGCCGTCTGCCCATATTTGGGACTTAAGATTCGCGGGTGATAGCACTGATGAATTATGAGAAATTAGTACAAAAACAAGATCGCTGCTGCCCGAAAGTGATTTGTGGATTAATGTTTTTGTACTTAATGAGAGCAGAACGCTAAATCTTTGCGGATCCTCTTTTAATTAGGCAAGACTAAAAAGATCTGCTGGACATTATGCAGCTGGACGGTAGTAGTTCTGAAGGTTCGTTGTCGAGCAATGGAGATATCGATTTCTTATTTCTTGAAGCAGCTTTGTATGCTTGACCATCGGAACAGAGCCATTAAGGAGACAAAAAAAGCATTCATGCATTCACATATCATCGGAAATTGGCTTTGTTTAACCTCAAAGTAATCCGACCGGCGAAAGATTTAGATTTGCTCGTAAATGTCCCAAATCCAAAGCTCTGCACAATTCTTTCACTCATCGCGCTAGTATTGTTTGGAATTGCCTACCTAGTCAGTTAAAGTCTAAGCCTAGTTACTCTTCTTTTAAGGCTAGTATTAAGAAATTCTATAAATGCATTGACCAAATTAATTTCGGCTCAAACTCCACTGCTACCAACAATATCAGTGACGAATTTAAGTACTACTGATATCTAGCTTGCCATCTTGTTATCTTATTATTATTATTATTACAATTATTATTTATTTAAAATTTTTTAATTTAAATCTTATCTTTGTATTTACTTTCCTTTAAATGCATTGTTTGAGTTAATTTTACTGATACTGATATTTATATATATATTTACTTACTTATCCTACCCGTGTATATAATGTATTATTGATACGTATGATTATTCATACTAGGAGACGTATATATTTTTAGCTGTTTATTAGTAGATAGCAGGTTCACATCAGCATTAGCTGCCATTTCCTCAACCTGCTTTACCAAATAAAGGATGAATGTATGAATGTATGAATGTATGTAAACAGTTTTAACAACAAATAGCCGGCCTCCATGTTTGTTTTCATTCATTCTTTCACTTCTATTTTAGCTGAGAAATCGTCTTCCAAATTACGTTTCTAAGAAAAAGAATTCGATAATTAATAAGGGAAAGAGTTTTAAAAAGTAGTATTTCCCTCAAACGTGGGATTTTGATGTTTTGGGTGCAAAAAAACCTTGCGGTAAATCACTTACCTCTAGAGCGTGGTCCAGCCGTTCAAAACGTGAACCTGAAACCACAGGGGCCCACGTAAGCGGCGTGTCTGGTCGTTTGTTCGAAATATAAAGAAATGTATGGGAGAATATTGAAGAGTCGTAATATCGTAAACTTATATCGAGGAATGTCTATGTTAAGGCTCAAAATAAATGTAAACCTACCTAAGCGTACCAGGAAAGATCTTGGAAGATGTAGTCAGCAGCTCTCTGGACCATCCCATCGAATCTCAAGGCCTTTTAAGTAATAACCAATGGGGCTTCCGTAAAAACTATTCTACTGAAGGCCTTTTGCTTTACCTCACCGTGAAACCTGGATGGAAGCCCTAGACACGGGATTGAAGTTTGGGGTCCTCTTTATTGACTTCAGAAAAGCGTTTGATTTTGTGAATCACTTAATTCTTCAGCAAAAATTTAAAGCAATGGGTGTCTCAGGAGACTTTCTGTCTTGGTTTACCAGCTACTTATGTGAGCGTCGCCAATTTGTCCAGTTATCTGGTATAAAGTCTGGACCCAGATTGATGAAATATGTTCCACAAGGATCTATATTGGGTCCAAGACTATTTTCAATTTATGCAAACGACTTTCGGGAGGCTGTTACTGATGGGGACCTATTTATGTTTGCCGACGATACCTCTATCTTCACTATTGGTAAGGATATAGATAGTATTATAGTGGTTTTACAGTCAATTCTGGATCAAGTCTTTTCCTTGTGCAACTCAAACAGGTTGACTGCCCATGAGACAAAATCTGAGGCTTTATTGTTGTCGACACTTGATTTTATTGGTCCCTTGCTACTATTGAAATATGGCCAGAGTGTCATCAAGTTTAAGTCATCATCTCAATGTCTCGGTCTTACCATCGATCAAAACTTATCATGGAAAGAACATATCATGGCTGTCTGTAAAACGTTTAACAAGAAACTCGCTATATTAAAACGTATAAAATTCCTACCTAAGTCTATTCTAGAGTCTATTTATTTCAAGACTATTATTCCATCTGTCTTGTATGGGATTGCTGTATGAAGCTCATGCTCACCGGTCTTGATGGAAAAAATGGAGCGTGTCCACCTGCGAGCTCCAAGGTTAATCCATAATCTGCCTAGGGACATCAATATGGAAGACATGTGTAAGCTGAGGGGATGATCCCCTATTTCATATTTTTACACGAAAAGGGTACTATCCATAACTTATAAATCATATTATGGTCTCTCTAATGACTACCTTAATACTTAGTTTCGAAGCAGGAACACACATAAAATCTAATAAAGATTTTAAATATAAATATCACTAAACCAAAAACGGAAATGGGAAGACTATCTTTTAAGCATAGGGCAGTATAGCTTGGAATTCTCTTCCAGATCACATTAAGGAAGCTCCCTCTATTCCGAGTTTTCTGAAAGAATTGAATAAAAATAAGGACATTTTGATGAAAATATCGTATACCAAAGAATCATCCATGATAGAAAATAGAGATGATGATTTTTTTCTATTTTTAAGCATACATCATAGCTTACTTAACAACTTTTATATTTATATTTTCAGATAGGTTTATAGTAATAGCTTTAATGTTTACACACCTTGCATCCTTGTATTTTTATATTTATAGATTTTAAATTGTGCAATTGTGATTATAATGTTAATTTAGTGTGCAGGTCCACATCAGGACTTATGGTCTTGCCTATTTTAGTAACCTGCCTTAACAAATAAACTTCTTGTTGCTGTTGTTGTTGTTGAGCAGGTCGTTGTTTGGTCTCCTCACGCAACGTTGGAGAGAGAGCGTTGCGTAACGAGTTCAAATTGGGGCTGTGGACTGCAGGAAGCGTGGTGTCAATGTAGGTTATTATTGCCAACAATTATTCAGACACCAGTATCAGTTACTAAGTGTCTCATTTGAACCCACATATCGAAAAAAATAACTCCTACATGCGTAGCATGCCTATGTTTCGTTCTACGTCAACATAACTATCCTGAACTTGAAGATTTTGAAATAATATTGTTGTTATCTTTTTCTTGAAAATATGTTTTGGAAGATTCCGGCCTTAACTTTCCTGGGATGCTATTGCAAATTTTACAACCAATCCTTGAGAATGAGTTTTTATGTTGATTTAGCCTAGAACAGTTTATGTAATAGTTACCGGCAGATGAAGATCGGGTATTATGATTGTGTATTTGGTGGGAAAGAGTGAACAAACCAGAAAGATTAGGCGGGATTAAATTGTTATGGACATCATGCATTAAGAGAGAAGAGAGTTCAACGCAAAGCATATTAATCGGCGTAATATTAGCCGATATAAAATAAGGAATGGCATGTGAATTATAGTTGGCAAAGTTCATTAATGGCACAACCCTTTTCTGGAGTATCAATATTTTTTCCATATGAGACTTAGCTGCTTGGCCCCAAGCTACAAGGCCATATGATAAATAAGGATAAATGAGTGATCTATATATATTTAGTAATATCGAATATGGTACGAGATGCCTTAGTCTACAAATTATGCCTATGCCTTTACTTTATGCAATATGACTGATATGACGGTTTCCAGGTAAGGCCTGTCAATAAGTACACCAAAATATATGTGTGAGTTATTGGTGAAGGAGCGGTACACAAAACATGCACGTTTTAACTTGCTATTGGTAGACTGAAAAAATAGACCCTTTCAAGGTTAACGCCGCCCTTTTGCCGGGGGGTGCAAAACTGCTGGGGCGAGCGCAAAATGTACAGTGATAATTTGAGGAAGGTTGACATTCTGCAATTTCTATGAATTACGAAGTAAAGATACCTAGCAAAAGATGTTGCCGATTAAACGTGAAGGGTTGAGGCTCACTGAGAAGTGAGAAATCTTATTTTTAGTTTTTCATACAAATGCTTTTAAATTTTCCCGGAAACGGCGGTTTGGATTTAGAGAAGAGTATATGGAAAATCAAAATCTTAGTTTGCGGCTTTTTTTGGGAGACTTCATTTCTCAAATTTGATCGGTAAACTGGTAGGTCTGGTATCTTTAGTTTGTAATTCATAGAAATTGCACGATATCAACCTTCCTCAAATTATCGAGCATCATTTCTCAACTTTTCCCATACATTCACTGTACATTTTGCGTTCGCCCCAGCAGTTTTGCACCCCCCGGCAAAATGGCGGCGTTAACCTTGAAAGGGTCTATTCCCTGACGACCTTTCTAATCCCGACAGATCATAGCAATAAAGTCCTCACGAGGGATAGCCATTACACTGGGAAGATGAGCTCACAATTCTTGTAGATTTCATTCTTACCTCGTTCTTTAAGCGAGATTAAAAATGGAATTCATGTATAGCAATAAAATATCCCTCGGTCGAGAAAACGAAATACAGTAAGCGCGGACTGCGTCAACACTTGGTGAACTTCACCTTTTCTTTAATTATTCTTCGACTTCAAAAGCGCAGAATTACGGGAGCACTAGTTTAACGGCCCTCTCGTTATATCATTCTTCGACTTCGTGAGCGCAAGACTTCGGATGCACTAGTTTAACGGCCATATCAATTTATCATTGTTCGCCTTCAGGAAAGCTTGAATGCGGGACCACTTGTTTAAAGTGCACCTACAGCCAAAAAATTTTTTTCGCTTAACGAAGTAAGCTTATTTTTTTGAGTATTTCTGCGCAAAAATTTTTTTATTTGCTCAAATCTTCAATTTTCTATGCCCAGTCAAAATACGGAAAATCGGCCGCCATCTTGCCCCACGACCGAGTTTAAAGAGGAATGGCTCTAGTGGGTAATGTGACGTCAAATCGAGAACACGAAAGTCTGCATTTCACACATTTTCACTTGTTTGGGAAGGTTGTAGTCGATAATTGTCCGAAAATATGCCGACTAAGTGTGTTGTAGAAGGATGTAGCAACGTGCGAAATTTGCAAGAGGGTATCGCGCTTCATACATTCTTCATACAACACACCTAGTCGGCATATTTCGGACAATATCGACGACAATCTTCCCAAACAAGTGAAAATATGTGAGATGCAGACTTTCGTGTTCTCGATTTGACGTCACATTACCCGCTAGAGCCATTCTTCTTTAAACTCGGTCGTGGGGCAAGATGGCGGCCGATTTTCCGTATTTTGACTGGGCATAGAAAATTAAAGATTTGAGCAAATTAAAAAATTTTTGCACAGAAATACTCCAAAAAATAAGCTTATATCGTTAAGCGAAAAAGAAATTTTGGGTTTAGGTGCACTTTAAATGTCCTCTCTTTTAATATTATTTTTCGACATCGGGACCGCGGGAGCAATCCATTCATAACAGTCAATAGCGGCCGGGTATTCTGAAGTTGCTCCCAACACGACTAATACGTTTCCTTAAAGTGCCCATAAACCCAAACTTTTTTTTTGCTTAAATAAATCTTTTTATAATTCTGAGCAAACTGGCACAAAAATTTGTGTTTTTGGTCAAATCTGGAATTTTTTATGAATTTTTTAAGTTTGGTTTTTTCTTCCCACGACCGAGCAAAAGGGAGACTGAGACTAGTGATGGAAAAACCCGGACAACAGAGAAAACGTGGTCTGGAGACGTGTAGTTTTCTTTGTGCGCCGTTGAAAACCATTTTTATTCGGTTGACATTTGTTTTCTGCACACATGTTGATCAAGAAATGGCTTCGTACGACTTCATTCTGACCTCTACTTCAGATTCTGAAGTCTCAGAAATGAAAGATTACGACTTGGAAGTTGATGGTTCACCAAACTCGAGTTCTACGACGGGTGTTACGAAAACGAAGACCCTCGGAAACGAAGACCTAAGACCTAAGACCTAAGACCCGATCTTCGTTTTCGTACTACGAAGACAAAGAACCTGTAAACAGAAAACCGTAGAAATTACAAGTTAAACGCACATTAAACAGTAACAACGCTTAGTAATATGATAAATTACACTTCACGCGTTTCTTTCCATTATTATACTGCCCATATTATTGTACTGCCCATATTATTATACGGCCCGTCTTGTCAGTGTTCTGTTTCGCCATGCGAGCCAATTTGGTGTTGATATTCTCGAGGGTTTCCTCGGGTAAACTTACCACACATATTATTATTCTGGAACAGCAGGCAGAATTCCAAAGCCAGTCGCCTTTGATTTATAGTTAGCATTGCGTGACAGAATAACAGAGAACGCGTTCTGTACGGGAAAAATGACTCTTGGGTTCTGTCAATAAATAATCGATTTCTACTGTATTTCGTAGCTAAGATAGATTCTAACGGTCGTTAAGCTTTGTCTGCTGGAAAATTATCCTTAAAAAGTAAGCACTTCTTTTGGCTTATGCAGGATCTTCGTTTTCGTAGTACGAAAGCGAAGACCCTGCATTAACCAAAAGAATTGCTATTTCAGTGCGGGCGAATTTCGCGGATATTTATATACGGGGAGTGCGTGACAGAAGTATGCGAAGCGGAACGGAATTGGCACGTTGTCGTGTTGCTGTTTCTATTTTCTTCAATAAATGAAGAAATTTCCTGGTTGTCTAACTGCATTTCTTCGTTCGAGTCATCGAATAAACTTGGATCTATATTTGCCAGCCATTCCGACTCCCCGTCGTCACAAATATGATTCAAACTGTCCGCCATTTTTTTTTTTGTAACTTCAATCCAATTCTCCGCTTGCGTGATGCGAGAAAACCTGTCTAACCGGTTCTGTGGACTACAAATACTGCGTAATATTTGAACTCGTCTATGGCGTTATTTGTACTCTACGGAGTGTAGTTGGATAATAAATATATCTTAGACGTTTTGTTGTGTAGTATCTCTGAGTATTTTTATGAGTTGTGCCGTATTTTGACGAGCCCGTAGGGCGGGTCAAAATACAACTAACGAGTAAACATACTCAGCGATACTACACAACAAAACGTCTAATAAGTTATTTATTATTCAACACGCCAAACTGTCATTTCAGTGCGGGCGTATGGGCAGCCGTCACCACCAAAAATACTAGGATGTCAAATAGATCAGTAAATACAAAGATGGTTTAAGGATCAGCTGCAGGATAGCATAGCTAATAAAGGAATGGCATTGCCAAATTATAGACAGTCTAGGTTTCCTTCATGAAATAGAACAGCCTAAACATAAATAGTTTAGCCAAATGATAAACGGTCTAGTTGCCCATGTCGAGTTGGAACATGAAATTGTGAAATGGACCAGCTAAATTGCAAATAGTCTAGCACTCATATGCAATACAGTACACAAACGGTGTAGCTTTGCGTCAAATGACTCAGGATAATATGGAGTAGCACAGCTACGCACAAACGGTGTAGCTTTCAGGGGCGTAGCCAGGTTTTTTCCGTAGGTACGCACAGTTTTCCATCTCACCTCTTCACCCCCCCCCCCCAAAAAAAAAGATCAAAGTCATTTTCGATTCACGTGTCTTTTATTTCAAATCGCGTGCGCAAGAGTCTTAATGTGGAAAAACAATTTTGTAGTTCAGGTACAAAAATAAGTAAAAGAAAAGGCTAAGTTAAATGACTGAAAAAAAAAAAAAAAATATATATAAATATATTTGAAATATATTTTTTATTTATTTTTTTATTTTATTTATTTATTAATTTATTTATTTTATTATTATTTTCAGGTACGCAATTGCGTATTTGCGTACAGGTAGCTACGCCCCTGGCTTTGGGTAAAATGGCTCAGCATAATGTCGAATGGTACATCGTACATACAAACAGTGTAGCCTTGCTTGAAAAGGCTCAGCGTAATGTGGAACGGTACAGCGTACACACAAATGGTTTAGCGTTGTGCGAAATGGCTCAGCGTAATGTCGAATAGTGCGGCATAATGTCAAATGGTACAGCGCACATACAAACAGCGTAGCGTTGCGTGAAATAGCTCAGCGTAATGTGGAATGGTACAGCGTACACGCAAATGGTTTAGTGACGTAACGTTACACCATTCGTGTGTACGCTGTGCCATGCGACATCCCGCTGAGCCATTTCACGCAACGCTACACTGTTTGTATGTACGCTGTGCCATTCTACATTACGCTGTTCCATTTGCGGTTTGTATTTTTGGTGATTTCGGCAAGATAGCGATCTGCTGGGGGGCATGACGTCATCGAGTGTGAAGAATTGAGCGAAACCATCACATTGTGTGGTAGCTGTGTTAAAGTGCTACTGAAACGAAATTTTCGTATCTGAAATATTTGCTCTAACTTGTAGTTTTGAATATGCTGATCATCATGAGATAATTTGCTTTGGCCAAAAAGAAGCGAAATATATCTTTTTTAACCGTTCAAATAAAAAATTTTACACAAAACCATGTCCGGGCCCTGGTACCGAGCGAAATGGATTGATGACGTCACTGGTTGTGTTCACTCCGATAGCGTGGTTTATTTCACTCACTGTTTGTTTGTATTCGTGGGCGAAGGAGATGGCAGATATTGAAGTTTTGTCAAGTGAATCTTCTTCTGAACGAAGCGAAGTTGTCTCCAGTAGCGAAGACGAAGATGGTGGCGTAAAATGGGGTTGACAGGCTTACACGACTCCCAAGCGTGTGTTTTGGGTAGCGTATTCAAAGTTTAGCCCTCACGAGTATGTCTTTGAGCGACTGCCCTCTTTTATAAGATACGAGCGGCGGATTTTTGTATAGTTCGCTCAGTAGTGGTTGTGTTTCTATTAAATGCCAGTTTTTCATGAGAATTTGCTTTATATGTGGCACTGAGTACGCACATAAGGGATTGCGTCTTTTTCGAATCGTTCGCCTTTGTAGATGTACAGCTATTTTTTTGACTGTCTCGATCGTTAAGTTGTCTTGATTGCTTTCAGCTTGCGTCACGCGCGCTGATTTGATCGTACTACAGTTCTTAGTGTTCAGTGTTCCAGCCGTTTTGGTTCGTTTTCTTTTCTTTATTTCGGTATTAAAACGACCGATTTCACGTTCATAGAAGCTCATGATCGCCTTTACTGTTTCTTGCTCCGCGTGGTTAAGGATTTGCTTTATCTCATTTTTGAAATCCTCGTCTGCTCATATTTTGGCCCTCGCCCTATATTGTAGGGATTCTGGGCATGTTCTGCGAGGCATTTGGTACAGAGGGATATGGGCTCTGTCCTGGTGTACCGCTTCACAAGGGAATTACCATTGTTCTTTCTTTGTTTGGGAGTCATTGGTTAGCTGTTGTGTATTGTTCTTTCTTTGTTTAGAGTCATTGGTTAGCTGTTGTGTATTGTTCTTTCTTTGTTTAGAGTCATTGGTTAGCTGTTGTGTATTGTTCGGTGTTTTGCATCGGCTCTTGTGAACCGAGGTACACGAGGACAGAACCGGGATTTGTTCGTTATCCTCAGACTTGCCGAGTAGATCATTTTCAGTGGCGGTGTCATATGAGGCTTCCATGTTTTCTTCATTCTCTGAATGCCATTGCTTTGGCTCGGGGCGTTTAGTAGCCCATCTACCCTTATAATGTCTTTCGACATTTTCTCTAGATGGTCAAGCAAGACCACGGTTTCGATCTTAATCTTGTGGATCTCGTCAGTTTCCGATTAACTAAGTAGACTGGTAGAGATTCGTTCTCGGTATCAGTCGGGAATTTTGCTCCCTATCCGGGCGAACCTCTCGCAGATAGCCAAGATGCCGATGTGGCCGCCGATGAATAAGACGAGGATGGCATTTCGCCCGAAATCCTCTTTATCGGCCTCCCAACATGCAAGCCACACTCCATGCTTTTACCCTTCTTTCACTGAGGTACACAACCAGTGACGTCACAGGGCTGTTTTGGCCGCGCCAAGATGGCCGCCAAGTTTGATCTCAGCCGGTCAACTTCGAATGGTTAAAAATGTACTTTCCGCTATGCGTTGGCCCAAAAAAAGTACACAGCGTTTGCAAATAACGTTCAAACTCTATTACATTGCAAAAATCTCGGATATGAAAATTACGTTTCAGTAGCACTTTAAAGAGCCTTCACTTCGCCTTGCCATAAAGCAGAGCCAATTCGCTGTGCTACTCCATATTATCCTGAGTCATTTGACGCAAAGCTACACCGTTTGTGTACTGTATTGCATATGAGTGCTAGACTATTTGCAATTTAGCTGGTCCATTTCACAATTTCATGTTCCAACTCGACATGGGCAACTAGACCGTTTATCATTTGGCTAAACTATTTATGTTTAGGCTGTTCTATTTCATGAGGGAAACCTAGACTGTTTATAATTTGGCCATGCCATTCCTTTATTAGCTATGCTATCCTGCAGCTGATCCTTAAACCGTCTTTGTAGTTACTGATCTATTTGACATCCTAGTATTTTTGGTGGTGACGGCCGCCCATACGGGCAAACTTCGCGGATGTTTATTTACGGCGAGTGCGTGACAGAAGTATGCGAAGCGGAACGGAATTGGCGCGTTGTCGTGTTGTTGTTTCTATTTTCTTCAATAAATGAAGAAATTTCTGGTCGTCTAGCTGTTTTTCTTTGTTGAATTCATCTAATAAACTTGAATTTACATTTGCCAGCCATTCTTACTCTTCGTCGCCAGAAATATAATTCAAAGTGTCCGCCATTTTTTTTTCGTAACTACTTAACAATTATTCCACGAGCGCGCGTTGGATATGAGATGATAGATAGCCAACGAGGCGCGTAGCGCCGAGTTGGCTATAATCATCTCATATCCAACAAGAGCGAGTGGAATAATTGTTTTATTAAAAAACACGCCCCAAAGATATTAGACATATCTTCTCGACTTTATTTTGTAATAAGAAATCGGATGTCACAATGTACAGATATTAGATTATGGTATATTGGCTCATATACCATAATGGCTAAGCCAATTAGAAGTCTTGAATTGCATTATCCAATGATCCAGTTTTTAATAAAATCCAATAGCCCATTTGCGAATTACCCTTGGCCTCATTTTCAAAACGAGTCCTCGTGCTAATCCTTTCATATGATAATAAGTTTCCATTCACATGCAAATTAAACTCATTTTTACAAGAATGGTTGAGCACGAGGACTCCTTTTGAAAATGAGGCCAAGGGTAATTCGCAAATGGGCTATTCTTTGCTTGCGCGATGCAAGAAAACCTGTTTAACCGGTACTCTAGAGTACAAATACCACGTGATATTTGTACTCGTCTATGGCGCTATTTGTACTCTACGAAGTGTAGTTAGACAATAAAGACGGTTCCAACCCGGCTTAGGGCAAAATGGGCTGTTATTTTATGAAAGCCTCTGTTATACGGAAGAGTATCTTACTGTAAGGCGATCTGTCATTTGAAAGATCGAGTTCATGTGAGGAAAGAGAAATGATCGGAAAAACAAAGCAAATTACCCATCAAGGCTGAGACACACAAGCTTCCGTTTGATGAAGGGAAGTGCTTGCCAAGATTGACGCTCGTTTCGATTGGTTAGTAATACGTGGGGGATTTTTCAGACTCAACCTTAACCTTGGAACAGTTCACGCAAAATATCAGAGACTTGTTTGTTTCTTCAAGGGAAGTCCATACGGCTAAAAACTAGGTAAGAATAGGAAACCGCTATAATCCTTGGTTCCGAAAATGTTAAGGAATTGAATACGAAACTGAGTGTTCTCAATTATCACCAAGAGGTCAACACAAATGAGAAGAAGAGATTCTGCGGCGTGATTATTTGAACTTTGCTTAACACACGCATCTATCAGTATACCTACATATGGTGACTGACCCAGTGCTTTACAAACAAGAAATTAGTAGGAAAATCAGTGGAAACAAGAATTCAGTTCGTCGCCATGATTCTTAGTTCGCTTATGTTAAAAGCGTTTCTTCTTGGTGTTCTGGGCTTTCCAGACAGAGGAGGGCAAACCCGTGCGTGTTCAGGTTTGTGTCAGTCCACTTTAAATATTTTCCATTGTCAGTTATTAGGGAAATGTTATCGCTGCCTTGCCTTGGAGCAAACTCTTAACATAGCTTTATAAGAGCTAGGAGGACACTTCATCCGATTCATGCTAACAGCAAAATTTCGATTGCCACCGTTTGCCATATTTCATAGTACGGCTTAAAGGCCTGGAGTCTCTATGATAAATACTTTCTAATTTACACTTGGGAGAAGGAGCAAGTTTTACTTACATGTGAACTAACAAATGTCCCGCCAATATCGCAGTCAGAAACTGAACCAGCGGCCGGATTATTCCGGATAAGCTTACAGGAAAACAGAATCGTAAGGAAATACTTCGAATTTGTCTCAATTCGGAAGACCACAAATCGCACAATAGATTTGAATTTTCTTCTAACTAGACGCTCGAGGAGCGTTCACTTGGGCTTCGTTTAATGCTATTGCACTCGCACAAAACACGAGTACAATTATGATATACATACTATGCATAACTAGATCTGAATTGTTGTACTTTTATTGACACTGTAACATCATTATGTTCCTGTACATTAGTCATATTGACAACTTTTTCGAGTAGATCACAGTCATCATGTCCTAACAACTTCATGCGAAGAGCAAATCAACATTCACGACCGCTTGTATAATAATAATAGTGTTTATGTACGAAATACCAAGTTCTTTGGCATTTCAATATACTTATTGGGTTCAATACGAGTATTGAACGCAATAAAAACCAGTAACAGAAACAGAATATTTAACGGAAGAGATGAGCTTAAATTTTTAACCTAACTATTCAAGTTGCTTCTGTCAGTATCCTAATCCAAATCGCTGGTGTTAGCGCCACCTTCGAAGTTGTGCTCGCGAACATTCTAATCTTTTGAGCGAACGAGGTGTTCGTCTCAGCGTAATTTAATTTTTATTTTCAACATCAACATAATTGTATAATATCCCGACGTTTCGGCGACTTCATGACGCCATTATCAAGGGTACGAATGAAAATAAAATTAACAATTGCGAGTTCAAGAGTTACAACTAATTTGCATGGAGAAGGTAGCTACTCCAAACCACAATCCAGCCCGTATTTGTCAGTCGGAAAATTGGCCAAGACCTTAAAGAATGTGAAACCAAACCACAGCTGGTTAATCAACATTGCGTAGTGTACCAATTTAAATGTAACCTGTGCGATACAGAGAGCTATGTTGGTTACACACGTGGGCATTTATATGCCCGAGTGGATAGCCATAAGAGCACGTCGTCTTCAGTACGCAAGCACTACGACAACGACCACGCAGGTGCTGTCCCTGAGGACCTTCTTAGCTGTTTCAAAGTTCTCAAGAAGTGCATGAACAAATTCGATTGTCTTGTCAACGAGATGCTTTACATCAAACAATTAACACCGAGTTTGAACGTGCAAACGGATTCTATCTGTGCTAAAGTATTTGAGTAGCTACCTCCCCTATGCAAATTAGTTGTAACTCTTGAACTCGCATTTGTTTATTTTATTTTCATTCGTACCCTTGATAATGGCGTCATGAGGTCGCCGAAACGTCGGGATATTATATTGTTCGTTTTTACCTGTCTATGTATTACTAAATCTTTGTTAATACAAAATAATTGAATTTTATTTATTTTCTTTATTTATTAATTTGCTTTTTTTTTCTGTTTGTGTGATATCTTGATGCAAATGTAAATGTAAAAGCATCATAGTTTGTTGTTACATCGGCTATTCCAGTTTTGCCAGAATTTTCGTAGTTTGAACTCACGTATGGCTCATTTGTTTGGCTTTTGTGTGTGAGATGAGCGTTAAGACAAACCTTTGCAACGCGGTATTCGCGAAACACAGCATTCTGTAAATCCTACAAACAAGTTGTCACATTCTCATACCCAGTTTCCGCGGTTTAAGCAATGAACGCCTGGGACAATGACACTCCTTTTGGCGACCAAGAACGGCTTGCATTTTTAGCTTATTCATGAGCTTGCACAATGAATGAGTATAGTTACGGGTCAAATGTGGTCATTTTTTGTAGACACTTTTTGTGTACGGAAGTGAATATTGCACCGGACGTGAATTGTGATGTTCCTCTCCACCCCCATCCCGTTTGGCTGAATTAAAGTCCAAATATACTTCGATTTCGCTTTAATCAGTGATTGCAAAATAAATTTTGGGACCCCAGACGGTTTTTTCCTCCCGTCATCACGTGCAGGAGACAGACCATCAAGGCCGCCATATTGGAAAGGTTGAGCTAGCTTATAATTAATCATCTGCGTTGGTATTGGTAAGGACGTAAATTATCGCTATATTATTGCGCTTTTCCATTGGAACTCTTCACCATACAACGCACACATCAATAATAGCGCCCAAGATAGTCGCACCAAAAGATTCGAACTCCTGTTTCAGCCTAGACTTGAGGGGCGTTACGAAAACGAAGACCCTCGAAAACGAAGACCTAAGACCAAGTTAAACGCACATTAAACAGTAACAACGCTTAGTAATATAATACATTACACTTCACGCGTTTCTTTCCATTTATTACACTGCCCGTATCATTGTACTGCCCGTATTATTATACGGCCCGTCTTGTCAGTGTTCTGTTTCGCTATGCGAGCCAATTTGGTGTTGATATTCTCGAGGGTTTCCTCGGGTAAACTTACCACACATATGGAACAGCAGGCAGAATTCCATCGCCAGCCGCCTTTGATTTATAGTTAGCCTTGCGTGACAGAATAACAGAGAACGCGTTCTGTACAGGAAAAATGACTCTTGGGTTCTGTCAATAAATAATCGATTTCTACTGTATTTCGTAGCTAAGATAGATTCTAACGGTCGTTAAGCTTTGTCTGCTGGAAAATTCTCGTAAAAAAGTAAGCAATTCTTTTGGCTAATGAGAGTTCTTCGTTTTCGTAGAACGAAAACGAACACCCTTTCTAAAAACCCCGAATAAAGCCTTCTTAACCTTAGTAAGGCCCTAAAATATTTCAATCACCCCTTCGATGGGGGTGTCTGTTCCAAATTTGGACTCATTGCATAGAAAAACAAACCGAAGAGCCGAAAACAGTGGTGGATGAAGAAAGAACAAGAAAAACCACGCGCGAACTGTCTTAGCATATCGAAAGCTGAAATAACTATTACTAGTGCTCAGGGTACGTCTACAATCGTACTTTCAAAGGATTTTCTGCTTTCAATAAAGGGTCTTCGTTTTCGTACAACGAAAACGAAGACCCTGCATTAGCCAAAAGAATTGTTACTTTTTAACGACCGGGGGTCTTCGTTTTTGTAGTACGAAAACAAAGACCGTGTCTTAGGTCTTAGGTCTTCGTTTTCGTAACACCCCAGACTTGAGGCTCGCTCGTACAAAAGCTGAAAAATTGCTTTACAAATATCTGGTGTACAATTTGCTTTACAATCTGCATAATTTTCTTGGAGAATTAGCCTAAGCGCTTGTTTTAGTAGTTGTGTAGGGATAGGAGGTCCGTTTCTGTGGAATATTTCGAATGCTCTGCATACGGTGTCGAAAACTGCAGAAACTGGCATTTAATAGAAACACAACCACTACTGAGCGAAATATACAAAAATTCGCCCCTCGTATCTTACAAATGAGGACGGTCGCTCAAAGACATACTCGTGAGGGCCAAACTTTGAATAGGCTATTCTAAACACGCGCTGGGGAGTCGCGTAGTTTCCCTGGTCATGACATGCGAGACATGCGACAACATTTCCGTGTGCATTTATATTGAAATTTGCCAACAAAATTGTCACGAATTGTCACAATGGTATTCTGAAGGTGGTTGTAGGTGGTTTTAGGTCATTCCTTGTTTTAGTAAGTACGTCTCAAACCACAGGCAGGAATAACGACCTCAACAACACATGTGGGCAAGTTCAATGAATCACAAGATGAACACAGCAGCATCGAGGGAATGACAACTTCCTCTTCGTCGAACATTAATTTAGCGGCAGTACAGGTAAAATGTAAAAGTACAATTTGCATAAATTGCAAATCCAAAATTCCTGATGCTCCTGATACAGCTATTATCAAGTGTCCCAACTGTAACTTGAAGATCAAGAAATGTGAATTGGTATCAAGTACAACGGCCCACATCATGATAAAAGACGAAAAGGGTGAAAATGTGGGAAGATTCTCCTGTCCCCACGCTATTCTAAGCGATTTATTTCAAGCAATCACTAGTGCCCCAGGATTCAACATGGACAAAAACATTGACAATTTATCTGCGAACATCATAGAAGAAACCCTTCTTAATGTCAGCTTACCTTTTTAAGATATCTTGGACGACAAAATTGTAAAATACTGGTACTTAGTTACATTCACATAAACGATACAGAACTGCTACAACCTCGGACAAAACCTGTTGAGACACATTACAAAAATACCTATTTTTTGCACTCACCCTGACAAAAATACTTACCGTCACAAATTCAAAGATTGTTTCCCCCCTCCCCTATTGCGAGATGTTGTTTGCGGTAACACAAGAAATGCATGCTTGAGCTGTTAAGCCCCAACAACATTGTACCAGGGGTGGGGAGGGGGGCAAGTTTGTTCCTTTTGGAAACGATTGTTGCATGGCGGGAAACAAAAAATTGCATTAAAATGTCTCAACAGTTTTGTCCGGGGTTGTAAATGTGGAACATCAAAGGATATAGCAGGTTATGGCACTCTGCACATATTATGATTTCTGTTTTGTTGACGAAAGCAAGGTACGTTTTCATGTCGCTGCAATGGTTAAAAGTTTACCTGGTGCATTCTTTTCACAAAAAGGACAATTTAACAAAAATGTTTACACTTTATGTCCTGTGTAGATCGCTTTTTTTTTGTTGTTGACATTTTCTTAATGGAAAGGAAAGAGATGCATTGAATTTGATAATGCTCAGTTACTAGAGAACCTGCACCGGCACCGCATCAAGACAGAATGCATCACAATCTACCTGTATCTCAGATTGTAACACTACTCAGTTTCACTTGCCCATTTTGCAGTTGTTGTTTTTATCTCATTTTGAAATAAAGTGATCTTGCGTTAAGTTCAATTATTATTGTCAATGTGGCAATACCAAAATAACCACACATTCCACCCAACCTTTTTAATCCTAACACACTGTCCATTTTTTTGAGCCATGGGAATGCTGCTGGAATTTGGGGGGAGGAGAGGAATGTAATAAAAATGTTGGGCTTCAAAGCAGGGGAGATCAGCCAAGAAATAGGCTCCGAATGAGAAGTCACACAAATAATTACGATAAAGTGACTGCAACAGTATGAATAATGAAGCAAAGTATCCCATTACCTTAAAATACCACTTTTGACGTGCTGTAAAATTTCAATTTTTCCCAGGGAGCATGCCCATTAACCCCCTTCCCCCCTCCCCTCCCCCCCCACCACCACTGTAGTTTATTACTTGAATACAGTTAACTCACACTATCATAATCCTCATTCATAAAAATTACCAGTACCCCATTACAATACTATCAATGACGTTCTTTTCTTTCCCTTTTGGTTCCGATGATCGCAGCAATAACAAGCACAATGAAAGTTCTCCATTATGTAATGAGCTGGCTCTCAGAGCCATAGCTTTTATTAGACTCGGGCTTTCCTACGGAAGCCCGAGTAAAAACTTTGGAAAAAGGAAAATACCTACGACGACGACAAAATGCCTCGGTTTAAAATACCAGCCCCTATCATTGTATTTTCAGCGTATTTCGCTGAATTTTAAACCTCGCACGCCTGAGCGTGTGTTGTCGACCGCATACTCTTTGACGTAGCATTCGTCGTTATTCAGCTCTGTCATTGCAAACATGGAGAATCTCTGTGGGTCGTAGTTTTTCGCACTTTCTGAGGAAATTTAAAATTTCTTAGGCCGAGACATACATTTTGTTGTTCTAGACTTTACTCACTTTGTGTTAGTTTACCCTCTCGAATTTTTATACACTTTGCCCGGCGGCGTGATGAAGTCGTCAGTATAATTTTGGCATGAGACAGATTACAAATATGTTTTGTTTATCAACTCAAACCCTTCTTTTTCAGTTCCTCGCATCCGTGATAGGAAAGGAAACGAGAAAGAGATCATCGAGGTGACTAGCGGGAAGGATGTGAAACTTACTTGCCGGATCAGAACCACTGACCAAAACTCAAAACCACGATATTACTGGCTCAAAGACAATCAGACGCTCACTCCATCGAGTCATCTACGCATGAGGTTAAAACCCCATAAATACCTAAAAATAAAAGATGCGAAGAAAGAGGACGCTGGCTTCTACACCTGTGTCGCGGTAAATGACTGTGGCAAGAATTCTTATACAATGCAGCTATTTGTCGGAAGTAAGTAGACATTTGCGAACCACCAAATACGCACGTGATTTCTACTGATATCCCGAGGATTTTTCCGGGGAAATTCCTCTTATACTTTAAGTGTGTTATAAAGGAGGTGATGTCAGTTTGCGTAGGAGTTGCTGAAGTAGGTTAATGAGGAGGGTAAAGTAGTAATTTTAAACTTGCCATCGAAAAAATTTCTTACCATCGTAGGTGCAAAGTTTTCTTTATCATTGCTATAAGCAATGAACTGAGAGAGCTTGCAGTCCAAAATACATGGTCAAAACGCGAATAGAAGATGCAGGTGGATGTCGTCACTGATAACTTGCAGTACGAATGAATTTTCCATCTAAAGAATTCCCTGTGATTTTTTCCTCAAGGTCCAACGATGGATGGATGGAGTTAAAGAGCGAACAGGTTATGCGCCAAATTGACGAACAAAATTGACTATTATCCGTCAACTCTCCTACTCAAAGCTGTATATTCAGTGCACGACTTTTGTCCCGACACCTGAATTTATTTAGATGCAGTCCAATTAAGAAACATTGTTCTTGGCGGTTAACTTATAGGAGCGGCCATTTATAAGGTCTGAAAAATTTGGTTTACCATTCCATGCATCAGGTCGAAAATAAAGCGAGACTACCCGCTTTCACCCACTTGATGATTGCATGAGAGATAGTTCAATGCACGGGCTGTCAATGTAACAAATTGAGTTTTCTCTAACAGTGGTTGTCATGTGCTTCACAGTTGCTCCAGAATTCACAGTTAAACAAAACAAGTTGAGGCGCAACCTTCTTGCAGTACCCGTTGGCAACTCTGTAAAGCTGGACTGCTCTGCCGATGGAAACCCTCGCCCTGCCGTAAAATGGTACAAAGACCGAAAGTTGTTTAAGGAAAGGAAAGGTGACAGAAAACTTTATTTGAGTCAATGGACAACCGTATTGGTTCTGAAGGATTTGATTCCCTCTGACACTGGGACGTACATGTGTAATGTGAGCAACTCTTACGGGTGGATTAATCATACATACCTAGTAGATGTTCATGGTAAGGACAAATCTAATGGTAAATGAATTCTTAGTTCTGTTTTTACCTTAGCTATTGAATGCTCTTTTATGTTTCCAAGATCCCATTTTCAGAACTAAGTCTTACATATCCGATCATTTCTCTTAAAAAAGGAAGACTCGGTCAATCATTCGCTTTGTGAATTTGCGGCTTAATTATTCAATCATCATGTCTCTCTCAGTCAGTCAGTTGTTAAATTAGCCCGTTAGTCTTGGTAACTTGGTTGGTACGTAATATAACCGTGAGTTCAGCTGGCGAATCACAGCAACAACTACTAGCTAAGACTACCCCTAAAATTTTCTCGATAAATTCACAAGTTTCAATTAATTAATTAATTAATTAGAAAAAGCATCATAACCCTACTATTTCTCAAAGCTAAAAATGTCGAAGAGTCGTAATAACTAGGAGAGACTTAGGGGCAAAAAGCGATGGCAAGGTTTGGTCAATATAGATCATTATCAGGTTCATGAGAGGGCATTAATACATTTAGTACAAACTATAATGTAAGACATACTGTAAATTGGGCCGGGAAAGGAGAGTCAGTTTTAATCTGCATAATGTTTGAATCATAGATCTTCAGGCGACCGAAAGCCTTTCAGGTAATCGGCATAATATTTGAATTCTAGAACTTTGGGCGACCGAAACTCTTTTAGGTAACATTACATTAGTGACCCAGTCAGCAGCCTCCGTAGTAACTTTCTTGTGTGCACTGTGCATATGTCCAATTTTGTAATGAACCCCGTGTTTCAGAACGAGCTCGTGCTGAACCCGTCCTTCTTCCCATGGAAAATGTCACGGTCTATCGAGGGGAAAATGCCAGCCTCACGTGCAAAGCATTAAGTGATTCCAAGCCTCATTTCCAGTGGTTAAGGTGGTTTCCCATGCATTCCAACGCTTCGACCAACAGTTCAACCAACGGTTCAATTGGAAGGCCACACTACGAAATCGTGGATAAAGACGAAACAGACCAACATGTAATTTCCTCATCACCTAGCGGCAAAAAGTTTGAATTCCACGGTGTGAAGTTGACTTTGGTAAATGTTACAAAGAAAGACGAAGGAAAATACACTTGCATCGTGGGAAATGCTATTGGTTACGCGGTGGAACATGCTTACATCATTATTGAACAAAGCGGTAGATAACAATAATGAATCCACTAATTCTCCGAGTAGCTTAAAGTTCTCCTTTTCGAGGCTTTTTTTAATTCTTTCTTTATGATAAAGTATTTTGTAGTTGTTATTGAAACTTGCGTTTGGTAACTCCTACGCTTCTTTCGTGCTTAGCAACCAACCGCCTGCATCCAAACTCATTTGTGTACGCTATGGTGTTTATCATTTGTCAAGAAATACATCAAAAAGAAAAACATTTCGAAACTTGCTTAAGGTAAGCTGTGTATGTTATCACTGTGGGTCTTGACTTGATAATTTTCCCTACCTTTCAGCTCCTCATAGTTGCAACCTTCACGGATCAAAGTGTTCTTTTACCACAGAAGAGTATTACAATGGGAGTACTCTTTCCCCTGAGACGGAACACATTTCATATCTCACTGGATACGGTATGGAAAACATTGGTAGAAATTACTGTGATGAACATAATGTAAACCGTGAAATTCTTTAACTCTGCTGAGAGATTGAGACCTAAAGATAAGTCAAGCGGTCTCTGCCGCTTTAGTCCATGACGCTTCCAAATAGCTAAGAATTCTTCCACCATCTTCCACGAAATATTTAAGACAAGCTCCTGTTTTTAGTGAATAGCTACAAATCTATTCAGACTAACGTCCTTCTCTCTAATATAGAATTTTGGGGTTATTGTGTACCAGGAAAACACCAACTCATATCATCAACTCATGCCATCAGTTTTACCTTGAACTTTTATCGTCAGGTTTATCCTAACGTCTGTTGCTCCTGACGATTAGTTATAATAAACTTGAAACATCTGTCGTTCATCAGATAAGAAGATTCATGATGCTCTTGTCCCTGGAACCGTTTCGGCGTGTGTTTTAACTGTCGTGGTTGCTGTAGTCATTATCAGCTGCTGGCACCGTCAATCCCGAAATAAGAGACCCTTTTCACCGATACTAATGTCAGGTAAGTCTAACTCGAAATATTGAGGTCAGCAGCTTTCGGTTTTTAGAGGTTTAGAGCTGAAAGATTACATTTTGGTAGAAAAAAACCTTCCTCTGAAAAAGGCCAGCACTAGTGTTAATGTTATTTTCACTTCGTTCTTAGTAAAAATCTGACTCCAACGAATTTTGAATGTAGAACTTTCAGCTAACAACATATCCTTATTCTTGCTTTCAGAACTTGAATTTGAGTACGATGCGTTCGTTATTTTCAGCTCCCGAGACTCGGATTGGGTAAATAAGACTCTAATTCCAACTCTTGAGAAAAAACATGGATTTAAATGCTGTGTACACTACAGAGATTTCGTTCTTGGAGTACCTTATCGTGAAAATATGGTCAACAGCGTTTACAAGTCTAGAAAAACAATAGCTGTCGTGTCTAAGAACTTTTTTATTAGCAATTATTGTGGTTCAGAAATGGAGTATGCCCTCCATCGACTCATGGAAAGGAGAGATGATAGTGTAGTCGTTATTAAACTCGATGACGTTGATAGAGCAAAACTTCCTAAGGAGCTACAAAAAAGGAGCTATATAGACTATCCGAACAATGCTGAAAAGAATCACTGGGAAAGAAAACTGGTTAATTGTCTAACGATCCCCAACTATCCGTTACCTATCTCGACCTAACTCACATAATTTTTTTAATGCTCTGCTTCTTAGTGCCTAGAGACATGGCTAAAACTGCAAGGGCGACTTCTAATAAAAGTCACATAAAATTAACTCAGTGGAAACGCATAATAGGTTGGAATACTAGGTCGGGTAATAAGAATCTCGGTGAGTAAAAACTTTGGTAAAAAGAATTTAAAAAGTTGACACTGGCTCGGCGAGTGTAGTTCTTGGCTGCTTACTTTGCATGTGAATCGCTTTAAGAGACTCCGGGAGATGCTCCCAAAGTCCATAGTATACCGCAGAACGAAGAAGAGAGGTATGATGGTGGTTTTCCACTCGGGAAATAAGGAAACTCGATCAATCGATGTATTCAAAAAATTTTGGTTTTACTATGTGAAAAATGAATATTATTAAATAGATGATCAATCCCTTCAACGGGGAGTTTAACAGATTGTTTTGTATTTTGTGATACAGCTCTCTGGGGTTATTTGTGTTTGACGATTCCTCACAACTTCAAAAATTATTTTTAAGATCTTAATCTGAAAGGGTATTTTGTGCAGTCGATCCTTTGCACGCTATCCCGTAGCTGACACTCAGCAGACCAAGATGCTTCCAAATTAATTTTCTTTGTACTTGGAAGCTCAAAGTACAAGTTTCACCCAGTCCGCTGCAGCATCTGTTACAGCTAAAAAGTATTGGCGAGAACTGCAAACAATCTCTACCCCTATAATTGTTTAAAGCGCGAACGCTTTACACTACTTTGTAAAACCAAAGGCTGAATTGGATTTTGTAAAAGTGACATTGTGGTGACCCCTATAAAAAATTACCCCTTTGAGATATGGGATACAGACGGATGGCTGTCTCGATGTTTGTACCAGGGAGGTTCAACAGTAGCGTACGTGTTGTATACTAAAGAGTGGGATTTTCAGAGCGCAGTTTAGCATTGCTAAAAAATTTTGCCGCATATTTACTAAAAAAGTGGTGAGTTTTGGTGTCTTCAACACTTAAACCTTTGGAGTGATAAACATCTAATTTCTCCTTACAGTATCACCCCTGAATCGAACACTATGGTCAGGAGAATAAAAAAAATTGATCGCAAATTGAAGAATCTCTTGATTGTTCGAAAAGTTCTCTGTAGGAAATGTGCAGGGAACAGTATTCTGTGGTAACCTAGGGTGTAAAGGGTTAAAGGCGCCGAAATTTGTAACCATTTCTGGCGTATTGTTCGTGCTAAAATCTTTCAAACAACTGTAGCGCACTGACTAAGCTACAAAATGTCGCAAGCTAAAAATTGAAATCGACAAAGTTGTAGATACGATCGGAATTTATTTCAACTTAATCGTACTTTTCATTAAAAAAATAATTCACACCCTACCATAAATATCTTGAAAGTGAAAAAAAAAAAAAAAAAAAAGAGAGAAGTTCAAAGTATATATAAGGATAAGAACGACCACATTTTCCTTCTAAAAACACTTCACGTTACATTAGTCAACTTGGCAAGTCCTCGCACGACGCTTAATAATTAACAAATGGTAAACACCACAGCGTACGCTATTGAGTTATGGATGCACGCGGGAGGTTGCTAAGCACGAAAGAAGCGTAAGAGTCGCTCGAGGCGACAGCCGAGAGCGACTCTAGCTTCTTGAGTGCTTAGCAAACCTCCCAAGTGCATCCATAACTCAATAGTGTACGCTGTGGTGTTAACCATTTCTTTTATAACATAACATTGATACATTGTAGCTAAAGAGTTCCCGTTTATTTAACAAATCTTACGCGACCAGAAAAAACAAGCGCGCGCGGAAAAATAGTCTTTGCATTTGCTCACGTCAGCAGCGTACACCCATGGGCAAATGAGGAACGCTAAATTGACCAATCAGAGCGCGCGCTTTACTTTGGTTATGTTATAAACACGGTTCAAACGGCGCCGTGCAATGTTTAATAGGCACACTTCAAACGCCACGCCACTTATGCACCGAACCTGTCTGGTGGAATAGAAACAACATCAAAGGGACGTATAGATCAGTTTGATTTAGCAGTTAAAAACTAAAGCGTTCAAAAGTTAAGTTATACAGCGAACTTCTCACGCCTCCAGTTTCAAACTGAAATATCGAGAGAGCCATATTTCCCTCTTTTGTTTCTTGGCTAACTATAAGTAACAAAAACCAACCACATTTGGTTAGCAGAAGATCGGCGCGGCGTTTAAAACGAGCTCTCCTGTTGAATTGCGCAGCGTAAATGAATAAAAATTATTCGATTCGGTTTTCACATATTCCTAAGCTGCACTCATAAAGACAAGAGCGCATACAACTATTGTCTGTAGGTATGACGTCACTTTTACAGATATAAAATCTATTGTCTGTAAGTATGACGTCACTTTTACAGATATAAAATCTATTGTCTGTAGGTATGACGTCACTTTTACAGATATAAAATCTATTGTCTGTAGGTATGACGTCACTTTTACAGATATAAAATCTATTGTCTGTAGGTATGACGTCACTTTTACAGAAATAAAATCTATTGTCTGTAGGTACGAGGTAAGAAAATGTATAACAATATCCTTTAACAGACAAACTTCTGTAGTAGACAGGCCACAGGATAAGCCCTGTTAACTTCACCCTTTAACCTCCGAAATCTGATTATTAATTCTCTCCTTCGGCTGGAAAACATTTCCCTCTAAATGAGATACGAGAATTTGGCGCGAGAACTGGATAACAACTTCTACCTGTTAAGTTTGAGTATTTTCATCATTTGTTTGCTGGGTAATGTGTAGATATCAGAGCAAGAAGTTACTTGTTAATCAATTGTGGGAGTTAAAGGGTTAAGTTAATTGAACAGTGTAATATGTTGCTGAGCATAAGCAACAAATACTGATAAGGAAATAGAACTGCAACCATTACCCCACTGGAGTAATGGCTAACTACACCACGATGGTGGTGCATCATTAAAAAAAATTCGGTGGGTTGCAGCTTCAAAAAAAGGATTCGTGAGTTTTTTTTTTTTTTTTTACAGTGTTTCCAAGTTAATCGTTTGCAGTATGAAGAGATGTAACTCTACCTGCAAGTTGCCTTACTGTTACTCTTTTCGCGACCTATCCCAAGAGATTACGTATTCCTGTTTTGATTGCTTCTGATCATGGTCATTTATAAATATCACAAACATTCAAACCACTCGACAATTAATCTATCAACTAATTATGAACGGGCAAACTTTCATACCGGATAGGGCGCTTCTCGATTGAGTTTCACCAAAAATCGCCTGTACGATCACAGAAGACACTGGACACAGAGGAAGGTGAAATCAATGAGAGATCAACGTAATCTCACGTGATTGATTGAGAGGATGGGTTATTTAGACCAATCAGAGGACTACATAAAACAAATGCAAGATAACCCGGGATTAGTTTTGACGATCAATTCGCTGAAAACCGGTTGCACTTGAGGGAAGCTAATGCAACACAAGGCGCATAGCTTTTGTTCCCAAACTCACATAGATTTGTCCTGTGCGTCGTGGAGGTTCAAAATATTAGTAATCGGGAGCAGTTCTCCCTTCTCATCTCGGTACTTTTCCTCAAATTTCCTAATGTCACTGCCGCATTCGTATTTGAAAATATCCACAATCTTATTCCAGCGCGAGATCTTGCTCCTCTGGCTGACCTTCTGAGCTGGGGACCACTGGCACAGCGGTGGCATATCTCCCAGGCCGTTCTCCCAAAGATAATTTACGTCCAGCGCATTCACCTTCTTCGGTAGGATAAAATCCGAACCCTTTTTCGGAGAAGATCCATCATCTTCTAGAATTTCTGAGTCACTACCTATTACTTTATCGTGCTCTTGGTCTTGTGACTCGACATTGGGTTCGTCAGCTTCGTCCTTTGGCGTTATTCCAGAACTCTTTAGAGCAGAAACATAATTTTTTGGCAAATACGATGGAGGCTCGTTTTCTAAATCGTATTTGGACAATATGGCGGAAATAGGCAACAATTCACCTTTCGCGTTGCAAAATCTCTCCTCAAACTTTTCCCAACTCCCGCCGCAATCCTTTCGGAAGATGTCAACGATTTTCTTCCAGCGAAAGAGTTTTGTTTCATGTCCTACTTTGTGGATTTTCGGCCATTTGCTAACCGGTGGGAAAAGTTCGCAGCCTTCCTCCCATAGCTGTACTACATCCTTCGCAGTGACCTTGCGCGGGAGTTGATAAATCTCACTCTCAGTCCCTTCTCCAGTTTTCTGACCAGGAGGCGCATCGGTAAAAGAACTGGATAGGCTTGACGGTGACTCCCAAGCATCAAACATGGCAACAATCGTAGTGACAGGATAAAGCTCACCGCGCTCGTCCGAAAATTTTGATTCAAACAAACTGAGGTCTCCTTTGCAGTGATATTTGTAAATGTCATATATTTTAGTCCACCGCGAAAACTTGCTGCGCTGTCCTGCCTTCTGTGCGAGCGTCCACTTATGAAGGGGCGGTAGGTCACCGTACCCAGTCTCCCACAGCCTGATGATATCCTTGGCAGTGACTTTGCGGGGTAAAATATGACTGCTACCTTCACCAGAGCTCGAAGATTCAATCTTAACACCAGCTGCGCCATTCGATGGGGCAGCACTGGGTGACAATTCTCCTGTTACAGTTTCATCTTGGTCTTCAGCTGTTGCACTTAATCGGCTTCGAGCTTCGGGGATGTCAAAAATAGGTCCCGTAGTTGCGTTTTCCGCATCGTACTTTGCAATGATCGATGAAATAGCCAGAAGATGCCCGCGGTCATTTGAGTACTTAGCATAGAAGCTGTCCCAGTTCCTGTTGCAGTCCTTGTTAAAGATTTCAGCAATTTTACGCCACCGGAATATTTTGGTCTCTTGACCGATTTTCTGAGCACGTGACCATTGACAAACCGGAGGGAATTCCTCGCAGCCCTCCTCTTAGAGGCGAACAATGTCATTTGGCGTTACCTTCCTCGGGAGAAAGTAACGAACTTCAGCTTATGGTTGTGCCAAGCTGCTGTCCACACCTTCTACTTTCGTGGGTTTTCTGTTGACATCAGTACCTTCGGAATCTTCCAATTCAGAATCCAGAGATATCCGTATCTCGTTCTTGAAATCCTCATCCACATCTTGAGTGTCAACCCTATCTTTGCCAAAAGCAGCTACTCCCTCGAGGTCGGAATTGTTTTTACCGAGAAAAGCCGGAGTCTGCTGAGTTTCGTACAACGACAGGTTGGTTGTCACCGGCAGAATTTCACCTTTGTTGTCCGAGAAACTCTCTTCGAATTTCTTCATATCGCCATGATAATGAAGCTTGAAAATATCCACGAGCTTCTTCCACCGGGAAATTGTGCTCTGTTGTTTTAGTTTCTGTGTGGGAGGCCAGTCTTTCAGGGGTGGAAACTCTTCACAGCCATGTCATGGCCTCGAGCCAAATATTTTCCCGTCCGGCCCTCCCGCTCAATCAATAAGTACATAATGCGAAAGGTGCATGCTAAAGGTAATAATAGAAAACGCCATAACTCGTCTTACCCTTAAGAGTTGGTGATTTGGCAGGTTTTTTGTGTTCCAAAATAGTTTTAATGCTTAATTTTTTTAACTTTTATTTTACTACTTTGTGAGTAGAAATAGATTTTATCAACATAGCTGATAATGTGAGTTGGCCACCATAAAGAGAATCTAAAATGGACAAAGGTGCACGCGACAATCTCGAAAGGTATTCTGGTTATCCGTTGATCAAAAGCGCCATGCCTCGTCCTCACAGTAACGCCCCCCAGATTTCACTGGAATCCCCAGGTCAAGAGCTGTAACCGGAAAACTACCTACGATATCTTTCAGAGTTACTGCTCTTTCTTCTGCTGCACTAAAAAAATTCATTCATGAAAGTCAGTATTTTTTAAGGAGCTGCAATCTGCTAGTTTAAAACCTCAAAGTGTAATGAAAACATGCATCTGTTGGTACCCATTTTCCATCCAACAAAGTTAAAATTTCACCTAAGACCGATTGTGTATAGACAGGGTCTGTCCAAAATAAATGATAGCAAAGATTAATATATAAAAAAAAAGAATTTCATGACATTCTTAGTATGAAAACTCGTTAAAGGTCTCATAAGATTTTGTGATTTGACTGAGTTCTGATTCACTATACATACAGTAAATATATAAATGATGAAAAAGACCCTTTTCCTTCCTAATTCCTCTACAGATTAGTTTTAAGCATCATCTCTTGTTTCTGGCTTCAGACACTTCAAATTTCCAACAAGACTGCCCGCTTTATAAAAATGTTACACATTGTATACCAAGATTGAATGATCCTGGGAAGCGTTAACGAATGTATGCGGGCGATGTTTCATTTGAAAGCACAAGAAATCAGAAGGAAAGTAGAGAGTAAATAGATTCAGCACCAGTAAAAAATTTCACCTGTCTACTAATATATTTCCAACGTTGGAGCTAGTGAATGCATAGACAAAGAAAGCTTATTACAAAATCTGTTCTTGTGGCTGATCGTTCGGAATCTTTAAACAATTAACCAATTTTCTTTCCCAGTGATCCTTTTCAACATTCTTTCGATAGTCTATGTAGCTCCTTTTTTGCAGCTCCTTAGGAAGTTTTGCTCTATCAACGTCATCAAGTTTAATAACGACTACACTATCATCTCTCCTTTCCATAAGTCGATGGAGGGCATATTCCATTTCTGAACCACAATAGCTGCTTTTAAAAAAGTTCTTAGACACAACAGCTATTGTCTTTCTAGATATGTAAACACTGTTGACCATATTTTCGCGAAAAGGTACTCCAACAACGAAATCTCTGTAGTGTACACAACATTGAAAATGGTGTTTTTCTTCAAGAGTTGGAATTAGAGTTTTAATCACCCAATCCGAGTCTTGGGAGCTGAAAATGATGAAAGCATCGTATTCAAGTTCAGCTTCTGAAAGAAGAAAATAAGGGTGTGTTATTAGCTTAAAGGTTTATCTCAAAAATCATCTGAGTAGAATTTAAAATCAATCCCATTGAAAACACAAATGATACTAACACAAGAATAAGCTGGTTAGCTGGCTAGCTTATAATGACAAGAAAGGACGTTATCTGGTTATTTTCTTTTTCCTCAGAAACGCAAGCTGTCGACTCTCACTCCAAAACCTATACAGACTAAGATGTAACAAAAATAAGATCATTAAACCTCCTAAAAACAGCTGCCGACGTCTACATTTCAAATTTAACTTACTTGACAGTAAAGCTGAAGGTTTCTTGATGATTCGGTTCGATCGACGGCACCAACAGAAAACGATGACAACAGCCACAATAATTAGCAAGCATACTGAGAGCATTCCAGGGAGAAGAGCATTCCGAGTCTTCTTATCTGGTGAACGACCTACGTTACAAGGTTATCATGTGTTATCGTCAAAGACATCACGAACACTAGAAGTCAGGATAGACCTGATTAAAAATCAAAGATAAAACTGAGTGCATGATTTTGATGATATAAGTTGGTGTTTTTTTGGTACAAGTGGCAGCAGATTGGTGCACTTTGAATTCCTCTCTCCTAATCATTCGCATTATGCGCCTACTTCTCATATTTGGCTTCGCTGCATTGGAATACGGTATAGTTTCATTCATATGACTTCTCTCGACGTGGCTTAAAAGATACCAAATAGTCCACCAGAAGTAAATGTTAATTTTGATTACCGCTGATCACCACGAAAAACCCCGGCTCTTAAATTCTCCACTGGGTCTGTTGGTCCAACTTTAAGAATTAGGGCGATATCCACAAAAACAGTAATATTGTAATAGGAGAGATTAAGAGCGTTGGTTTGTAAGGAATTTCTGTAGTTCATTAAAATTTAAAGCCTATCCCACACATTTTAGCAGAGACTCAACCTATTTCATTGTCTCACTCGCCCTACCAGCGTTTTTTAAGAAGTCTACGAATTACCACATGTTTAGCACTGAGACTTTACATACCATTTTTAGTGTGTTCCGTGTTAGGAGGAGAAAGCGTACTCCCAGGTTCATCGCAGATTGTTCCGTTGAGGTCACAACTAGTATGGGCTGAAAATTTAGGCAAACGCTTTAAAAACACGAACTCCAGACAAAGGCAACATTCTATTTACAGTCTTCTTTCCGAGGAAGTCTCAAAGCGTCATCCATTTGCGTGTGTGCGGGGATTTCCGAGAGGTTACATTATTTGGAAGAATACACAAAGTGGACACAGCGGCAACATGAGTACGTATTCTTGTGACTAGCCCGAAATTTACGCCAACAGAGGAATGGGAACTACAATGTCTCACTATGTGACACTATCAAAGCAAAATGGCGGGATTTTTAAAAATTCTCATTGCTTGTTTTTATTTACAGGGATAAGCCCAAATCAAAACAGAGAAGGTTGCCGTATTCATGTACCCTGGTCCCAGAGGTTCTCTTCTCTCTACCGGAGTACGAGAATTCGGCGCGAAGCGCCGATCAACGAGCTGTAAAGCAGCGAGCGGAGAGAACCTCTGGTCAGGACCGTTGAGAATCTCACTTTCATGCCACCAAGCTTCGGGTGACAGCCATCAATCACGCCCCTTTCCAACAACCAATCAGAGTAAAGTATTAAAATACCTCTGGGGGTACGTGCATGTAGTGTTTTTACTTGTATCTGGAGTAGGGGTGGGGAATATATTTTGTTTCGTGTCAGTATTTGCAATATCTGTCAAAATAATTGTTACACGTGCCAAATGACAAGCTCGCACGTAGTACGAACTCCAACAAAAACCCCGATTAAAATCTACTTCCCTCGGGCAAACGATTATTGCCGATTTTGCAACGAAAACGTCAAGATAAATGGCTATTCTCAATTGAATATTTTCACCGAGAAGAATCGAGATTTTCTGCGCCGCTTTAGGCTTGTTGTGAACGCCAAAGTTGAAAACAATTCCAAGATCTCACAAGTGCTCTGTAAAAAGTGCTACAGGGCTGTCCTAAAGTATGAAAAGGCACTTAGTCAATCCGAAGAATTACAAGAGTTCAGGAATAAATACAAAGTAGTAAACATAGATGTCGGAGAATTGACGCGACGCAAGAGATGTGCGAAAGATTCTCCTTGTAAATCACCGAGAACCGCAAGAGCACCGAGTTCACCAGCGACGAAAACATTTGAACGAGTTCGCAACCCCTAAAGTAAAAGAAAGATTATTTCAACGACTAATGATAGTGCTGAAAGGGACGAAGAAGCTCTGTTCGTTGGGCAACCTCGGAATGCATCACCTACGGAGGTGAGAAGTTTGCAGTTAGTATATGTTGCTAGAAGTATGTGAGCATATTATTGATTTTCTTTGCTTCTCTTCTTAGGTACGCATTTACTATCCGTCTGGTCTAGTTAAGAAAATAGTTAGCGCAAAAAATGGTTTTAGCATTGTAAGACAAATTTGTTCACAAGAATACAATGAAGTGATAAATTCTGTGTGGAAGCATCCCGAACTCAAGGCTAAGATAATCGACTAGACCTATGTGGAGATCAACAAAGAATCAATTGCACTGTGCCGCACCAAAGATCCATCGATACTGAGAAAAACGAAAGCAAGCGATTTGATCGAGTTTGTAATTTCTGCGCTAATCATTGTATTCCGAGGTTGCCCTACGAATACAGCTTCTTCGTCCCTTTCAGCACTATCATTAGTCGTGGAAATAATCTTTCTTTTACTTTTGGGGTTGCGAACTCGTTTAAATGTTTTCGTCGCACATCTCTTGCGTCGCGTCAATTGCGTCGCGCCTCCTTCTCCCCTCGCCCCAATTCCCCTCTTCTCCTCCAGGGCTTGCTTCCCAATCCCCCCTCCTCTCCCCCAGGGCTTGCTTCGCAGGCTATTATTTTGACAGATATTGTAAATACTGACACGAAACAAAGTATATTCCCCACCCCTACCCCAGATACAAGTAAAAACACTACATGCACGTACCCCCAGAGGTATTTTAATACTTTACTCTGATTGGTTGTTGGAAAGGGGCGTGATTGATGGCTGTCACCCGAAGCTTGGTGGCATGAAGGTGAGATTCTCAACGGTCCTGACCAGAGGTTCTCTCCGCTCGCTGCTTTACAGCTCGTTGGTCGGCGCTTCGCGCCGAAAAGTCTCGTACTTCGGTAGAGAGAAGAGAACCTCTGGGACCAGGGTAGTATTCATGAAAAGTTCTGTCAAACCTCCTCCGTCACATATCTTACTCAAAAAAGCAGTATTTTAGTAACAGTTGTGAATTTAGTGACTGAAGTTGGACAGCTGTAGCATGGCTACGAAGTTCGTAGTACCTGTTATCGCTTCAGCGTTTCTTGTCATCGCCTCCCCAGAAGGTAACCCTTTGGAGAAAAAGTCTGTTGTCTCGGCGGAAAAATCCGCGTCTGCTTATTATATTTGCAGAAGAAGAATCGTAGCCCTGAATACTCAAATGGCTCGAATAGTGGAACATGGGCACTCGTATTTCCGCTGTGTCCACAATGTAGGTCATTGGGAGAGCATGAGTGAAAGTGTATTGAACCAACCTCGTTCTCGCCCCAACTCCAACTAAGGGAAAAGGCCCTGGGAACGAGGTTGGTATTAAACAGGTTCTTATCCGTCACATATTTGACGAGGAATGCACTCCCGAAATCGTTCCCGATATGAATGCTTAAAAGTAAGTGTCAAATTAAAAAACATCATCGTTTACATTTAGTAACTATGGAGAATGCTTGACCCAAAGGAACTGTCGCTCCGCTATGTGCATATATGACAAAGTTTGCGGTGCCGTGTTTAAACTGGTACGACCTGTCACAGGAACGGTGGGTTTCACATCTTTGATGAGGAATGCACTCCTGAAATCGTTTTGGATGTAATTGCAAAATTGCATTCTGCAGCAGCGATTGGCTGCCCGCCTATGCGACAGTGGTAATGATGGCAGTTATTCTAAGATTCGTCACAGTTCTTAACCATTTAACTCCTAATAGTGATTAAGAAGTGATTCTCCCTACCCTGCCATACACTTTCGAGAAGAAAAGTGATTGCTAAAATGAGATATTGATTGATTTAAAACAACATTATACAAACCATATTTACAAGTTAAGTAAGAACGTTTCTGAGAAGTACCCTTTAGTAACTATGCAGAATGCTTTACTTAAAGAACAGTCACTCCGCTAGGTGCGCTTATGAGAAAGTTTGCAGCGCGTGCTTAAAAAAGGTACTCACCTGTCACAGGAACCGTGGGTTTCACATAGTTGATAAGGTATGCACTCCTGAAATTCCTGCCGATATGATTGCTCGCATAGCAAGTGTAGAGTCCAAAATCATCTTCGGTCACATTTACAATAGTCACCTCAACACCATAATTACTTTTAACTTTAACAGTCCTGTAATAGTATGGGTCTATAAGTCGATATGATCCATTTAAGATGTCTTTGTAAGTTTTAGGCATAGCAGTGACGGTTTTGTTCCATTTAAGCCATCTGAAATCCGGGAGAGTTCCAATAACTAGAACAATACAGGTAAATGTCACGTTATCTCCAACCTTCACAGTTTTGTTCTTTGGAAGATTGGTTTGTAGGATTGGAGCTGACCGGGGTCTAGCTGTTAAGAAAAGGGAAATAGTTTTGAAGTGAGGATACTTGATTTCGACATGATGTGCCAATCACAAGCCAGCAAACAAATTTTCAAACGCTGACAAATTTGCAACATCTGGAAAATTACGAGTTCTTGTGTGTCCCAAATTGCACGAAAAACTTGTTGATATCATAGGGAATGGTGTACTGTCTCTTTTGTCTGCCTATATCGATATCGCCATTTATTATCATACAGTCCTGAGGCTTTTTTTTTTTTATATCTTTTCTTCTCTCTGAACTGTAAATGTCACCATTCTCTACTTAAAATACGACAGTTTTCCCCCTAGGAATGTCACCCTCTTGAAGCGGATTGGAATTAACACACTCTCTCAGTCTAAAATTATACAAAACTCACGCACTTTTTTTTCATTTGTTAAGTGAAAACAAAACAGAAAAAAAGCAAAATAAACACAGAAAAAAGTTTTCCAATCATTGATCGAGTTGTTTTTTACATTTTCATACAGATTAAATTATAAGTTCATTTGCTGGACTTACCAACAACTTGAAGAGTAAAGGTGTGATTTATTGATCCATAATGATTTGATACTAGACAAGTGTATCTCCCAGAATCAGTGGGTACAAGATCGCGCAGTTTTAAGTACCAAATGGAGGTATTACCATATGGACCCAAACGTCGCTTTTGTACGACCTTTCCGTCCTTTAACCATTTGTATTTGAGCGGTGGTGCACCAGTTGCTCGACATTTCAGTCGTATGGAGTGTGATGCAGGCCATGCCCTGAATGATCTCTTCAGCAAGTTTGGATCGCTAAATACTGGTGCTCCTGCTAAAGTGCGAAAACAATCAACGAAAAATTTATGAAGCGCGTACTTACCTACGTACCTACCTACCAATAATAATCATAGAACTAAGTGAAGTCCAATTTGGTCTGTGATCACATGAATGATTACAAAATCGAACGAACGCCGACGCGAAGCTGGAGTCCGATTTTCTAATCACGAGGATAATTGCAGACAACTGGAGGACACGAAGACCTGTTTCCAATTAATCAAAAATTTCAAAAAAATTACAAAACAAACTAGCCATCGGTTATATAAGAAGGAACAATTAGCTCTACGAGGTGCGAGACAGCATTCTGCGCACTTGTAACGCGATAACTTCCTTATTACACTGTCCAGTTACAAGTATGACTCCTGCTCTGTTCCATCAGTGCTCAACTCGAGTGTTTGATTTTAGTTTCGACTAATGGTGTTAACGAAGGGTCACTTTTTTTCTTATATCTATTCCGCTTATGCCTCACTCCTGTTTGTTTGTATTCATTGCCTCTTTTCACTAGAGGGCTATGCGTTTGGCCCAGTACAATAACCACAGCTTCTTTCGATGAACTTTCATCCGCTAGTTACCCAAAACAATCATAAAAAAGTACAGCTACTTACTGGATTCCGTTGTCTTGAGATCTGTCGTTACATCTGAAAATAGAGAGATCGTTACTTAAGACCTTGAACCTCCAAAATTGTGGTTTGGGGATATAATGGTGTTTAGTCTTGTTAAGATATGCCGGCTTAGATACATGTACGTACTCTGAGCTTAGGGTGCAAAGTGTCAAAAAGTCGCCAAAAGCGTATCCGCAGTCCTTTTTATGTCTTTATATTCAAGCAAAAATCATTACAAGGAAACTACAATCAGCAAATTATGAACAGTCACCAAAGTATTAGGGTTGCTTTGGCAAACCAAAAAGAACAAACTCATTAAGTGCTCCTCTGTAGATCTTACCTGCTTGCTTACCTCTGGCCTGATGCTCAGTTGTAAGCCTTCTAGTTGCTGATCGTGAATCAATAGCTGTCAGATTTTCATCATGAGGCACGTGTAGCTGGAGCGTCAGGTTGACTTTACCTAGAGGATTTTCAGCAATGCAGGTGTAGTTACCTCGGTCCTCAAGTCAAACTCCTTTGATCTTTATAGTTTTGTCCTTGTTTAGTTTTCTTATCCTTTCCGACTGGTGGAAAGGCTGGTCGTTTTTGATCCATGTGATAGACGGTGGAGGGAGCCCCGTCACAGCACATCTTAAACGTTTTATGCTTCCTAATCGAGTGACATACTGTAGTTTCGGAGTGCCTCGAACACGTGGTGGATAACTGTCTATAAAGATTGAATAATTGATATTCCAAGTCAGTCATATATTATTAATTGTTTTTTATTAGCTGTAGAGTCAAAAGGAAAGGAAAACCCTACGCGTATAGTAACAAACATTGGAACTTGGTTTAGCTATGCTAAGGGATAATGCCATGCCGGAGACGGATTTTAAACAATACAGTCGAGATAATTGCGCTTTCGAAGTAAGAAGTATTGCACATTTCTCCTTAGGGCTTGACGCCTTTAAATATTCCCATCCTCATGATCTCTTTTAAACCACGAAGTATCTATAAATTTGATGTTACGCGGCGTAGACAGTATGGATCCTAAATGTGACCAGAGAATAATTAAGATTTCTCTTGAAAACTACTTTGTTGGTTTTATCACAGGGAGCCCACACAAGCGGCGTGTCTGGTCGTTTGTTTGAAATATAAAGAAATGTATGGGAGAATATTGAAGAGTCGTAATATCGTAAACTTATATCAAGGAATGTCTATGTTAAGGCTCAAAATAAATGTAAACCTACCTCACTTGCCGTGTATTGTCATTTCTGTGGTTCTAAATGGGGAATTTGAGCGATTTGGTAGATTTTGTGTTGACTGTTACTTTACTGTATATACTTTACTTTACTTCTTATACAGTCAGAGTAACAGTCAACGCAAAATCTACCAAATCGCTCAAATTCCCCATTTAGAACCACAGAAACGACAATATACGGCAAGTGAGGTAGGTTTACATTTATTTTGAGCCTTAACATAGACATTTCTCGATATAAGTTTACGATATTACGACTCTTCAATATTGTCCCATACATTTCTTTATATTTCGAACAAACGACCAGACACGCCGCTTGTGTGGGCCCCATGTGGTTTTATGGCTTAATGTTTCACGATGTGTCTTGCCCAAAAAGTTTCAAGTTTGATCAGTATATTTGCAGAATTTCCACATCTCCAGACTTCCACATTTTAAGATTACCAAGTTAAAAGGTACCAAGTTAAAATACATCGGAATAATAGAAAAACTCATCTCCACGTTTCCAGATTCCCAAATTTCCCCATTTCTACATTTCCAGACTACCAAGTTAAGAAACAAGTGAGTAAGCTTAAGACTTACTTGCTTATTTGCATATTTAACATTTCCAGACTACAAGGTTAACATAGTTGTGAGTTAATTTCAATATATCAACAAAGTTGAAATGGTAAATTGGCCACCGTTACTTTACGATTATAAAAGCTGACGTTTTGAGCGTTAGCCCTTCGTCGAGGCGAATGAGTTAGCTACTCTCTACGCACTTCATTTTTTAAAACCTAAAAATCTAACTAGTTTCTTTGGGAACAATTCCAAATCTCACATTTGCACGTTTCAAGGTTACTCTAAGGCGATTAATTTTATGTGCAGCACATTCTGTTGTGATAACCTGTTCTGTGTTCTTCTACCCTTGGTAAAAGCCATGAAAACTTGGTAGCGATGGAATGCCAGCCCGAAGGAAAGACGAAATTGAACGACAAAAGAGCACATACTCAGTTAAGGAAAATAAAAAAGAAGAGTAGACAGAGGGCATGACACAGCTGGACAGGATCCAGAAGGGAAGCAATGGACAGGAATTCAAGAACTGGGTAAGAGTTTTTTTTTTTTCTTGTACCTTTAAATTGAGTTTGAAAATATTTATATTAGATAAGCATGCCTCTAGGGTAACAGGTTAGCGAATTATGAATGCTGTAGGTTGCTCTTGGGTATTTATTACATTTTCCTGAAAACTGCGAAAACTTTATCGTTCGCGGTTGGTCAGTCACAAACTGAGTCAATGAATCAAAGTTCAACGCAGAATTTCGAACAACAACGCATGAAGGAAGTAGAAGTTGGGTTGATTCTTGGTTTTCACGTGACTTCTTCAAAATTGAAAGATAAAGATTATCAATCCCTTTGAGATTTTATTTTAGTTCATAAGTCTTTAGTTTGATAGGGTTTTTTCGTCTTGTGATATTTCAAAGCTTTTGCGTGATACGATATTAAAATGACGGCCGAGGAAAAAAGTGATTTATCCGCTGAGATTTCGCAATCTGAACAGTCCTAGAAAGAGAATAAGAACTCATATAGATGTTTATGAGCCCTCAAAGGACGATTACATGCTATTTATAGCGAAACTCGATGACGCTTCCGGCCGCCATCTTTGTGCCCCACATGGCGTCTCCATACAAAGCCATATAAATTTGAGTCAAACACTTCTTCGAATATCTCCCGCACTAAACATCACTCAGACCTGAATATTAGTGCGAGACTGCTGGATTAATTAGTTGAATGGCTTTTGTGATGGTGAAAGTGAAAAGTGGAAACCGGAAATAGAACATTAGAACCTTACAACTGGCATGATCTCTTCATCTCAAACATTTATTTCCCATTGTGCCAAAGCCTCTTCTTAACACATTAAACTACGGCTTTGTAACTGATCCTAAACAGAATCAGTAGTATGGGAAATTTTCTCTGATTTAGTAACCATACCACAAAGCCTCGCTCTGACATTTACTGACGCTTCTACGCATCATAATATTTCCGTTCAGGGCTTATACTATTTTGCGAAACGAAACGAAATTGTACTATTTTGCGAAACGAAACGAAACGAAATTTTGCGAAATGGCCTTTTTTCGCCTTTATTTAGCAAATATGTCCTCTTCGTCCGAAACAAAATGTGTCCACTAATAAAATGATCAATATTTCTAAGAGTCTAATCACCTCTCATTTTATTAACCATAATAGTACTCGTTTCGCAAAGTAGTAATTTTGACAGAATGACTATTTTGCGAAAAGGCGTTTTTTTCACCTTTATTTAGAAAATATCTCCTCTTCGTCCGAAACAAAGTGTTTCCACTAATAAAATAATCAATATTTCGAAGAGCCTGGTTACCTCTCATTTTATTGACCATAATAGAACTCGTTTCGCAAAGTAGTAATTTTGACAGAATTACTATTTTGCGAAATGGCGTTTTTTCACCTTTATTTAGCAAATATGTCCTCTTCGTACGAAACAAAATGTTTCCACTAATAAAATGATCAATAATTCTAAGAGCCTGGTCACCTCTCATTTTATTGCCCATAATAGAACTCGTTTCGCAAAGTAGTAATTTTGACAGAATTACTATTTTGCGAAATGGCGTTTTTTCACCTTTATTTAGCAAATATGCCCTCTTCGTCCGAAACAAAATGTGTCCTCTAATAAAATGATCAATATTTCTAAGAGCCTGGTCACCTCTGGTCACCTTATAACGTATTTTCCTTGCAGTTTGACCAAACATCGAGCGTTAATTGAGTTCGGCTGGAATTGCCAGTCACGGATGTGGCTTGTTGGTCAGCTATAAAATCGAGTTGCGGCAACCATAAATAGAACAGAACAAAATACAAGGAATACAGAGCAGAAAAGAAAACAGAATTATAACAACAATAAAGAGTAAACTCCGAGCCAATAAAGAGCAATCGAGAACAAAAACAAGTAGTTGTCTTTCATTTTGTTTCGGGCAAAGAGGACATATTTGCTAAATAAAGGTGAAAAAACGCCATTTCGTAAAATAGTAATTCTGTAAAAATTACTACTTTGCGAAACGAGTTCTATTATGGTCAATAAATTGAGAGGTGACCAGACTCTTAGAAAGATTGATCATTTTATTAGTGGACACATTTTTTTTCGGACGAAGAGGACATGTTTGCTAAATAAAGGCGAAAAAACGCCATTTCGCAAAATAGTAATTCTGTCAAAATTACTACTTTGCGAAACGAGTTCTATTATGGGCAATAAAATGAGAAGTGACCAGGCTCTTAGAAATATTGATCATTTTATTTTTTTTCGGACGAGAAGGACATATTTGCTAAATAAAAGCGAAAAAACGCCATTTCGCAAAATAGTAATTCTGTCAAAATTACTACTTTGCGAAACGAGTTCTGTTATGGTCAATAAAATGAGAGGTGACCAGGCTCTTAAAAATATTGATCATTTTATTAGTGGACACATTTTGTTTCGGACGAGGAGGACATATTTGCTAAATAAAAGCGAAAAAACGCCATTTCGCAAAATAGTAATTCTGTCAAAATTACTACTTTGCGAAACGAATTCTACTATGGTCAATAAAATGAGAGGTGACCAGGCTCTTAGAAATATTGATCATTTTATTAGTGGAAACATTTTGTTTCGGACGAAGAGGACATATTTGCTGAATAAAGGCGAATAAACGCCATTTCGCAAAATAGTCATTCTGTCAAAATTTCTACTTTGCGAAACAAGTACTATTATGGTCAATAAAATGAGAGGTGATTAGGCTCTTAGAAATATTGATCATTTTATTGGTAGACACATTTGTTTCCGACGAAGAGGACATATTTGCTAAATAAAGGCGAAAAAACGCCATTTGGCAAAATTTCATTTCGTTTCGTTTCGCAAAATAGTACAATTTCGTTTCGTTTCGCAAAATAATACAATTTCGTTTCGTTTCGCAAAATAGTATAAGCCTCCGTTCAGCCCATTTTCATGTTCCCCTTAAAAGCTTTCCCCGTGATACATACCTGAATATGCTCTGGAAGGAATCAAAGCCATACAGAGAAGGAACACTAAGACAATTGAAATTGTGTCGTCCATGTTTGGATCGAAGCTGGTAAATCTAATTCTGTTGCAGCGTATCGGCTGCATTCGCAGTGAGGTAGCCTCTCCTGTAAGTTTGCCTTCCAGAAAACCAACCTATTCGCAAAGCGGGATTTGGGGTAAGATTATAGAGAAGGAAAATCTAGTTACTAAATTTACACCGAATACTAGTTGACAACTTTGGGATTATGTCCATGACTTTAGGGTCAACCTCCGGATGCGATCACTTGCTAGATCACGTACACAATCATACTATGATCAAAACCTTCAAGTCTATATCAAAATCAAAACTCTACTAGTAGACGGTCAGAAGAGAACAAGATATCCCACACATATTGAGCTTATTTGAAATGAAACAATGTACATCACTATTTATTTGAATTTACCTACATATACGGCAAGTAAAGAAAGTTCTAACCCGGCTTAGGGCAAAATGTGCTATTATTTTATGAAAGCTTGTTTAATACGGAAGAGTATCTTTCTGTAAGGCGATCTGTCTCTTGAAAGATCGAGTTCACGCGAGGAAAGAGAAATGATCGGAAAAACAAAGCAAATTACCCCTCAAGGCTGAGACACACAAGCTTCCGTTTGATAGAGGGAAGTGCTTGCCAAGATTAACGCTCGTTTCGATCGGTTAGTAGTACGTGGGGGATTTTTCCAGAGTCAACCTAACCTCTAGTCTCCCTCGCAGCCGTTTTTTTTTTTTTTTGGATGTCACGCAACGTTGCGTGACATCCAAAAAAACGGCTTCGAGGGAGACTACCTAACCTCGGAACAGGTCACGCAAAATATTAGAGACTTCTTTGTTTCTTCAAGGAAAGTTCATACGACTAAAAATAGGTAAGAATAGGACACCGCTATACTCCTTGGTTCCGGAAATGTTAAGAAATTGACCATTTAGGCGTTAGATTTCACGTGTAGTATAAGTGACTTTTTACGTAAAGAAACCCCAAAAGTTCGAACATCCGGTCTCGATATGCCGTACAACCCAAACGGCGGCGACGAGTTGAAGTTGTTCACGGTCTTCAAGTGGATTGGGAATTAGCATATCAGTAATTATTAAATTTTCTGCAGCATTGGTGTAATCTTTTTCGAAGTTTGGATCCGCTGGCAAAACCATTCTTTTGACTGCAGAGGCGATTTCTACCAAATTCCGGAATGAAATTGCGGGAATTGTCTGTTCCATTCACTCCCCCACCCAGAATTTCCGGAATTTGTGGTCGAATGGAAAGCGCCCTGAGTGTTCTCGAATTTTCTTGAAGAACTTTGGCAGCAAACCAATTTCCATGATCGATTGCCGGATGAAGGGTGTGATAATTCCCGCATCTCACACAGTCTGTACAAGATCTTCTCGTTTACCGCTTAATTTTAAGCCCCTACATTTTAACCACCGTTTTAGCTGGTCTTCAGTATATTCTTCCGGCTCTCTTTCAAATTTGGAGCCAGGAACGCCGTCCTCTTCGGTCAGAACTGTAAGGGAATAAGCGAACTACTCGCCAATTCCCTTGTAGCTCTCAAAGAAGTGGAGTTTGTTTGTCTGAGTCACGCGGGGGGTCTAAAATTTCATGACGTCATTAGTTTAAAGCGCTATTAGCTATTATCACCAAGAAGTCAACACAAATGAGAAGAAGAAGAGATTCTGCGGCGTGATTGTTTCAACTTTACCTAATACGCATCTATCAGTATACGCACATATGGTGACTGACGCAGTGTTTTACAAACAAGAAATTATTCGGAAAAACAGTCGAAACAAGAAATCAGTTCGTCGCCATGATTCTTAGTTCGCTTATGTTAAAAGCGTTTCTTCTTGGTGTTCTGGGCTCTCTGGATAGTGGAGGGGAAACTCGTGCGTGTTCAGGTTGGTGTCAGTCCGCTTTAAATATTCTCCACTGTCAGTTATAAGGTCATGCTATCGCTACCCTGCCTTGAAGCAAACTCTTCACATAGCTTTATAAGAGCGAAGAGGACGCTTCATCCGATTGTTGTTACGAGTTCACGCTTGACGATGCATCATGGGTAATCAGGACATTGCTCAAAACAAAATGGCGGACGCGCTTCGATGAGTCTTTGGTTTCATTCATATTCATGTCCTTTGTTCTAGGTTAGCATGCTCAGTTAGCGTCTCAAACCATTGACTACTAGAGAAGACGATACAGAGAGTTTATTTTTACAGTTTTTGGAGTCTATTTTATTCACAAAAACGTAAAAAATACACAAGGGCTATGCCAGTTTATCGCTGTTGTGTTGGAGGTTGCGACAACGATTCGAGATACAAAGAGAAAATTGTAAAGAGAAGCCACGTTGAGGGCGCACTCCGTTTGCATCATTTCCCTAAACAATCAGAGAAGAGAAAGCAATGGACTAAGAACGTTTCAAAAGGCCTGTCTGACGTTGTTGCCAGCGACCACAAGACTGTTTGCTCCAACCATTTCGAGTACGGAAAGCCAACATTCGCTTCTCCGAATCCAACGCTATTCCTTGTGCCTAGCGGCAAGAACAAGTCATCGCCAAGAAAGCGAAAGCTACCAACTAGGACGTCAAAAGGCCCATCGACTAAAGAAACTAAAGAACTCAAGTACAAGGAGACAGGGTCCCAATGCACCATTGGGACCCTGTTAGGCTTATTCAAGCCTAACATTTGCTCATTTGACACGTGAACACGATGTTAATAATTTTACTGGTTTAACAGTTAAGAGTTTTCGATTAATCTTCGACCATGTCAAAGGAAAAGCTTCAGTGATGCACTACTGGAAAGGCCCCAAAAGAACAGGGGACACATCCAAACTTAAAATTGATAGACAAGTGAGAGCCCTCACTTTAGAGCAAGAATTTCCGCTTACCATGATGAAGCTCAGACTTGGTCTGTTCCTCTTTGACCTAGTATTTAGATTTGATATTTCAGCATCAGTAACAAGCTCAATATTCACCACATGGGTCAAGTTCCGGGCAAAAGAACTGAAGTGGCTGATAGTATTGCCAGACAGAATAGTTACACACAGGAATCTTCCTGATATGTTTAAGAAGTACTACCCTAAGTGTAGAGTTATACTGGATTGCACTGAAATCTACATCGAAACACCATCTGATTTGGCAGTAGCTGCCCAGTGCTGGTCTGCTTATAAACATCATCACACCATTAAATTTCTTGTTGGCATTACTCCCAATGGTGCAATATCATTCCTATCTGATTTTTATGGTGGAAGAGCTAGTGACCTATTTATTGTTGAAGACTGGTTTTGTTAACTACCTACAGCCTCATGATCAAGTTATGGTAGACTGCAGTTTCAAAATCAAGGATTTACTTGCATTTTACCAATGTTCACTGGCTATACCTTCCTCAAAACATGGTAACCTTCAAATGTCAGGGACTGATGTCAGGGAAACCTCACTTATAGTCAATGTCCGAATCTATGTTGAGCAAGCAATACGAAGAATTAAATGCTTTGAGATCTTAAAGAAAGAATTACCAATCACCCTGCTACCACTTGCAGATGATATTGTAGTTCTTTGCTCAGCACTGTGTAATTTGTCACCACCTCTCAGTGTATAGTTACTAAGTTACTTTCAAAACTATTCTATTCGTTATAGTACAAACAATGTAAATATAGAACTTCAATAATTCGAAATAGCAATAGCAATATCATGCACATTGCTTTATTTTCAGCTTTATAGAATGCTTACAGTGTTTCATGGTTTATACTACTAAAATGAAAAATAGGGTAATAACAATAATACTGTCAACATAAACAAACATCACTGTGATGAAAAGATTGAAAACAAGATGAAATAAATTGAACCCAGATAACATATATATTTTATTATGAAGTAATTTCTTATTAACAACAGTGTGTATTATATTCTATATAGCTTATGTTTTATATTGATAGCCAAAACTTTTACAGCAGAGTATTATTCCAACTTGGATTTGACTGTGAGTTGTTGTGGACACAGAAATAACAATGAAAGAAGTATTGTATAACTCTAGAACTGTCCATGCATGTATTGAGTTTTATAAATAGTGTATAGAAAACAATAGAAACAATTTTTATTTTTGCAGTATATCTGTATGAGTCACTTCCTGGTAATGTTCAGTTTCAAACACTTTATATTATATTGTTCTAAGCTATTTTTAAGTCCTAAAACCATACGATTATATGCAAAGCCAAAAAAAATACTTTAGGTGCATTAACACAAAATATCATAAAATGACCTTACATACTGTCACTACCTTATAGATTTACAAATCTTGGGCAATTTCATTGCAACTGACACAAATAAAAGTGCTGTCTTCATTAACATCTCTGCCGACACATACACAGTGTAACCATATTTGGCAAGACTCACACTGAATACTCTCTTCACTGTTTCCACTGTCAAACTCTTCAGGTTCCAGGCGTGGTTTCTCACAAACAAAACAAAAGCAAAGGGGTCTGAGACCCAACAGCAACCTTTGAACGTAACCTTTGAAAAAAATAATAAGTTTGGTAATGATATCTTTCCACAAACTTACATCAAAATCAATTTTTTCAATTAGTGGTTGACCTTGTTGAATATCAACCGATTTAAGTAGTGCTTTGTATTCATGTTGTAAAACTTTTGCCAACTCTTCAGCAGAATTTTTTACTGGGACGTTTTGTTCAAACGCAACCAGCGCACGTGCTGCTAGGTCTGAATGATTTCCACTGACTGGAATAGCTCTCTGTCGAAGATAGAACTTCAGTTCGTCCCACGAGAGTTCGAGGAAGTCCTCGAGGTGCTTTGCCATGAAGAATCGTTGTCTCAATTTAGTGTCCTGAGCCAGAAAAACTGTAAAAATAAACTCTCTGTATCTTCTTGTATTGTAGTTAATGGTTGGAGACGCTAACTCAGCATGCTAACCTAGAACAAAGGACATGAAACAAAAGACCCATCGAAGCGCGTCCGCCATTTTTTTTTTTTAGCAATGTCCTGATTACCCATGATGCATCGTCAAGCTTGAACTCGTCTATAAAAAACTTCGATTGCCGCTTTGCCAAATTTCATAATACGGCTTAAAGGTCTGGAGTGTCTATGATAAATACTTCCTAATTACACTTAGCAGAAGGAGTAAGTTTTACTCACACGTGAACTAGCAATTGGCCCGCCAATATCGCAGTCAGAAATGAAACAGGTGGCCGGATTATTCCGGATACTGAACTTGCAGGAAATACTTCGAATTTGTCTCAGTAACGAACCGAAAAGTTCGGACGACCACAAATCACACAATAGATTTGAGGGCAAGAGTACCATTTAACCCCATACATTAATTATGCATTCAGACTGGGCCGATGAGTAATTGAAGAACACGGCTGACAAGGCTTGGATTTTCAGTATTTATTCGAGCTGTAGAGAGGGTGTTACGAAAACAAATACCCTCGAAAACGAAGACCTAAGACCTAAGACCCGGTCTTCGTTTTCGTACTACGAAAACGGAGACCCCCGATCTTTGTTTTCGTACTACGAAAACGAAGACCCTGTAAACAGAAAACCGTAGAAATTACAAGTTAAACACACATTAAACAGTAACAACGCTTAGTAATATAATACATTACACTTCACGCGTTTCTTCCATTATCATACTGCCCGTATTATTGTACTGCCCGTATTATTGTACTGCCCGTATTATTGTACTGCCCGTATACGGCCCGTCTTGTCAGTGTTCTTTTTCGCTGTGCGAACCAATTTGGTGTTGATATTCTCGAGGGTTTCCTCGGATAAACTTACCACACACATTATTATTCTGGAACAGCAGGCAGAATTCGAACACTAGCCGCCTTTGATTTATGGTTAGCATTGCGTGACAGAATAATATAGAAGGCGTTCTTTACAGGAAAATTTACTCTTGGTTCTGTCAATAAATAATCAATTTCTACTGTATTTCGCAGCTAAAATAGATTCTGACAGCCTTTCAGCTTTCTTTGCTGGAAAATTTTCGTTAAAAAATAAGCAATTCTTTTGGCTAATGCAGGGTCTTCGTTTTCGTAGGACGACAACGAAGACCCACGGTCTTTGTTTTCGTAGTACGAAAACGAAGACCCCTGGTATTCGGTAAAAACCGTAAAAATTACAAGTTAAACGCACATTAAACAGTAACAACGCTTTGTAATATAATACATTACACTTCACGCGTTTCTTCCCATTATCGTACTGCCCGTATTATTATACTGCCCGTATTATTATACTGCCCGTATCATTATACTGCCCGTATTATTATACTGCCCGTATTATTATACGGCCCGTCTTGTCTGTTCTGTTTCGCTATGCGAGCCAATTTGGTGTTAAGATTCTCAAGGGTTTCCTCGGGTAAACTTACCACACATTTTATTATTCTGGAACAGCAGGCAGAATTCCAACGCCAGCCGCCTTTCATTTACAGTTAGCATCGCGTGACAAAATAACAGAGAAAGCTTTCTGTACAGGAAAAATGACTTTTAGGTTATGTCAATAAATAATCGATTTCTACTGCATTTCGTAGCTAAAATAGATTCTGACGGTCGTTAAGCTTTCTCTGCTGGAAAATTCTCTTTAAAAAATAAGCAATTCTTTTGGCTAATGCAGGGTCTTCGTTTTCGTAGTACGAAAACGAAGACCCCCGGTCTTTGTTTTCGTAGTACGAAAACGAAGACCCCCCCGGTCTTTGTTTTCGTAGTACGAAAACGAAGACCCCCCCGGTCTTTGTTTTCGTAGTACGAAAATGAAGACCCTTCATTAAAAGCAGACAATCTTTTGAATCTTGGAATCTCTTCTGCAATTTCGCTGCCAGGTGACCCTCTTCGTATTAGCGGAGGAAGCTTAAACTTTCGAAAAATCTACATAGTTGAATTTTTGACCGCTCCATCTCAACATGTGGCTTAAGTTTCGCGCAAAAATGTTTCCCTCGGCCGTACGTGCGATAGTCGGCCTTCCACCTCAATTGTTCAAAGGAAGCCATTGTTTTGTCACACCACCAACAACAAGATCGTCTTCTCTAAGTGTACACGTTCGTCACGCAATGCGCGCTAGGCCGAAAAAGAGACTACGCGCCTGAATAAAGCCTGCTTAACCTTGTTGAGGCTGTAAAATATTCCGATCGCTCCTTCGACAGGGAAGTCAGTTCCAAACTTGTAATCAATGCATAGAAAAACAAATCCAAGAGCCGAAAGCAGTGGTGGCTGAAGAAAGAAGAAAAATCACGCGCAAACTGTCTTAACATATCAAAAGCTGAAATAACAATTACTAGTGCTCGGGGTACTTCTACAATCGTACTTTTATCAGAAAAATTTGTAAGACAAGTTTTTCGCTCAGCCAAAAAACAACAAAAATGTTAAAAGCTAAAAAACTACCTTGAAAACCCCTATTTTTTTCGATTTTAAAAGTTTCGTCTTGTCAGACTCTACCCGGTCGGAGAATAATAGAAAATTTTACCGAAGGAAATTGAAGAAAATTGAAATCAAAGTCAAACAGACGTCAAAAAATGGCGATATTTGAGTAGTTTTAATTTGGGACTAAAAGCCTTGACTTCAGAGGTGACTGTTGTACAGCAAATTTAGGCCCTTGTTTTTTATGTTTCAGTAGATTTGATTTGAAAAATAGCAAAAACAACGAGAATATTAACTTTCGATTGATGTCACTGGCGCGCGCTTCGTGATCTTGCATAACCCTATTGAGCCACCTTAAAACTCTTATGTCGTCGTGTTTTTGTTTAGTCGTGTTCTTCATTTCGTCGACGACGGTATCTCTAAGTCTGCGGTAACCCAAGATTTTCCGCGAATTTTATTCACGGGGGCCCACACAAGACGCCGCGGAAATACGTTTTTTAAGGCACGATACAGTATTTTATTGGTCAGCGGACACCTCAACGAAACCATGAAATGCCTTTAACTTTTACAATGTTTTCGCCGTGAGTCAAATCGACAGCGTAAAAAAGCAAAACTTGGAAAGGATATTGTAAACTTAGCTTTGAAACTCCGTTCACCTTTTGGATAGTTCTCAAGCTCAATTATATAATTTGCTAAGGCCGAACTGAAGTTGCACACGATATGAAATTGTTGTTTTTCGCTGCCGGCTCCATTTGTTTATAGAAGAGCAGAAGCACTAAGGCTAAAAATGAGACGGTTTTTGAATGGCTGAAGCGGTGATCCGAGGACGCTGCACCATCAGGTTTGTAAAGCAGTGGCTTGAACCGTATAAATCGGCACGTCAACGGCATTCCGGTCAGATTCGCCGAGAAGACGAAACATGCCCGAGTAGCACGGACACCCTATCCCCACTCGTTATTGTATGTATCATAGTTGGCCAAAAACCTATGACTGTAACATGAAGCTCCCAAAAATACAAAAATTGGCTCAACCGGAGGAAGAATAAACCGAGGTATGTTTAAGCACATAATGTCCATTGTAATGGTAATAAATGAAGTTTTCACTTTCCACCTTAGTTTGTAATTTTTTTTTTAAGCTGTAATTTCTTTCCTGAGCAATAATCTTACTTTCCTAACAAGTATTTGTTTCCCATCACAGTTATGAATAATTTGTAGTATGTCTTTTTTTTATGCTGCTCTTCCCTCACTAATCATTTTAGTTTATTTATTTCCTTTTGCTTTTTCTTTTCTTTCTTTACTAACTTACTCTCATCTGCAACATAGAATGTAGTAAGACAACAGAATACTTCTGGTTTATATAGCTCCCTGATTTACAAAGTAACATTACCATCTTGGTACTACTAGAAAAAAAATTAAAAAAAAAATGTTTAAGAAACAAAAGTACTGTAAGGTAAAATAATTATAATAATATGATTTAATCAATTTATGTGAATAAAGCACTGTATTATCTTTTCTCATATTGCAACAGCCTTGAATGAATCAACTACCTTCTAAACTTGATTTCCTATATTCAGAAGCTGCCTGAATTACAAACAAAGAACTTATGTTGGGTGTCTATGGAGGTGGAAAAAACAATGATTATGATGATTAATCTTCCAAATTAGAAATGTCAGAGGGAAATTATCAGAAGTATTTCTGAAGTCAAAGTTGTTGGTTAAAAATGTTCACGAGAAAATTGATTAGATTAAGCCAGCTGTCAATTCCCAGTTAACACTAAGTCATGAGGAGTAACCAAAAGCTTGTAATTAGCCTGTGTACTGCTGTCAAATAAACATCAGGGATGGGATATTCCCAAACGTAAACAATGATAGCACCATACAAATGTCCTTTTCCCAACTTATTTCTGGGGAGGGGAGCACTGGTATGGCTACACTAGTTTTAGTCAATAAGAAATTCTTACTAATTTCAGCAGTATACATATATTTTGCCACCTTGAAAGAAAAATGGCTACAAGTCAAATGGGAATGTTTCATAACAATGTTCTGTAGGGATATGATGTAATATTACTGATGGGGATCATAATTATCCTTACAGTGGCAGCGCATGTGATGTGTGTGTAAAGCAAAGCAAAGCTAAGCTAATCTTAAAAAAAATGAATGGAAGAAGAGTAGTTGATTGTTTGCATAAATTAATGCAATGCACATGCAAGATAGTGGAATATACTTCAGGTAAACATACATGTGCCTGTAAAAGTTTCAAATGACTTGAGTTATAAAAATATAATAATAATAATAATAATAATAATAATAATAAAGTGGGTTTCATTGAAAATGCTTTCGTGTAAAACAATTAGAGCTGTTTGGGAAATTAAAGTAGCTTTTGTTGGAACAGAATAACGCTTGTTTAGTGATGTTTACAAAGGAAGTGGAAATCGAAGAAATGGCGAATTGTTTGCTGCGTTAAGGCTTGACAAAGATTATTATATAGGCGATTGATTGAGGGCGCGGAAAATATGCAATATTTGAGACCGTCCAACATGATCGGTTCATTTATAATTTACCTCGAATTAAGCCTTTATTGACAGCAGTTGATAGTAGATCTCTATTACATGTCTTTAGTACGTTTGGTTGTGCCTGTTCACGAGATAACTTGTTGATAAAACTGCAAGTATATGAAATGAACAAATGTCTTCATATTTTGATTACGGACACCCGTTCGTAAAGACACAGAAAATCAGAAGGGTGGAATGGCGAAAAATCAGTCTATTAAGGTAAAATTCTCATCCAAGCGAATAATTACCAAAATGAAAAGGCACCGCACGTCGGCGCAAAGTGAGTGTATGAATATTTTCAAAACACAATAATTACCTGTATCGTTTCATGCTAATAACACTTAAAAATCCAACAAGTCTTCAGACTCGCTGGTAAAGTATCTTACAGAACTGATCTCCTGCTTTGTCTGGATAACTATCACTGTTTTTGACAATTCTGAAGGCGAGGGCGAGTGAAGAACCAAGATCGCGCTTCGTAACTGGACGGCCAGCCTAAGTCAGCAAACAGCACACAACTCCAAACAAAATGACTCCCCTATACCGCTAGTTGTTAAGACGTGGTTTTAGTATTAAAAACTAATTCATAGGATCAAATATAACAAACAAGGAGAAGTATCATGCATATTTTCCGACTTAAAACCATGCAAAAGGCCGATGTCTTCATATGGAGCATATGGAACATATGAAACATATGGAACTAATGGAACATATGGAACTTATGAAACATATGGAAGCGCTTGGCAGCCTTAAGTTGATGACCACTGACCAGTTACTGTGACGTCACGAAAACGTACTTCCGCGGTGTCCTCACACAAGCAGCGTGTCTGGTCGTTTGTTCGAAATATAAAGAAATGTATGGGAGAACATTGAAGAGTCGTAATATCGTAAATATCAAGGAATGTCTGTGTCTATGGTAGATTTTGCGTTTAAGTTATACAGTAAAGTAACAGTCGACGCAAAATCTACCACAGAAACGACAGTACACAGCAAGTGAGGTAGGTTTACATTTATTCTGAGCCTTAAACACATTGACACCTGAACCGCCCGTAACCGCCCGATCCTCGCGATTGCCTCGCGCGAGAACGCTTTCCCCCCTACTAAGTGGGGTTTTGTCCCCAATCTTCCTCTATAGTTTAGAGATCTATAAGCCAATCAGAATCCGTCGTTTGCGCATTTATTTTGTTGGCTTTAGGGGGTACCTTAGGGTCATTACTCTATGCGTCTTCACTAAATGATCAAATTTGAAAATATGGCGTCCGCGCGGCCGACCCTTAAAATTTTCAGGTCGGATTTTTCGTTCATTTGCGATCGAGTTGGACCTTGTGGAACTTAGAATGTAAAGTAACAATGCTATAGAATACTCTGCTTGGAAAATAATGGATATCAAGGTCTTAAAGGTGACAGAATAAGCTCTTGAGACAGCGACACGACGAGTCTCAAAGGCGATGCGAATATGGACGTATAGTGAAAACCGAACTTTCGGACTTCAAGCAGGGCCTAGCGACAATTTGACGATTCGATGGTCCGGTAAATATTTTTTTCGAGTGACAATGTGTTCAAAAAGTATTTTTTAATAGAATATTTTGCCTCAAATCGAAGTTTTTTCAGAATTTTCAACATAAGGCTGCGCAATTTCTGGCCATGAAGGCAAGTAAACAACGATCTAAGCATGATGAATTTTACCATGTGCGTGTGGGCTTTGTACACGTAAGAAAATTCATGTGGACGGGTATTCTGAAGTTGCTCCGAAATTCGTACGTTTTTCGCTTATAACAGCAAATAAAAAACTGTTGTGAATAAATCTGACGTCCCGAAATATTTCTTGGCCATTTTTGTCTTGCTTCCAATTGATAGATTCCATGGAACTTGAGATCTCTTCACTCACGGACAAATTTGCATATTCCCTTTTGAAATATGATCCACATGCCATTTTCACACATGCGAAAATATTTAGCGAATTTTATCTTTCATCTTTATTTTTTAGTTAAAACTTAATATGCACCTATTGCTTTTTTCACCGGAAATAAGTTCTTTAAGTAGTCTTCTTTCACTGGAGCTTGCTTGTTTTTTGGAAAAGATGATTTTTTAAAATTTACGGCGCATTGTGTTTGCCTTCTTGATTTCTCCAAAAATTTGACTTTTCGCAGGCACGTGTTACACGGGAGTGTCAATGGGTTAACATAGGCATTCCTGATATAAGTTTACGATATTACGACTCTTCAATATTCTCCCATACATTTCTTTATATTTCGAACAAACGACCAGACACGCCGCTTGTGTCACAGGCAGCCCAAGCTCACTGCTAGAAAAGTGGACGTGACTCTTACCGCGTTGCGTAACGTTTTATATTTATAAAGGTTTGTATGGGATGTTATCGGTTTGCCTTAAAAGAGAGAAAAAAATGTCGTGTTTTGAGGTAAAATGGGCTTATCTTATTGCCTTGTTGTTTTCTTTGTTGATTCCGAGCGTCTCAGGCCATTTTGAAGCGTTTTCGGCGAGTTACCGCTATGTTGGTGTTCAACTGCTAAAAGAAAAACAAGGCCGGAAACCTATTTTAGAAGCGTCCATCGCCCGAAGCGAATAATTCCGCCAAAAAATTACCACCAATCTCGATTCCTCCAGAAAATCAAAGCAGAGATGTTGCAGTTCCATTTTCCATTGACTCGATTCACAATTCCTCCCACAGATCTTTCACTAGCGATACTTTTATCTCCAGATCGATCGGCTTTACAATTTCGAATTTGGCTGCTTGAAACGACCGCGGCCCGTTCGCCGATCGCACGGTATGTTGGGTAACAAAAATAAGCCCGGCGAGGGTAGCCAGCGGCTTGTAGTCCAAAGACAAACCCGTTAGCTCCCGTGGTCCCCTCGAGAGGTTTTGTCAAGACCGCATTGTTTTGATCGACCAATCAACATCGTAGCGGAATCGATGTGTAGAAACAGAGGTTTTCCAGGTATGTTTGAAATGTGTTCTTTTATCAGTGACTTAGCAGGAAGTCGAACTATTTCATTTCCTTTCTCCGATTCCACCGGTTTGCGTCTTATCTGTCTGTTCGAAATTATGTCGAATTTTTAGTCTCATACGGGATGAAGAATGCTCCGATCTTTTCCGTAACATATCAGTTGGCTGCTTAGCGAGTTTGCCAATGAATGATGCTCAATACCCAAAGAGTAAGTAACCCAGAACGTAATATTTTGAAGATACCGATACATTCATAATTCATGTGAAATTTCAAAGAATTGAACGAATGAGTCATGATTTGAAATGATGCAGCAAATTAGTCGCTATAAATGACTCGTTACAAGGGGTACGAAGCGTAACACTCACTTCTAACCTTGTGATATTCATCGTAACAGATCGATGAACGAATGCGTGTAATATTTCACTGGTTGGTTGCTTCAGCTTAAACCCCACTAAAGGACAAATCAAGGGATCTAGGATCAAGAAAAAGCAGGGATCTGCATCTTTTCAGATGATGCTGGGGTTACGGAGCCTGGTTTTTACAGCTGTCTTCACCGTATTAATTAGTGAAACGGTGGAGTCCTGCAGTGGTGAGTCACTTTACTCATGTTCCTATAAAGGCCACGTTACACACTACAGTCCTATTGTTGAAAATACGTGATGCAGGAATGCAATGAAAATATCCCAAATTATTTTTTACCTTACGTGATGAAACTGATCTATAATCTTTATTGCTTCACGTCGACAACATGCAATGTTTGAGAAAGTGCCGATTTCATTTGAAATCGACAAAGCGCGTGTCAATTTCGGAGATATCGAAGTCAGTAGCGAATGAGTGTTCATTTCAATAACTTAATTCTCAGCTCAAGGTTGATGCGTCCTCGTGCAAGCGCGCAACAGAAATCTATTTACTCCTTAGCTTATAAAACTGCGGCATCCTTTCGAAAGTCGTCCGACACTTACGACTAACTAATAAACTATGCTATCTTTTGTGTATGCGGCCTCCGAAGCTTATTTGCAACGCTTTTAATTACAATCCGCAAAAACGAACCGACCCTTTTTAGTTGAATAGTTTAGCAACTTGCTTTTCATAGATAAATTGGAACAACAGGAAAGGTTTATTTCGTTGTTACATGAAAGGAAAAGGTGTTCAAATTAAATTGACTTCGAATAAAACAGAAGTTCAACTGAAAACAAGGCTCATAACACTCTATGCATAATGAAAATTTGCCTGGGAAGCCTGGTAACAGGTTCGCATGAAAGCGAGGTCGCTCGGGCCACTCTGTGTTTGCAAAGCTGAATCTCTTAGAATGTGTCATTTTTCAACACTTTTGGTTTAATTTGTGTATTTGCCGATCGATGCCTTTGAACTGTTGTGTTCCCCAGTGTACCTTCAAGGGTTATCGGAATGCAGGAGGAGACAAAGTTTCTTTTTTTAACTTTCCAAAGGACCCTAATTTACGTAAGAGTTGGATTCATGCGATTCGAAGAGATCCTGGAAAGGATTTTCAACTCACTGGTCGTACGAAGGTTTGCTCAAGGCATTTCAAGACGACAGACATGAAAACAACCCTGGCTGGAATTGTCAAATTAAAGCCAGGATCCATACCATCCAAGTTTGCTTGGTCTTCTCAATCGCCAAAAAAGAGAAAGTCACCAAGCAAGCGTCGAGAACCCTCAACACGACCGAAAGCTTCTAAAGACGTCATCCCGAGAGAAGCTTCGACAAGCGAATTTGTTCACGAATTTCTCGAGCCGACGATAGAGGAACTACTCGCAGAGTACAGGAGAGACAATACAAAATTGAAAGAAGAAGTATCGAAACTTCAAATTCAGCTTAATGAACTTCAAATAGCGAAACAGCAACAAGAAAAGGCGAACAGACACCGCATGGCTGAACTCTGGTCAGAGCGTCGTGAAGCTCTCGAGACTGTTTAATCATGAAGCCGAGAAAGAGAGGATGGAAAAGAAATGCAGTCTACTCGAGAAAAAATTACAAGATGCTGAAGCAAAGCTTTTCAAGTTGGATAATTTGAAGTCGGATGAGAACATAGCTTTTTATACAGGTTTTCCTAACTACAACACATTCCTAGCAATATTCAAGTTTTTGAACACAGGAGACAAAGGGGAAAATGTGAGATATTATTCATCTAACAAGAACGAGGTCACTGCTGACTTTTATCAAAACTAGGAAGATGAGGAGGAGGAAGAGGCATCCCAAAACACTGAAAAAGGAAAAGCTGGCAGACCAAGAAAACTGGCAGTGATTGATGAATTTTTCATTGTAATGTGTAGACTGAGAAGGGGATTTGCTGAACTTCATTTGGCCAATCTGTTTGGAGTGTCTCAGTCGACGATCAGTAGATTGTGTACAACATACATCAATTATATGTATTTAAAAACTGGTCAGGTCAATATTTGGCCCTCAAGGGCAATTGTAAACAAAACAATGCCAGATATCTTCAAGGAGAAGTATCCTAACACGAGAGTCATAATTGACTGCACCGAAATACGTTGTCAAATGCCAAGTGGACTACTGCTAAATTCAGAACTGTTTAGTTCATACAAAAATCATGTTACCTTCAAAGGTCTTGTTGGCATCGCACCAAATGGCGCCATCACATTTATCAGTCAACTATATACCGGAAGCATATCAGACAGGGAGATTGTCACGAGGAGTGGGTTTTTGGATTTAAATTTTGACGAAGGAGATGCTGTAATGGCAGATAAGGGTTTCACAATAGAAGATATACTACCCTTAGGAGTGTCTCTTAACATCCCTCCATTTCTTGGAGAAAATGCTCAAATGTCAAACAAGAATGTAATCACAACCCAACAGATTGCAAGTGTCAGGATCCACATAGAGAGGGCGATCAATTTAATCAAGAACTACCATATTTGGGATGGTGAAGTGCCACTGAATCTTATAGGACTGCTCAATCAGATGTGAAGTGTATGTGCATTTCTGACTAATGCATGCAATCCACTTATTTCAGTCTAGTAGAGTGATTTTCATGGAAGTATGAAAATCTTTGAGACCTTTCATCTAAGTACTAAACATGTGAACAATAAGATGTACTAAATAGTACATTTTCATGACAAAATCCTTTTTCTTCATGAATTCAAGTAATAATACTTGTTTTACAGTAAAGTTCATTGCTAAATTATTCAAAGGTTATTCAAGTCACTGAGGTGATGATACTGATGGTATCTCATGAAAGCTTAAGTAGTTCAAATCAGTTATACTCTTAATCCTGCCTTAAATTGCAAAATTTGACAGCTGCTTTTTTCAAGAAAATGCTGAAAATAATGCTCCTTCAATTTCTCTTTAAGTGTGCCCCAGAACTGACCATTGAATGGAATTCTTTGTATGCTCATTCCTGCATTGGTATATACCACAAAGTCACACCACATAGCCTTAGTTACCCCCATTTGTCCTTGCACTTGATAGTAATAATCATGATTCTCCTTGAGTTTTGGTTTCCCATCAATTTCTCCACAAAAGAATGTTTGGTCTGAGCATGCCTCCAATGGAGTCACATAGGATTTTGTATATGGGCACTTAATCTCCACTAAGCCATACTGATCTTCACAGGTTACATCAATAACTTTACTATCAGGGGAAGCCCCAAGGAAGGGTGCATCCATGGCTACGACTAGGCCTGACTTGAGTAATACAACAGGTCTTCTGATTGAGTACATATATTTTTGATATTGTCTTAATGCAATTGATTCATATCTCTGACCATGTTCAGTGTACTTTGAATAAAAAGGGATAGGAGTGATCAGACTGTTCACAAGTGTTTCATGATTTCTTAGTCTTGTGCATACTTTCTTGAAATTAGATGCAGTGATTCTGTATTGTCGCTCATTTTTCCATTCATCTGATGTAGACTGACCTTGAGTTTTTTCCTCAATTTCATTTAATTTATCACCATCAACCAAGAGGTGATTAAGTAAATTGACTCCCTCCTGATCAAGCTTATCTGGCAATTTGAAAGGTTCAGTGGATTTTAATGGGAATTAAGGATATTCTTTTGGGAGACTCCTCTTATCTTGGGGTTTGTTTGGTACAGATCCTAATTCACAGGACACTTTAAAATTTGACTCTGTGAACTGAAGTTGGTAGCTTGCAAAAGAACCAGAGGGACTCCTGCCAAATTTTGTTTCTTTTAAGCCAGGATTTTCAGTGGTGTTAAGGATTTGGGCTAAGGGAATACTGGGGTTAACTGCCATTAAGTCAGCTTTCAACTTGTCTTCATCTTCAGCCTGGGACTCCAAGTTGTTTCTTGCCTCGTATAATATACACTTCAATCCTTCCTCTCTTGGTCTGCCTGCTGTAAAATCATCTAATTTGGTTTTCTTAACCCTGACTTCCATGATTGGCTTTGGCGTTATTTTGTCTCCTCTCCCTTTCTTGTGCCACAATTGTAGTGAAGATGTACATGCAGTAGTAGGATTCATGTCATCCTCCGAGTCTAGTTGTGTGGTACCACTACATGCATATAAGGAAAATTTACAAAGCTTTAGCATTAAAGCTAAAACATGATTGCAGAGTCCCACTTTACCAGCCACGCATGTGCAAGATGCTTCCTTGACTTCACCAGTTATGAGGTCAAGAGCTACTTTCAACTTGTGTGGAGCTTCATTTTTTTGAAAACTGTGGTAACAAAGCGACTTAAAATAGAAATAGCGATTGTCACTTGCAGCTTCTATCTGTTTCAGATACTCGTCAAGCAAGAAGTTCTTTGCCTTTTGAAGTCCAGTAGGAAGAGAATGGCCTTTACCTCGAGGATCGATGATTTTACCGGTTTTTGATATATGCGCATCCAACTCTGCCCTGTTAAAAGCTGGCATTTTCTGTAAGCTGGATGACCAACTATCCGCTGGAAACTTGACTGCAGCAGGACTGCTCTTAGGTTGTGTCTGGATGGCATTCCCCTGTTCTCGTCGCTGTTTACGCTTCGTATATAATTTATTTTCGTCTGGATCGACTACATTTTTGTCTTTTCCAGTCTTGATATACTCTTCCACCCTTCAAATTGAACGAGAAAAATTTCAAATGTTTCATTTACATATACGTATCCTGGTTCGTATCCAACAGTTAATTAAGGTGCGGAACCGCACTTTCAATCAAAGACGATCGAGTCTGAGCGATCTATAACTTTACATTCTGAATTCAATATCTCTTTGGATCAATTAGAACATTTTATGAGTTTTCTTTCTTTAATGGACAATAATATCTATGAGCTTCTTAATACTTTAAAAGTAGAATCAATTGTTGTCGTCTCACCTTTTAACAAGTTGGGCTTTCGTCTTTAGACCTTTGGCGGGATCTCCTCTGCATTTTAGCCAGAATTTTAAGTCTTGAACTTTTAAATTAGCTGGAGCTCTCCCACTTAATGATGAACCAGGAATATCTGCTTCTGAGAGCTTTAAATTGTTTGAAACCGAGCTCATTATGTGTTACTTGCCAGGTAAAAGTATCCGAAGAAACACACAGTGGCCCGACCGACCTCGCTTTCGTGTAAACTTGTTACCAGCCTTCTCAAGCAAATTTTCATTATGCATAGCGTGTATTTCATTGTTATACATTGTTATTGTTGGTGAACAATTGACGGTTATTTCGGTTTCCACCTCCTTAGGCCCGGGTACGGCGATGATTATCAACCGCTGTATTAACTGCTGTTGAGGTGGATAACTATAACTTCAAGCTTTTAATGTGAAGCTAAACTGAGATGTAATTAGGTTATAAACACACAAGCGAGGGGCACTAGAGCATGTGATATTTAGAGAGGGGCCTTTAGCTGTAATTGGAGCTTTCAACATCATAATGCATTAAAAAGTACATCCACAAACTTAATTAGTAAACTGCAGAGCGAAATTCGAGTCCATTATGAGCAAGAAATAAACAGGCTTCCTTTCCAATTTGCACTGTGCTGAAAATTAGATAGAAAGGCCGTGCTTGTTTTAAATTAGAAAGGAATCTAGATGAAACATGATTAGTTTATGCGTCAGTCACTTGTACAATGGGAAAGTTAATCACTGATCAGTGGAAAATGACACTATGCAGCACTAGAACTGTAATTATGATTTAACAATTTGAAATATCTCCAGAAAAAAAGTCCAAAGAAAATGTTTTGCTTTGCGCTAACTGCAAAACGTCACCCACAGTGAAAGGAAATCTTTTGACGGCCATCAATTTGATGCCACAAATATTTACTGTTGTTTGTTGGACGGAAAACAGTGCCTTCATTGTTAGAACTATCAGATCTGATGCCACTTTAATGCATCTACCAGAATTCCATAATATTTGCACCCTGATTTTTTCCGCGAGCAGACGCGAGCAGAATCGAGCTTGTTTTGACGCTAGTATTCCTGTCTGTCCCGGCGAGCCCTCTGTCACTCTGGTTGCGTGTAACCTTTGATTGTTTGCCAGAATGGGAAAACAAGAACAATACTTGTTGGGCAATCGCATTGTCTTTGCTGAAGTAAGTTGCCTCAGTGGCGTCACCGCTACTAACCCACGCGAGACTCTCCGAGTTACAGGTTTTTTTCTCAATATTTTCTTTCATCAATTGAACTTGAAAAAGCGGAAAATCCGCCCTTTTCTAAATTTCTTCACTAATGTATAATGACATCAATAAGCAACGGAAAAGCAACAAAAAACCGGCATATTAAGCAAAAGAGATACGGGTTACGCTAATCTCAAAGCTCTCTCTTTCGTCTTCTTGTTGCCTTCCTTGACCCGACCCAAAGAGCCATCTATTATTAATTTATATAGACAGTTCGTCTCTTGTTTTGTTTCCTTTCCAAACAATAGTGATGACTTGAAAGAGGTTTTATCTTTGGAAATAAATTGCATTCAAGAGGGCACAGACTGCTTTTGAGCTGCGCAGCTGTGCTGTGAACTTCTCAAGTTTTTCCCGGAAATTTTGGACCTTCGTGGTGGTTGATAAAGACATTGCCACCGACCTAGCCTAAAAGAAAAACGGCCCGGCCTCTTCGTCACTTGCTCGATCATCTGTATTCAGACAAGGGGCGTGGGTTGATCGAGTGTGTAGTAGCCTACACATTTTTTGATAGCAATTGAAATTTAACGATAAAATTCAAAAACTGATGTTTTAACCTTTTTGCATTACTGTGGTTTAATAAAGAAGAATATTGCATTCAGTTTATCTCCTTTCTGTTAACCTAAGATGCAGAAGCGTTGTTTTTAGTTGATCTCCATGGCAAAATATTATCCCTTCAAACCTGGCAATACCAGTCACCGGAAACATTAGTTCTCTTCATGATCTCAGTATTCCTTACACGTACCAAAATAGAATAATCAATTCTTTTGGAGACGTGCGCGCCTTCCTGTAACAGTATGATAACGTTTAGAATTTCAGAGGCTCCCCTTCAGCGAGATCACAGGGTTGACACGGCCAGAGAACTGTTTCGGATTTTTCCATGAAATACATGTTCTCCAACCCGTTCGCCTTTGGAAGGTGACGGGGAATGATATTTATCCGCAGGTGTTTTGATCTTACACGAAGCGGAAAAGTAGCCACTCGTCGTGTTTTCTTTGCATTAAACCAATATAGTTGGAATATTTTGGTGTGCTAATACAAAGTCCTGTTGTATAGATTCAAGGTCAAAATTTACGTGCCCGGTACAACGAAATGTAACACTAAAAAAGCAAGTCCTCGTGGCCAGTTAAATCCCACAAAGGCATCCAATAGGTTAGAACTTGCCGAAGCATCATGTGATGTACCTGCATTTGAGCTCGTCAGCTATCAAAATTTCGTTACGTGAAAATTTTTAACACTATCAAAATAGTATATTCAGCCGGTTTACCATTCATATATTCGTGTTGATTAACTTATTTTAGCTCTTGTCTTGTCTCGCGAAACAATTAAGTTACCAGCTTATCCGAATTAGAGTACTGTATTACAATGCTCTTGTCCCTGATTGACTTTATTTGCGAAATTTCAGGCGAGGTTAGGTTTTCTTTAAAGTTACTTCACCTTTCAGTCAATGACTCTTCCACCACCATATTTATTTATTAGCATAATCATTCGATCCAGCTTTCGTACTCTAGTTTTGTCTTTCTAGCTTCGCTCGCTCGTTCATTCGTCGGCTTGTTTGCTGGTTCACTCGTGCCGCCGGCGTTCTCTGGATTAGAAGCTTTGCACCATCCACGCTGCAGATTATTCTACATTCATTTAAAATTTTTGAGCTATCACTTTGTTCCCGAAGAAATAATGATTTGAGCAAATATAAGTCGACAGTCCTCGTCGATGATTTGTGACATGATTTTGTCTTGCTTTTGCTTATAAACCGCGATCAGAGACCATGAAATAACTGGCAAGGGGAAGAGTCGACAATCCCTTAACTTACCCCCCTCTGAATAGCACTCTTTAAGCAGGCTTGAAACATCTGAAGCAGGAGCCTTCATTAAAGAAACTAAATTTTATGAAAAATTATGTGTTATAGTTGGTGTTTTGAATACAGTGTTATACGTGTTCTCGGCTTCACGCCGCAATATCCCAGATGTTTTCTCAATACTGTCATTTGCTAAGATGACTTTTGCCTCTCAAAAGCACTTCCAAACCTAATCCTACCAGGAGCTTATTAGTATTTTGACTTTTGTATTTGTTCAGTTTAGGTTTAAATTGGAGGGAAGCCAAAGGAAAAAAGCATAAAAAAAAAAAATAAAAAAAAAAAGCATGAAAATTTTCGCCTCAGGACCTGGGGCATCATTGAAAACGTTTTTTTTTTTTATCATGTCCTTGTGATGGAAACGTTTGCCTGTTCTAGGATCAGTTGCTTTTAAATATAGAGCGGTGTGGAAAATAAACTAAGCATTTCTTATGTGGCCCTAAGATATTTCCGCTCCACTCATAAGCATTTCATTCTTTGCTGTCTGAGAGATTGAAATCGTATGTTTTTTTTTTCTACAACATTTTTGGATAGATTCTTGGAGAACACTACTCTATGAAATGGAATAAGAACCCTTCTTTTATAAGAACGTTCAGGCTGAGATTAATCTTAATTTTATGAACCTACTAAGAACATACCCAGGCCGAGAGTCAGTTTAGAACGGCTTCTTTTTTTTTTTTTTTTTTTCTGTGAGAAGTACAAAAAGGGTAAAAGAAATGTAAAACTGTGATCTAACGGGACAATTAACTCAAATACTTGGGGACATTTTAACATAAACAATGCGGTTATTGCATAACACACTGAAGAATAACTCAGTTTGCGGTCGAACTTAGTCTGGTCACGTCCGAATTGATAATATATCACACAACTTTAGGAACATGTCAAGAACGTTTTCAAGCTCAAATCGCGAATAAAATAGCAACGCTCAGCCTCAGCATCAAGATTGGTATTCTTTTAAAGAAAAAAGAGTGTATTTAGTACCTATAACGATCTGATAAATATTACGTCCCAATTGCTTTGTTTACATAAGAATTCCATCCTTTTTTTTTTTTTTTTTTTCATAAACTGGTCATTAGGACTAACATATTATATTATTACGAAGCAAGAGTTGTATACTTGTGCCCTCGTGACAAGTTTTAGATCAATAGGAGGCGCTTTATTAAAACCAGAATTCTTCCTGTCTCAGTGCCAAGGTTATCCAGAAATATGCAGTGACTGTGCCTGTTTGTCTCAAGTGGAAAAACCACACGTTCTTTCTCGATTTGTCATTCGCTTTACTCGAGTCTAATTTTGCAGAAGACCGGTATTACCTGTTCACTGAATTCGATTTATTTCTTGACCTTTTCTTAACAAGCTTTATAAGAGTATCAGAGCACTGAATCTTTATAACAGACAATGACACAAATATCGTAAGGAAAAATCCATGACCAGAGCTGCGAATCAGTAATTAAGAACTAAAAATGATAGTTTTCCAGCCATGCATTGATAAGTTAGGTATCGATTTGATAGGAATGGTGGTCGAAGTATAAGACTTTGTGGTTGTAGAAATAACGATATAACACGAAAAACTTCTATGATTATCATACCATGCAGTAAACGGGATAACCTGACGTGCCAATGCTTTTGAATATATTTTTTTCCGAAAGGATGCCCGTGTTAAGTGACGGATTAACCTTTGTAAGTTTTTTTCTGCAAGACGGACAGCTAAGAGTAGGTTTACGCTAAAGAATCATTCTAAGCCATAGTAAATCTATCATGTAGGACAAAAGAGACGTCAGTTAGGCACTCGCGACTGACACTTCTTTGTTACACAATATACAGTCCCCATGTCTAAGGCTTGATTTACTGTAAAACTACGTAAGCCGTAGATAAACTCTTTTTATGCTTGCAGTCAATCAAGCTTAACCTAGCCATGAAACTTATACTTTGCGAGAATTCATAATTAGTTGTTAATTGAAAGTGCCAAACTGCCTAGCAGATCAGGATTCTAACAGTTTTAAAAGGAGGTCACTTCACTTCATTGTTATTTGCAATATCTTTAAAAGACCATTCATGGATGTGCCGGTTTTTTAAAAAAGAGACAGGGAACGGTAGGAGTAGTAACGCCGCCGACCTCGTGAAGGGTGAACAGAGCTTTGTCAAATAGTGAATGCAAAATTTTAAGCCAAAATGCACTATTCATTTGAGTTTATTCGTAGGTTTAAGAAACTCTGTTAAAAGCATTTGAATAAAGTGGTCTTTCAAGGACGTTCTGGCAAAAGGCTAAATTAACAGAGTGCCAGAGTCAAACCGAGCGTAGAAAATTTGTCAGTAACCAATGAGCCAATGAGGACTTAATGATTATAATCGCAATTCGCAATTGGTTTAAGTTCTACATCTGATTGGCCAAGAGGTTGGCTCGAGTTTGTGGACCAATCACAGAGCATTGCGAAGCAAAGCCAAAGCCGGTCTAACCGAACTGCTTTCGACACCCGATTGAAAAAGGCTGTAAACTGTTGCCTCAGGCAGCTTATAACAAAATAATTATCAATTTATTTTTGCCATGAGACAGATTACAAATATGGTTTATTTATCAACTCAAACCTTCCTTTTTTTCAGTTCCTCGCATCCGTGATAAGAAAGGAAATGAGAAAAAGATCATCGAGGTGACTAGCGGGAAGGATGTTAAACTTATTTGCCAGATCAGAACCAGTGGTCAAAACCCAAAACCACGATATTACTGGCTCAAAGACAATCAGACGATCACTCCATCGGATCATCCTCGTATGAGGTTAAAACCCCTTAAATACCTAAAAATTAAAAAAGCAGAGAAAGAGGACGCTGGCTTCTACACCTGTGTCGCGGTAAATGATTGTGGCGAGAATTCTTATACAATGCAGCTATTTGTCAGAAGTAAGTAAACTTGCGAGCCACTGAAGTTTTAAAAAATACAATTACGCACGTGATTTACACTGATGTCCCGAGGATTTATCCTGGGAAAGTCCTCTTGTACTCTAAGTTTGCTATAAAGGAGGTGATGTCAGTTTGTGTAGAAGTTGCTGAAGAAGGCTGATGAGAAGGGTAAAGATAGCAATTTTAAACTTGCCATCAAAAAAATTTCTTACCAACGAAGGCGCAAAGTCTTCTTTATCACTGTTGTTGTGATAAAGATATTTTGAACTGAGAGAGCTTGCAGTCCAAAATATAGTCAGGACGCGAAGAGGAGATGCAGGTGGATGTAGTCACAGATAACTTGCAGTGCGAATGAATTTTTCACCTAAAGAATTCCCTGTGTTTTTTTTCTTCAAGGTCCAACGTCCAACGTTCAAGGTACAACAGGAGGTAGGAAAGATGTATTTGCATTTCTTATCAGAAGAAGACAGTGAAAGATGATTATAGTTATACTTCAGTTGATGCAGGGGCTGATCTTGATTTTTTTTAAATAGAGAAAAGTTAACGTGCCACTAAGTGAAGGCGAACAGGTTATGCGTCAAAGTGACGAACAGAGTTGACGTATTATCCGTCAACTCTCCCTATCAAAGCGGTATATTCCGTGCCCGACTTTTGTACCGCCGCCTGAATTTATTGAGATGCAGCCCAAATAAGATACATTGTTAATGGCGATTAACCTATAGGAGCGGCCATTCATAAGGTTTGAAATATTTGTTTTAACATTCCATGCATCAGGTCGAAAATAAAGCGAGACTACCCGCTTTAGTCCTCTTGATTACATTAGAGATAAGTTCAATACACGGGCTGTCAATGTAGCAAAGCGAGTTTGCCATAACAGTGGTTGTTCTTTGCTTCACAGTTGCTCCAATATTCACAGTGCGGCAATACAAGAGGAAGCGTAACCTTCTTGCAGTACCCGTTGGCAACTCTGTAAAGCTGGACTGTTCTGCCGATGGAAACCCACGTCCTATTGTGAAATGGTACAAAGATGGAAAGTTGTTTAAGGAAAGGAAAGGTGGCAGCAAAGTCTATTTGAGTGCATGGACAACCGTGTTGAGTCTGAAGGACTTGGTTCCCTCTGACACTGGGTCATACAGGTGTAATGTGAGCAACTCATACGGGTGGATTAATCATACATACAAAGTAGATGTTCATGGTAAGGACAAATCTAATGGTAAATTAATTCTTAGTTCTCTTTTACCTTTGCTATTGAATGCTCTATCATGCTTCCAAGATCCCATTCTCCGAATTGAATTTTGCATTTCCGGTCATTTCTTTTAAAAAAAAGGAAGACTCAGTCAATCATTCGCTCTGTGAATTTGCGGCTCAATCATCATTTCTCTCTCAGTCAGTCAGTTGTTAAATTAGCCCATTAGTCTTGGCAACGTAGTTAGCCCGTAATTTAGCCGTGAGTTCAGCTAGCGAATCACAGCAACAACTACTAGCTGAGACTACCCCTAAAAAATGTTCTCGATAAATTCACAAGTTTCAATTAATAAATTAATTAGAGGGCATCATAACCCTGATATTTCTAAAAGCTAAAAATGTCGAAGAGTCGTAATAACTAGGAGAGACTTAGGAGCGAAAAGCAATGGCAAGATCTGATCGACATAGATAATAATTAGCATTAATACATGTGGTAAAAACTATAATGTTTTTAAAGACATCCTGTAAATTGGGAAAGGAAAGTCACTTTCAAACTGCACATATTTGAATTCTAGATCTTTGGGCGACCGAAAGTCTTTCAGGTAATCGGCATAATATTTGAATTCTAAATCTTTGGGCGACCAAAACTCTTTTAGGTAACATTACATTAGTGAGCCAGTCATTGTTCGTCGTTTGGGTAAGCAGCCTCCGTAGTAACTTTCTTTTGTGCACTGTATATATGTCCAACTTTGTAATGAACCCTGTGTTTCAGAACGAGCTCGTGCTGAACCAGTTATTCTTCCCATGGAAAATGTCACGGTCCATCGAGGGGAAAATGCCAGCTTCACGTGCAAAGCATTAAGTGATTCCAAGCCTCATTTCCAGTGGTTAAGGTGGTTTCCCATACATTCCAACGGTTCGACCAAAAGTTCAACCAACGGTTCAATTGGAAGGCCACACTACGAAATCGTGGATAAAGACGAAACAGACCAACATGTAATTTCCTCATCGCTTAGCGGCAAAAAGTTTGAATTCCACGGTGTAAAGTTGACTTTGGTAAATGTTACAAAGAAAGACGAAGGAAAATACACTTGCATCGTGGGAAATGCTGTTGGTTACGCGGTGGAACATGCTTACATCATTATTGAACAAAGCGGTAGATAACAATAATGAATCCACTAATTCTCCGAGTAGCTTAAAGTTCTCCTTTTCGAGGCTTTTTTTTAATTCTTTCTTTATGATAAAGTATTTTGTAGTTGTTATTGAAACTTGCGTTTGGTAACTCCTACGCTTCTTTCGTGCTTAGCAACCAACCGCGTGCATCCAAACTCATTTGTGTACGCTGTGGTGTTTATCATTTGTCAAGAAATACATCAAAAAGAAAAACATTTAGAAACTTGCTTAAGGTAAGCTGTGTATGTTATCACTGTGGGTCTTGACTTGATAATTTTCCCTACCTTTCAGCTTCTCATAGTTGCAACCTTCACAGATCAAAGTGTTCTTTTACCACAGAAGAGTATTACAATGGGAGTACTCTTTCCCCTGAGACGGAACACATTTCATATCTCACTGGATACGGTATGGAAAACATTGGTAGAAATTACTGTGATGAACATAATGTAAACCGTGAAATTCTTTAACTCTGCTGAGAGATTGAGACCTAAAGATAAGTCAAGTCTCTGCCGCTTTAGTCCATGACGCTTCCAAATAGCTAAGAATTCTTCCACCATCTTCCACGAAATGTTTAAGACACGCTCCTGTTTTCAGGGAATAGCTACAAATCTATTCAGACTAACGTCCTTCTCTCAAATATAGAAATGTTGGGGTTATTGTGTACCAGGAAAACACCAACTCATATCATCAACTCATGCCATCAGTTTTACCTTGAACTTCTATCGTCAGGTTTATCCTAACGTCTGTTGGTCTTGACGATTAGTTATAATAAACTTGAAACATCTTTCGTTCATCAGATAAGAAGATTCATGATGCTCTTGTCTCTGGAACCGTTTCGGCGTGTGTTTTAACTGTCGTGGTTGCTGTAGTCATTATCAGCTGTTGGCGCCGTCAATCCCGAAATAAGAGACCCTTTTCACCGATACTAATGTCAGGTAAGTCTAACTCGAAATATTGAGGTCAGCAGCTTTCGGTTTTTAGAGGTTTAGAGCTGAAAGATTACATTTTGGCAGAAAAAAACCTTCCTCCGAAAAAGGCCAGCACTAGTGTTAATGTTATTTTCACTTCGTTCTTAGTAAAAATCTGACTCCAATGAATTTTGAATGTAGAACTCTCAGCTAACAACATATCCTTATTCTTGCTTTCAGAACTTGAATTTGAGTACGATGCGTTCGTTATTTTCAGCTCCCGAGACTCGGATTGGGTAAATAAGACTCTAATTCCAACTCTTGAGAAAAAACATGGTTTTAAATGCTGTGTACACTACAGAGATTTCGTTCTTGGAGTACCTTATCGTGAAAATATGGTCAACAGCGTTTACAAGTCTAGAAAAACAATAGCTGTCGTGTCTAAGAACTTTTTTATTAGCAATTATTGTGGTTCAGAAATGGAGTATGCCCTCCATCGGCTTATGGAAAGGAGAGATGATAGTGTAGTCGTTATTAAACTCGATGACGTCGACAGAGCAAAACTTCCTAAGGAGCTGCAAAAAAGGAGCTATATAGACTATCCGAACAATGCTGAAAAGAATCACTGGGAAAGAAAACTGGTTAATTGTCTAACGATCCCCAACTATCCGTTACCTTTCTCGACCTAACTCACATAATTTTTTTAATGCTCTGCTTCTTAGTGCCTAGAGACATGGCTAAAACTGCAAGGGCGACCTCTAATAAAAGTCACATAAAATTAACTCAGTGGAAACGCATAATAGGTTGGAATACTTGGTCGGGTGATAAGAATCTCGGCGAGTAAAAATTTTGGTAAAAAGAATTTAAAACGTTGACACTTGGCTGCTTACTTTGCATGTGAATCGCTTTAAGAGACTCCGGGAGATGCTCCCAAAGTCCATAGTATACCGCAGAACAAAGAAGAGAGGTATGATGGTGGTTTTCCACTCGGGAAATAAGGAAACTCGATCAATCGATGTATTCAACAAATTTTGGGTTTACTATGTGAAAAATGAATATTATTAAATAGATGATCAATCCCTTCAACGGGGAGTTTAACAGATTGTTTTGTATTTTGTGATACTTAACAAATGGTAAACACCACAGCGTACACTATTGAGTTATGGATGCACGCGGGAGGTTGCTAAGCACGAAAGAAGCGTAAGAGTCGCTCGAGGCGACAGCCGAGAGCGACTCTAGCTTCTTGAGTGCTTAGCAAACCTCCCAAGTGCATCCATAACTCAATAGTGTACGCTGTGGTGTTTACCATTTGTTTTATAACATAACATTGATACATTGTAGCTAAAGAGTTCCCGTTTATTTAACAAATCTTACGCGACCAGAAAAAACAAGCGCGCGCGGAAAAATAGTCTTTGCATTTGCTCACGTCAGCAGCGTACACCCATGGGCAAATGGGGAACGCTAAATTGACCAATCAGAGCGCGCGCTTTACTTTGGTTATGTTATAAAGCTCTCTGGGGTTTTTTGTGTTTGATGATTCCTCACAACTTCAAAAATTTTTTTTAAGATCTTAATCTGAAAGGGTATTTTGTGCAGTCGATCCTTTGCACACGTTTCTCGTAGCTGACACTCAGCAGACCAAGATGCTTCCAAATTAATTTTCTTTGTACTTGGAAGCTCAAAATACAAGTTTCACACAGTCCGCTGCAGCATCTGTTACAGCTAAAAAGTATTGGCGAGCACTGCAAACAATCTCTACCCCTATAATTGTTTAAAGCGCGAACGCTTTACACTACTTTGTAAAACCAAAGGCTGAATTGGATTTTGTAAAAGTGACATTGCGGTGACCCCTATAAAAAATTACCCCTTTGAGATATGGGATACAGACGGATGGCTGTCTCGATGTTTGTATCAGGGAGGTTCAACCGTAGCGCACGTGTTGTATACTAAAGAGTGGGATTTTCAGAGCGCAGTTTAGCATTGCTAAAAACTTTTGCCGCATATTTACTAAAAAAGTGGTGAGTTTTGGTGTCTTCAGCACTTAAACCTTTGGAGTGATAAACATCTAATTTCTCCTTACAGTATCACCCCTGAATCGAACACTACGGTCAGGAGAATAAAAAAAATTGATCGCAAATTGAAGAATCTCTTGATCGTTCGAAAAGTTCTCTGTAGGAAATGTGCAGGGAACAGTATTCTGTGGTAACCTAGGGTGTAAAGGGTTAAAGACGCCGAAATTTGTAACCATTTCTGGCGTATTGTTCGTGCTAAAATCTTTCAAACAACTGTAGCGCACTGACTAAGCTACAAAATGTCGCAAGCTAAAAATTGAAATCGACAAAGTTGTAGATACGATCGGAATTTATTTCAACTTAATCGTACTTTTCATTAAAAAAATAATTCACACCCTACCATAAATATCTTGAAAGTGAAAAAAAAAAAAAAAAAAAGAGAGAAGTTCAAAGTATATATAAGGATAAGAACGACCACATTTTCCTTCTAAAAACACATCACGTTACATTAGTCAACTTGGCAAGTCCTCGCACGACGCTTAATAAACACGGTTCAAACGGCGCCGTGCAATGTTTAATAGGCACACTTCAAACGCCACGCCACTTATGCACCGAACCTGTCTGGTGGAATAGAAACGACATCAAAGGGACCTATAGATCAGTTTGATTTAGCAGTTAAAAACTAAAGCGTCCAAAAGTTAAGTTATACAGCGAACTTCTCACGCCTCCAGTTTCAAACTGAAATATCGAGAGAGCCATATTTCCCTCTTTTGTTTCTTGGCTAACTATAAGTAACAAAAACCAACTACATTTGGTTGGCAGAAGATCGGCGCGGTGTTTAAAACGAGCTTTCCTGTTGAATTGCGCAGCGTAAATGAATAAAAATTATTCGATTCGGTTTTCGCATATTCCTGAGCTGCACTCATAAAGACAAGAGCGCATACAACTATTGTCTGTAGGTATGACGTCACTTTTACAGAAATAAAATCTATTGTCTGTAAGTACGGGGTAAGAAAATGTATAACAATATCCTTTAACAGACAAACTTCTGTAGTATACAGGCCACAGGATAAGCCCTGTTAACTTCACCCTTTAACCTCCGAAATCTGATTATTAATTCTCTCCTTTAGCTGGTAAACATTTCCCTCTAAATGAGATACGAGAATTTGGCGTGAGAACTGGATAACAACTTCTACCTGTTAAGTTTGAGTATTTTCATCATTTGATTGCTGGGTAATGCGTAGATATCAGAGCAAGAAGTTACTTGTTAATCAATTGTGGGAGTCAAAGGGTTAAGTTAATTGAACAATGTAATATGTTGCTGAGCATAAGCAACAAATACTGATAAGGAAGTAGAACTGCAACCATTACCCCACTGGAGTAATGGCTAACTACAGCACGATGGTGGTGCATCATTAACGAAAAATTCGGTGGGTTGCAGCTTCAAAAAAAGGATTTGTGAGTTTTTTTTTTTTTTTACAGTGTTTCTAAGTTAATCATTTGCAGTATGAAGAGAGGTAACTCTACAGGCAAGTTGCCTTACTGTTACTCTTTTCGCGACCTATCCCAAGAGATTACGTATTCCTGTTTTGATTGCTTCTGATCATGGTCATTTATAAATATCACAAACATTCAAAGCACTCGACAATTAATCTATCAACTAATTATGAACGGGCAAACTTTCATACCGGATAGGGCGCTTCTCGATTGAGTTTCATCAAAAATCGCCTGTACGATCACAGAAGACACTGGACACAAGCGAAAGTGAAATCAATGAGAGATCAACGTAATCTCACGTAATTGGTTGAGAGGATGGGTTATTTAGACCAATCAGAGGACTAAATAAAACAAATGCAAGATAACCCGGGATTAGTTTTGACGATCAATTCGCTGAAAACCGGTTGCACTTGAGGGAAGCTAATGCAACACAAGGCGCATAGTTTTTGTTCCCCAACTCACATTGATTTGTCCTGTGCGTCGTGGAGGTTTAAAATATTAGTAATCGGGAGCAGTTCTCCCTTCTCATCTCGGTACTTTTCCTCAAATTTCCTAATGTCACTGCCGCATTCGTATTTGAAAATATCCACAATCTTATTCCAGCGCGAGATCTTGCTCCTTTGGCTGGCCTTCTGAGCTGGGGACCACTGGCACAGCGGTGGCATATCTCCCAGGCCGTTCTCCCAAAGATAAATTACGTCCAGCGCATTCACCTTCTTCGGTAGGATAAAATCCGAACCCTTTTTCGGAGAAGATCCATCATCTTCTAGAATTTCTGAGTCACTACCTATTACTTTATCGTGCTCTTGGTCTTGTGACTCGACATTGGGTTCGTCAGCTTCGTCCTTTGGCGTTATTCCAGAACTATTTAGAGCAGAAACATAATTTTTTGGCAAATATGATGGAGGCTCGTTTTCTAAATCGTATTTGGACAATATGGCGGAAATAGGCAGCAATTCACCTTTCGCGTTGCAAAATCTCTCTTCAAACTTTTCCCAACTCCCGCCGCAATCCTTTCGGAAGATGTCAACGATTTTCTTCCAGCGAAAGAGTTTTGTTTCATGTCCTACTTTGTGGATTTTCGGCCATTTGCTAACCGGTGGGAAAAGTTCGCAGCCTTCCTCCCATAGCTGTACTACATCCTTCGCAGTGACCTTGCGTGGGAGTTGATAAATCTCACTCTCAGTCCCTTCTCCAGTTTTCTGACCAGGAGGCGCACCGGCGAAAGAACTGGATAGGCTTGACGGTGACTCCCAAGCATCAAACATGGCAACAATCGTAGTGACAGGATAAAGCTCACCGCGCTCGTCCGAAAATTTTGATTCAAACAAACTCAGGTCTCCTTTGCAGTGATATTTGTAAATGTCATATATTTTAGTCCACCGCGAAAACTTGCTGCGCTGTCCTGCCTTCTGTGCGGGCGTCCACTTATGAAGGGGCGGTAGGTCACCGTAACCAGTCTCCCACAGCTTGATGATATCCTTGGCAGTGACTTTGCGGGGTAAAATATGACTGCTACCTTCACCAGAGCTCGAAGATTCAATCTTAACACCAGCTGCGCCATTCGATGGGGCAGCACTGGGTGACAATTCTCCTGTTGCAGTTTCATCTTGGTCTTCAGCTGTTGCACTTAATCGGCTTCGAGCTTCGGGGATGTCAAAAATAGGTCCCGTAGTTGCGTTTTCCGCATCGTACTTTGCAATGATCGATGAAATAGCCAGAAGATGCCCGCGGTCATTTGAGTACTTAGCATAGAAGCTGTCCCAGTTCCTGTTGCAGTCCTTGTTAAAGATTTCAGCAATTTTACGCCACCGGAATATTTTGGTCTCTTGACCGATTTTCTGAGCACGTGACCATTGACAAACCGGAGGGAATTCCTCGCTGCCCTCCTCCCAGAGGCGAACAATATCATTTGGCGTTACCTTCCTCGGGAGAAAGTAACGAACTTCAGCTGATGGTTGTGCTAAGCTGCTGTCCACACCTTCTACTTTCGTGGGTTCTCTGTTGACATCAGTACCTTCGGAATCTTCCAATTCAGAATCCAGAGATATCCGTATCTCGTTCTTGAAATCCTCATCCACATCTTGAGTGTCAACTCTCTCTTTGCCAAAAGCAGCTACTCCCTCGAGGTCGGAATTGTTTTTACCAAGAAAAGCCGGAGTCTGCTGAGTTTCGTACAACGACAGGATGGTTGTCACCGGCAGAATTTCACCTTTGTTGTCCGAGAAACTCTCTTCGAATTTCTTCATGTCGCCATGATAATGAAGCTTGAAAATATCCACGAGCTTCTTCCACCGAGAAATTTTGCTCTGTTGCTTTAGTTTCTGTGTGGGAGTCCAGTCTTTCAGGGGTGGAAACTCTTCACAGCCATGCTCCCAAAGGTTGAGTACTTCCTTAGCAGACACCCTTCTTGGAAGCTCATAGCTACGCAGACCACTCCTGTGAGGCTGTTGTGAGTTGGAGAATAAAGTCTTTCCGCTTACGAAGGGAACGTTGGGTATTGGAGGTGTTTGTGGAGTCTCTGTCTTTGTAGTGGTATCGTTGGAGGTTTCCTGAGTAGCCGGTGCCAACCTTTGGATGAATGGTCCCCCACTCGCAAGTAGATGGTTTTGGGCTTCCACAAGGTCAGACAATTTCTTGTAAGATTCCTCCAAGGCGAGATTTCGGTTTTGAAGGACCTTGACCTATAGCGATGAAAAATAACAATTCAATAAACCCATTCGGACAAAGAAGGATGCGTTGCACTAACATCTGCGATTCTGGTTACACTGAACAGCTCTAATAGACGGTATCAGTGGGGGAAACACACAGGAGTGTCTGTATCTATAGCTGCTCCCCAAAGTGAATGCCCAAATAATGAGTTAGTATGGTTGGTTTGAAAAAGGAAAAGTTGTCAAGGGTACCAAATGTTGGGCTCTCCACTTGACTGGTAAATTTTCTTATGCTAACTTTAAAGAGGTCTCAACTTTATTAGGAGCTGTGGGCTTGTATAGAAGACACTCTGATAGGGGACAAGTCATTGTGTCAGGCTGCCAAGCTCTGTTACACTGACAGTTTGGCTTTAGTGATAGGGACAATATCTGTGGAAACCTTTGTCCGTGCTACAACTTTTTTTTGCTGCAATCAGTGGAGAAAATTCAAGTTTATAGGTCCTGATGCAATTGGATAACACTACATATTAAATGAGGCTGGGAATTGTATTGGTTGGTGTTGCAACACCCCACTGAGAAAAAGTAAAGGTGGGCATAGGAGTGGCTGGTATCAAACTTTTAGTAATCAGGAAAAGCTCCAGATGAATGGTCCGGTGAATTGACAAAAAATTTCAACATAGACATTCCTCAGATGAACTGTGCCAAACAGATGTCCTGGGGTAAGCATTTGGAAAAAAAGAATTTGTGAATTGTGAGCCACATTGTTGCTTTGACTAAGCTCCTGCTGTATAACAAAACTGTTCTACTGTACAACAAAAAACAAAAGAGCTTTTCAATTTGGCTCATAATTCAAAACTATAAGGTACTCATTAAATTTTCCAGTGGTGGCTACTACCACATGCACCAAATTAAGCTTTATTTACCTCACTTTTTAAACTCATTACCTGCTGCTCAAGTTCTTCAAGTTTCTTTTGAAACTGCGAGTGGATCTGTTCACTGGTCACTTCCTGAGGAGGTGCTACATTGGGTGTTGGCATCAAACCAAGAGCTATCTGTGGCATTGGCACAGGACTACCACCATTAGAAGCTACTTGAACATCATTTAATGGGTCTTAAATTAGACAAAATATAACTTACATGTGCAGCAGTACGTTTTAAAGTGATATGATGCAAAAAGATGTAATGATTTACTACTATCAAACACTTTCTGTAGACACACACAATCCAAATGAAATGATTTAAGAAAAGATCAGAAGACTAAAAGTTTTACTAAGCAAAATTTAACCTGTGTTTGCAGTAGTTACCTCACCAATAGGGGTGGAGAGTCATGCACAAGTCTACTTTTATGTACTGTACTTATGCTTACTTCATGAAAGTCATTTAAGAAGAGCCCTAAAAACAGCTACAACAAGACTTGTTCCAAGATTACCTTCCAATGCTTGTGTTACTTCACTGCTTGGATCATTGAGGGTTAACTGCTGATAAACAGGCTCTGTTTGAGGATGAATAAGATCTTGTACTGGTCCTGTATCTGGAAGCCTGAAAGGATTCTCCTCTGGAAGCTCAGAAAAGATCTGCACAGCCATAGCATCAATATCTGGCTTGATCTCATCAGTGATGAATTTGACCCCTGAATCAAGGTCACCCTTTGTAATTTTTCTGCTTTCTTCATTCTGTTCAAGTTTTCTTGAAAACCAGAAAAGTGTGTCACAAAACGAGACATTCATTCATAGCCTGTTTGAGGCATTCACTTACTAGTAAAGTGGAGTGTAATTATAGTAAATTCGTGTGATAGTATGTGCCACCTATGACCCAAACCTCCTTCCATTACAACACCTAACCCATACCTCCCACTGTTTTGCTCTGCTGCCTCTATCTCATCATTTACTATTTTGCTCTGTTCACCCCCAAGATCTCATGAGTAATTCTCCTCACTGTCTGCTGTACAATTGTTATGATGTAGTTTGGAGAATTTGGCATTGGATCGACTGATGATCCCCTTATTTTACATTTTTCTGTCTTCTCTTCACTTTTCTGATTGATATTATATTGAGGTTGCAAGGAGTAATTCTGTCTTGGTCACTCATGGAAATGAAAGGGTTAACTACTGGTAATGAACCACCTGGAACAGGCTATTTATTCATTGATAGTGTAACAAAATTAAAAATCTCCCTAATTTTTTTCCACCTAGTCCTGAACATTGTTAAAGGTATTCTTGAACCTTAAAATGTCCTTTTTCAGTCCTTTCACTCCCAAAATCCAAATCCAAATTTCCCACATTATTATACATTGTAGTCACTATCTGTCTTCTCATTGGCTAAATGCCTACAGTTAATTCTGGAAAACAGCACAACCTACAGATTATTCACTAATCTGTACCTACAGATTAGTGAATGATCTGTAGGTTGCACATGCAATGCATGATTTCTGGGGAAGCAATGTCAAGTTCATGGACAGTGAAGTAAGAATGGCTTCTCGATTCGCTTTATCGACCCAGCAAGAAATTGAGAAATCACTCGAAGATAAAGATTCGGAAAATACTAAAAGATCTACAGTTTTTTTCAATGATACTTTCCTTAGAAATGCATTTAACTTTTCTACACTTGATTGTTTTATAAAAATGGTGAAAATTTGTTTACCACACAGTTGTACATTTTTAAGTGTTCGAAAATAACCTGTGTTTGCTGTGAGAATGTGTTTGGTGTTATTTTCTTTAAAACAATGTATAATAAAACAATTATTGGATTCAGTTTTTATGATATCCAGAATAATCAAGGTCTCGGTTAGTGTTAGCATCCTCAGCCTTCGGCTCCGGCTGATAACACTCACCTTGACCTTGATTATTCCGGATATCAGAAAAACCTCATCCAATAATTGTTTATTGTCTGCCGTAGATTTCTTTGAATTTTACTTCTTAAAGTTTGATATTACTGGCATATAACATTATTGTTTGGTTATAAATCTACTACCTGTAGTTGTTCAAAACTTAACAAGAAAAGCTCAAGTTTGATTGAATATTGTTACAAAAAGGTCACACTACATGCTATTCACTAGGGCCACTATCTACAGTATCATGGAATAAACAGTGAGTAACACAGCTAATCAGATTGTAGAATGCAACTTAATATTTATAGCATCCATTATTCTATGCTGAGTACTGTAGTTTCTTCTTCTTCTCTTTTCTTGCCTTTCATTTAACCGTTTCCTTCATTTAGAGCAAATGTTTTGAAGCCTAAATTGACTTAAATAAATTAACTACATTAAGGGGCCAATTTAAACATCTGACAACACAAAGTATCAAAGTTTACTGCCAAAATTGTTTAAACAGTTCATCTTACATGCTCTAAAATTGATAGCCCTATGGAAGATTGAATAAAACCCCTTAACTCCCAAGATTTGATTGTTAATTCTCCCCTCTAGCTGCTACACATCTCCTTGTAAATTGGTTATGAGAATTTGGTGTTAGATCAAGATAACAACTTCTACCTGATAAGTTTGAGTATTCTTATAACCTCTTTCTTTGATGGTAGGATATTAGAAGGAGAGGTAACATGTTAATCACTTTTGGGAGTAAAATGGTGAAAAAAAGGTTTTTCCTGACTTCTACCAGACATGATTGTTTTCTTGTATTGATGTATAGATCCAGAGGTCCAAAATCTTATTCAAAGTGATATTTTTCAGGGGTGGATCTAGGGGGAGGGTGCAGGGGGTGTGCACCCCCCCCCCTGAGATGACCTGCAGCTTTCTAATACAAGTGGTATTCTGCTATTACAATCTTTTTTATGTCCGGTCACCAGTCAGTTACACCATTCTTTAGTGGTGCACCCCCTCCTCAAAAAAAATCCTGGATCCACCCCTGTTTTCGTCTACCTCTCTGTAGAAAGAGCTTCTGCACTGCACCTGAAGAAGGCTGGTTTGGCCGGCCGAAATATAGTGCTCCGTCTTAAAATTTACTTGTCTACGTTGTATCGGTCTTGCCTCTATATTTATATATCATATTCTGCAAAGAACTTTCAATTACTTCTACTGTACAGCTGTGGGATTAATATTAATAAGAGTTTCTCAGTACCTTTTAAAACTTCTGTGTTCACCTGGCACAATCAGAAAGTCACCTTCATCCTTCCAAAGAAAAAACAAAACAAAACAAAATGAAAAAAACAAAAAACAAAAAAAAAAAACAGAACAATTATAAAAAGTGTTTATTTCAGCTGTTCATCAAAAACTGTTAAATTTTATGTGTTGACCAATTTGAAGCCTCAACATTCCCCTTCCCCTGAGCAACCCATGGGCATTTAACTGTCATCCTTGCCTGTTTTATTTTAATTTGGATATATCAACAAAGTTGAAATGGTAAATTGGCCACCATAACGATTACAAAAGCTGACGTTTCGAGCGTTAGCCCTTCGTCTATTCGCTCCGACGAAGGGCTAATGCTCGAAATGTCAGCTTTTGTAATCGTTACGGTGGCCAATTTACCATTTCAACTTTGTTGATATATTCAAATTATTTCGTTACTCCCACCGACGCAGCCCCAAACAGTTTCTTTCGAAACTATCTGCCTTTATTCATGTTTTATTTTAAGATGGGGATGGATGTGTTTAAGGTAAACAGTCCACTTTGCAAGTGAATGGCTCTCAAAAAAATGGTCTACAAGATATATACTGTAGGTATTAAAGGTTGGTCAATGCCTAGAAAGTCACAGTATGGGTCAGGCAATTTAAAACAATTTTTTGCGTGGGTGGGGGGGGGGGGGAGGGCAGGAATTTGAACAACTGCATTAGTCTGAATGAAGATGGTGAAAAAAAAAAAGAGGTATTAAATAAGTTTCAAACAGCACTGCTATTTAATAGATGGAAAAAGTTGAAAATGACACCAACACTGTGCTTTTCTTCCACCAATTCTAGTTTGAATTTGAATTAGGAGAGTTGGTTTTACTAGATACACAAAACACAACAGTGATAACTCAACCTGCATAACATTCTGATCTAAAACAATAGCTCAGCAACAGCAGTTATAGGGAACCATTTTCTGGGGACATTTCCTCCATAAGCCCTACAGTGTTCATTACGGGGCTTCCTTTCCTTAGCAACAACCAAAATGTCACGCAATGCCAGTAAAAATTCGGAGTCACGCTAAAACGCTTACCGTTTAGATTTATTTATCTGATTTGGGGACAAAATCGAAAATCAAGTCGCCTTGTAAGTTTCAATACAGCAACATCGATTGTTCAATTGATTCAATAGCTTTGTCAATGATTACTGGAAATCAGAATTGAAGAACTTAGGGTGATTCCTCAGAACTTAGAGCTCTTCACGAAGGAAGCTAGCTGGAAATTTTAACTTGTAGAACGGAAGATTCAACATTTATCAAACACAACCGCAAGAGTTGTACTATACTATGCACTTACCAGTCCCGATTCATGAATGCCATGTGCACCATCAGCAATCTTGGAAATTATCGAATGTAGATTTTCTTCTCTCCTTCCAAGGTAACAGATTTTAAATAGAGTTACAAGTTACAAACGACTCGCAAACACTAATCAATAAGCGAACAATAATCGGAAAATCAGAACTAATCGTATGAATCACGGTCCAAAGAAACGACTTATAACTTGTTTGGTCATTGCACAGATTACTTACTCTGAGCGAGCATCCTGGGAACTTTCCATTTTCTCGTTTTTAGTGAGAGAAGACAAGTTGAAATGTGAGAATGAAAGAAAAGAAAGGGCGTTGTTAGCGTCTGTCAGTGGAGACCTGGGATCGAGGCCACCTGTGCCTTGAAACCGAGGCTAATAGATATCAAAGATGGCGGCCGATTTGGGATGCAAAATTGATGACACTTAAGGATATATTCTAGAGCTCTGGACAAGGGAGCAAACTCGCACAAGATGTCTCTAGCAGCGGCAGATAAGCTGCTCAAGATTTTTGACGCGTTGAAAAATTTTAGAGAAGGCATTCCCGTGGCCGACCCAAATCCCTTGTTGGCAAAGTAAGGATATCTCCATTGATCAGAATTAATTAGTTTATGTAAGCTTAAATCAGCGTTGCATCAATGGATGAAAATAATCAAGTCCCCTGGTAATCGAATACTGACCTAAGATTTTAGATAAAGTCAGCGACTAGTCAAATTTGGTTTGCAGCCGTCGATCAAGTGCTACCAACACAAGCAGCAGGCCTGATTATGTACCTCCCCCTTCTCCCGAACTTGTAGGTATTATCTACAAGTCTGGTGATTTTGAGCCTTTTCCAAGCGTTCAGTTACCAAACAATAATACAGTGGCGGTAGCGAATCAGTACACTGCAGTAGTCTTGCTGATTTCAGCTGAAACCACTTCTGCACAAGTGCATGTTTTGCTGTTGTGTATTGTTCTCAGGAGAATTCCTTGAAGTTACTAACTTTGATACATTTTCAGGACCTAAACATGTGGGATGAAAATTTATGTACAGTGAAATTCTCTGTTGTAAAAACGACTGCAAATAATTAGACCTGGCTTTTATGAAAGTTTTCCTTCCATTGCATGCTGTTTAATGCAGCTCTATAAAAATTCCTTAGGGCATGGAATGCATCTTTATTGCCTAACTGTGCCAATGTAGAGGTTGAGACTTAAACTGTTATCTTAAACATAAGGGGAAAAATACTACCCAAGGTAACAAACATATGATTTTTTTTTTGTAGGAAGAAAGAAACCCTTCTGTCTAAAAAAGATAGAATATCATATCTGAACACCATTCCAGAGCTAGTTTGCTCATCAGGAATAAGGTAGGTTTCACTGGAACAAAGTAAAAGGGGGGATGTCTATAAAATTACACACTGTTTATTTTTATAGTCTCTTTATTCCTTTCTGGAATAACTTGATATGAAATGTGAATTATACCTTTAAACTCGTTGTCTTGTAATTTTCTTGCAACTCTCTGTACTATATGCGCATTTTAAGGGAGAAATCTCTGGAATCTATTGAAAATATCATATGCTGATACACTTGTTGCTTGTATCTGCAAATGAGTTTGACAGATGTTCAGAAATCTATGATCTAGGGATGCTGTGGCTTGTTAACATGTAGGACTATGGATATAAAAGTGGGAGAATCCATGTTTTTCTTCTTAGAAAATGAATATTTTCATTTTCATTTTTGATATGAAACTTCATTGAAGTATCTCTTATACTAGATAGTCAAATGTACTTTTTTCTATATAAAAGCTCTTCTTAGAGTCATTTTGTTGTGATCTGCAAGGAAACCTTTAAAAGATGTGCCTATGCTTTCATTGTTTTAATGTAGAAGCAGTTCTCCTTTGTCATTTTTATATCAAGAGGAGAATATAATACAAAAGAGATTAATGCACATTTAATGTTCACTTGTTTTGATTTTTTGTTCCATCAGGAGTCTGCCTGAATTTCCAAAGATCCTGGCTATCACTGTGGACTCTTTGTTAATCAGTTGTGATGACAAGGAGTCAGATGTGCGTCTGGTTGCAGGTGAATCTCTCAACAAACTTATCAAGGTTAGTTGTTGTGTTCTAGTAATATTTACATTGCTGTACGATCTTGATGAATTATTCCTGCATTTACCTATGATCTATAAGAAGACAGATATATTGAAGACAGATATACAGAAGACATAGTGAAAGCTAATGAGCAGTTTAAGCTTGCGGTTCTTGTTTAGAAAATTTGGTTACATAAAGTTTCTCATTCTATGTTATATTCTTTTTTTTTATTGATAGACAATGTTTACCCACACTAGCCTAGTTTAGCTGCAAGCTGGGTTTAAATGGGGGTTTGCATAAACAATAGATATATAACAAGATATGTATACAAATATGAAATGCAAAACAAGCCCACAATATACACATACAATATATATCTCAATTAAAAGCATATGGCATGAACATTAATTTCAGAAATAAAATTGCAAAATTTTCTTGAATTTAGGGAGAGATTTTACTTTTCTTAATTTACTAAATAGAGTATTCCATGCCTTTGTGCTATTTTAGTAGAAAGAACTGTCAAGTTGATAATTAGATTTTTTAGCAAGTGGCAAACGCAATCTGGTATTTTAGGCATGATTTGGTGCAAAAAAATAAATTCACCCAAAAGATAGGAGGGTGCAAGACTGTGGAGGCATTTAAACGAACTCATTCAATAGTAAGTCAAACAATACTGGTCAATATAACTGTGGGTGTCACTGTGAACCCTAAATATGTTAGTTTGGATATATCAACAAAGTTGAAATGGTAAATTAGCCACCGTAATGATTACAAAAGCTGACGTTTCGAGCGTTAGCCCTTCGTCGGAGCGAAAGTAAATATGTTAGCTTTAGTTTGCACCTCCTCCATAATGTTCTCTTTAAGTTACCTAAGGTACTGATAAGGGAAATAACTTGTCTAACAATCAGTAGCCTCTATTATTGATGATCATTTCCTTTATTCTCTTGACCTTGATTTTTGATTCAGCAGGAAAACTGTAAGGAGAGGTTAGATGCTAGTCATAGTCAATCATCTTATTTTCCCTCCTAACAGGGATTAATGGACTCTTTTATTGGACGGATACTGGTAGAGCTTTACAAGGAAATAAAAAAGGTTTGGAGTTCTGTACATGTACGTTCTGTTGTAAGAATCATCACAGCGTGCTATTTTGGTTCTACTGTGTACATTATGGGTATAGATAATTTTTTTTTTCATAACTCTATTATCAGAATGACTCTGCTAGAAGTCTGAGAGCTGCTTTATCTAGATTTGGTGACTTATGCCATTTGATTAGACCTCAGAAATGCCGGTAGGTGTGTTTTAGTATTCACCAACCCTATAAATTATTGTGAAAAACAGTAAGTGGCTGGTATGACTCTCTGTTTCATCTGAGCCAAGGGAATCATCAGATATCTTAAGAATTTTTATGCAAAACATTGTTGGGCTCAGAGTCCTGTTTGCAAAATCAAGATGTTACAGTTATAGCTGTAATAATTACTTATTTATTTCTCTAGTACAAGGTTGGTGTAGCTTTATACACTATTAATAGTAATGTACCACTATGTTGTGATACCAAACTTTAATGAACTATAGAAAACAAACTGTTCAACAACACAGCAGAACCGAACCGAACACGACACTCAACTAACTATGCTCGTCTCGTCCCAGACTACTACGGACAATTATTACAGTAACTTGGGGAGTGATTTTTGAAGCTAAATGTGACACAGGATTTGTATATGTCAAGGATAACCTAAAAATTCATAATAGTCTGCAATGTTGTTTTCTAGGCCTGTAAAGTTCTGGCTCTGGTTGTTCAAAGGGTGGATAACGCTATCCAACGGATAAATCGCTATCCAGCGGATAAGTGTTACCAAAACGTACTGCGCTATCCTCCGGATAGAGATTTATCCAGTGTATAACGTTATCCATCCTTCGAACAAGCGGGGCCTGAACTTTGAAAATGGGTTGTGGAGAAGCAAGGAAATTAATGAAATGTGATAGTTGAGAGGAACAAAGAGAAAAAATAATACTGTTGTCTTCACTACATGATTGTTTCCACAGTATTTTGGTTGTTGCCTCTTGATGGAAGGTTGTGGAAAATATCTAAATGGCCCCAGAAAGGCCTTTGAAAGTCATGAAAGTTTGTGATGTTGAAAGAGTAGGAATGCTGTGGTACCATTAAGAGAGTGTTTGATCAAGTTTTGATCAATTTCTAGAGTGCTGTGTAATAGCCCAGATAATGGTGCATATAACAGCACTGCATGGACTTATTAATGAACCTGAGATAATTTTGTAATCATTATGTTGTGTCTTTGGGAGTAGATGTTCAATTGCATTGAAAATTGTCCCTGCAAATTTGAGTGAGGATTGGCTCGTGGCACAGGGCTGCTGAAAATTTTCTTAATAAATGTGATCATTTTTTATCTACATCTGTTTCTTTCAGGCCATTTATTGCAAATTTGTTACCATGCATAGCTCGTGTAAGCACACGCACCGAGGAGACAATCCAGGTAAAAAAGGAGGAAACTTAAGACTATTTTGATGTTGAAATTATTTATTTGAAAGGTTTTGGATTCCATATCACTCTGCTTAGACTAGGTTTAATGGTTTTTTTTTTTCTCCAGGAAACACTGGCCAATGCCATGCAGAAGATCATGAGTGTTCTGGGAAGTTTCACAGGTGATAAGGAAGTTAAGGTTAGTTTTTCCTTTACAAGACAGTAGCATACTCATGACTGTGATTTATTAGAAAGAGGTGAAAAATTATTTTGATCACTTTCAAGATCTTGGAGATGACTCTTTCCAAAAAGACAACAAGAGGCTCAAACTAGAAATTTTTATTGTCAACAGCAACTATTGAAAACATTTTTGCCAAACTTGCGATCCTCATCAGCAACAACCAGACGAACTGCTGCAAGTAGCCTTGTTGTTATCTGTCAATATTCACGTAAACCAAGTTTCTTTTATGAGTGGCTCCTGAACATTTTGTTAGGTGAGTTACTCAATTACTAACTTTTTACTCTGTTGTTTAAATTTTTTACCCAATATGCTGTTAGTCAAAGGGAAGAATTAATTAATCAACCATACTAAGAAAAATATTAGGCAAGGGAAAAACAAAGTTGTTAAGTGCTAAAAGGCCAAGAAAAAGTGTTTTTTGGCCAGTTATGGTCAAAAATATTTTTTACCCCAATTAATTGGCAGTAAATTTCATAATCTGATTGGCCAATTCGCAGTTGTTGATTGTTATAGAAAACAGTACAGATACAGTACTCATATCAACATGTACTCATATCAACAGTATTCATATCAACATGTCGTGCAATATGTCATGCACTGAAATAATTGTTTCATTTGACATCAATTTTGTGGTAAAAAATAAATCAACATTGGTGTAGCGTGGTCTGTATTCTTATCAACAACAATATTGGTCAGCACAGTGGTCAAAATGTTGTGGTGCCCCATAAGTCTGCAACAACTTTTGACCACTATGCTGATGAATATTATTGTTGATCAGAGTACAGACATTGCTAAATTGCTATTGATTTGTTAATAATTGCATCTTAGCATAAAATTGATTTAAAAAAAAGGCCAAGTATATCCCCACTTCTTTCATGGTTATTTTGATAGCGCTAATAAGCCTTGTAGGTTGAAGTACTAGAAAATGTGAATGTCTGAAAATGGTGCTTATTTTTCCCGTATTTAAAATCTAAAACTAAGGAACATAAGTGCAGATCTTACTTGCAGTTCAAGAACCAGTCAATTCTGTTATTTTTCCCAGCTGATATTTTTACTGTTTGAACTTCATTACTATTAACTTAGATATTGGAATGTTAACACACTGCAAACAAAAAAATAGCTTTTGGATCCCAGGTCCCATTGAAGTGTGTTGTCCATGCCACATCTTTGGGTGAACACTATTCTTATAATTATGCAAAACCTGACTTTTGTCTCGTTTACTCTTTTAATGAAGGTTTGGTGTTACCATTCCATGAAGACAAAGATTCAACTGTCTATCTTGGTGTACTGATGTGCTTACGGCACATGATTCCAAACTTGGATAGCTCATCTTCATGTGATCATCAAATGAGAGGTTTACGAGGCAGCTTTGGTTCTCAACGATCATACTCTGGTGATGGAACACTTGGTGTTGAACAGATCCAGGGCAGTCAACTTTTACAGGTGCACATTTTGTCCAAATTATGTTTCCATATTTTCAGAAGCTCTGTGTAACCTACAGCACTGATGAAGCTGTGGCTTATTCAGACAGGAGAGGTTTACAGTGGTTGTTTTGTGGTTTAGTTTATCATCAATTTCGTTTCAAATTTGAATCCTCTTTTTACGTAATCCTAAGTACAGTGTACATGAGGATAGGAGGTTTGAAACAAAGGCAAATCCCTCTCACTGCACATGGTTGTAAGCAAACATTTTTTTTAATTACTAGAAATATTGCTTCAAACAAATTTGTGGAGCTGCAGTACACGTAGTTCTACATGATTACAAAATCAAGAAATAATTATTTCAAGGCTTGCAAAGAAAAATTTCTAGTTTTAGTACAAGTAGGAATTCAAAGGTTAAATGATAGGGTTTTTTGACTGAGCTTTCTTGTTATAGAAGAGGCTGCTAAGACAAGCTGGTATGATTGGTTATAATTATTATAACTTCTCAGGTTTCTACCATGAATGGTGTGGTTGTTGAGGGTTACCTAGATACATACCATAGCTTGGCTGGAAGTTGATAACCCTTGAATTGCTTTTTCTTTGATTTAAATATTTTCATCAGGTGTCCTTTTTTTGTTATCTGTCCAGCAAAAGTTATGAGACAGTTAGTAGAGGGGATCTGTTATTTACAAAATAATTACAGTGTAACAAATTTGCTGAGAACTGGAAGCTCATTCTCCCACTAGTGTTTAATTTGCTATTACTTTTGAAAGGTTTATGAAGTGATCATGTACTGCACCAAGCATTCAAATCATAATGTGGTGACAGCCTCACTTGAAACGTTACTTCAGCTTCTGCGTGCCCCACCTCCTGCTCTTCTGTCAATTCTTCTTTCCACTGAAGGAATTACACCAAGTGCTAACTCTGATACAACTAAACAAGGTACTTGTACAATGTGCAATGGAGGTCTTTGTAATGTGGAGAATACCAAAACTTGAATAAATCTTGCTTAGGAGATTAGCCCCTAATGTCTTGAAGGCTCACGTCTATGGAACAACTTTGACCCATTTCAGTGCTTTTTCAAAAACCACTTGTTGTAGAGTGATGGAATAGAGGAGATCTACCTGCATAAGGTGGGTCAAACATGTTCAAGGAGAGGGAGTATTATAATTATATTAATTATTATAGTATTATATTATTAATAGTTATTGTATTGATTATAAACTTAAAGATAATGGGAAAGGGTGAGTTTGGAAGATGGAATTTAAAGGAGAGCAAATAATTATTTATGTATTATTTAAACAGTATTTAATGGTGTTTTTGTCTTGCCTCACAAACCTCTTCTAATTAAGAGTTGGAGTTTCTGGAGGAAGCACCTTCTGAAGATGAACCAACAATGAGTGAACTAGAAACAGCTTCCATTGCTGAGAGTACGGCTAGTACTGTAGATACTGGAGTTGGCAGCTCTATTGCAACTGATTTTGACACAGAGCAAACATCAGTTGATGAAATGCTGAGGTCAGCAGAGCTGGATCGCCTGCGTCTCCATAGTGGTTCTGTTGGAGATGATTGTCAAACTAGAGAGGAAGCAGAAGAAGGAGGTGATGTCTTTGATTCCTCAATGAGTCAACCCAAGACAGAAAATAGAAGAACATCCAGGTCTTTATCGGATCCTGGTTATGCTGCTGAAACAGATAACAATGTATCTGATGATGCAACTCAGCATGAGACTCAGGTATCACACGGAACATTTGATCATGTTGCTCACCGAGACAGTGATGGCTTGGAGTTAACTACCATTGAGGAAGATACCATTAGGACGGAGTCAGTATCAACACAGGAAGTAAGACTACTTGTCGAGAGAAGTTTTCAGATAGATGCAGTGACCTGCAGAGGGGTGCCCCTTGTACACTGTGTCCGTCTGATGTGCTCATTTCTTTTGTCTGGAAACCCTGGTGAGATGCTGTCAGACTCTAGTGTGCGTGTGAGTGTCAAATCATTGGCTCTTTCTTCCATCGCTCAAGCTGTTAAGCTTCACCCTGAAGCCTTTTTGGTAAGAATACTACCTGAGTCATCTGAGGATTCAGACAGTGAAGAATTTCATCGATCCAGTCCTCAGCTTGTTAGAGATGTTCTTCTTTTCAGTGGACATGGAGATCCACAACTGCGGGGAAGTCTGGCCACTGTGATTGGAAATGTTGTAGGGACAGGACTTGAGAAAGGAAGGTTAGTAGGTCAATGCAAGTATAGAAATTTTTTAATTTGTTGATGGTTGCCAAAAGAACTGCACAGTTCCCTGAAATGCTAAAGGAGGAAGCTGGGGGTATATGATCAAAATTAGGCAGATACATTTATAATACATTTACTCCAACACATATCATGTTAACTTGCCTTTTTCTAATTTTTAATTTTATCTCAGGCTTGATTTTGATACTTGGTGTATAGACAACTGTCAAGAAATGGAGACAGGTATCAAATTTTCTGTCAATGTGGTGTTTAAAACAAAATAATTTTGCTTAAGAAATTTATTTTTTGTGCCCAGGTTAATCAGCATGTAGCTACAATTTATCTACTCTTATAACAAGCCCCTCTTTTCAATGGTAATTGAATTTAAGGAAAAAAACAAAATAAACAACAACAGTTCTTCAAGACCTGGCTAACAGCAAAATGTTGATAATTTTTTGGCTGCATTTCTGTTGTTTGATTATCACCTTTCAGGCTCTGGCAAAGTTACTGACTAGCTTTTGCCAATAGTTAGCACATTGATAACTGGCAGTTGCGAATTAGGCGTCATTGTTTTGTCAAGTTTGATTGACCATTGACTTTGAGAAAAGTTGATGTTTTTGGTTGCTTGTTGGTTCCCTGTCAGTGGCCTATTATGAATCTGTAATCGGTAATCATTTGGGAAAAATCTTATCAAAGATGGGAATATGCACCTGCTTGCCTACATAGTGCTCTACAAAGAAGAACTGATACTCAGCTAGAACTAGTCTTGAGTGCCAGGGGCATCCTCATCCCAATCCCTTGAGAGTCTTTGTTGCCTCAATGATGCCACATGGGATTTGATTGAAGAGATGGCTGCAATTGCAGATTAATGCAGACTGTAATCAAATGTCAGTCAACTTAATGGTTAATGGTGAATTCATTTAGGCAGAGTCAGTTCAAAAGTTTCACCAGTTGTTTTCTTTTTTCGTGAAACCCATTTTTCCAAAGTCGTTTTCAGAAGTAGAGGATATGCTTTATTTCGTTTTTATGTATCTCAAGTAAACCTGTCTTACAGTTCCATTTGGACTTGAAGATCTAATCTCAGTGCTGAAGTCTATCCTTCAAGATGAGACTCCTGTGGCTATAAGACAAGCATGTGTTGCTCTTAAGGTAAAGCATATGGGAGGGTAATTGTTTTAAATCAAGTGAAATATATTCTCTTGGCCACCCAAAGTTGGATTTTTTTGCCAATAATAAAACAAGATTGAAAACAAAAGAACTGGAGTTTGTGACGTGTTTGGTTTAATAAAAAGCAAGCAAGCATTTGTAACACTTGAACTCCTCAACATAACCCTTTGACCCGTAAGAGTGGGTAGCATCTAATTTCCTCTTACAATATCACCTCCAAAGAAGCCTTTGATTGTTGAACAAACTCTCTATGCCTGCACCCTTGGAAAAGTACTGAGAACAGTGAGGAGAATAGGGTGTAAAGGGTTAACCCTTTAACTCCCAGAGGTGATTAACAAGTAACTTCTCCCTATAATATCCATACATTATTTAGCAAACAGGTAATGAGAATACTCAAACTTATCAGGTAGAAGTTGTCACCTTGATTGAACATCAAATTCTCTTGACTAATTTACAAGGAAATGTGTGGCAGCTAGAGGGAAGAATTGACAATCAGAACTTGGGAGTTAAAGGGTTTTAATGTGCTTTGAGGTATACATTAAATTTTCCTTTCTTAAATACCTTATTTGTTTTCCTTTAGAGCTGCTTCTTTTTGCTGTGCTCTAGTAAACACTCCAAGGTTGCTTTGGACCTTTTGAACACCATTTCAACTCTAAAAGACAACTCTTATTGGCTAGTAAAGGTTTGTATTGAAAATTTGTTATAATTATAATAATTCAGTGATAGTGCTCTGATTTCACAAAATTAATTAAGGTTACTTCTTCCACTTGAATTTTATGATACATGTACTACATGAAAGAACATCCTCTTTATTGGGTCTTATAGCTTCAGTTTATAGGTATGCTTGAGATATCTACTAACAGTGTAAATCATATTTGGAGTGATAAGCGCATCTTTATGCTGTGATGCACAAAATATTGAAAAATTGGTTGTATTTATCTAGTAGGTATTTGATTATGAACAATTTGAACCTTATTGCAAACTACATACAATCTTAGCAGAGTGCCTAGTTATTTATTTTAACTAGTGATTGGCAAAAGATTTGCTATAACAATACCTAAACGCACATATTCCCTGGTTGTTCAAAGTACTAAGTACTTTGATTAAATTTTTTTTTTAGTCTTCCATTAGTTAACAAATATGTTGTTGTCAAATTTTACCACGTCTTTCTTTTTTTTTTTTTTTTTTTTTTTCCAAATTATTCTGGTCAGCATAACTTTTTCAGCCGGCCTGCATAATTTTTGTGAACAGTTTTCTTATCAGGTTTTGCAAAGAAAGATTTTATTTGTTTTGGAGTACAGTCTAAAAGTTTGGACTCATTAAAAAAATTAAAAGGAATCAATGAATGGCACAGCCCAATTCCCAATTACCCTTAGCCTCTTTTTCTAAGCAAGTCCTTGTTCCCATCCTTTCTTATAATAATAAGTTTTCATTCACATGCAAATTAAAGTCATTTTCATAAGAATGCTTGAGCACAGGCCTCGTTTTGAAAAAGATGCCAAACGTAATTTGGAAATAGCCTACTGACTTCATTTGACAACTTTTAACCTCCTGTACCATTTGCCTTTACACCTATTTTCCCCAACGCAGGTAATCATTAATCTCTACATAACATGATGGAATTGAAATAAAGGTTAACAAAACAAACAGCTGCACATTCATACGTGTGAATTGATATTGAACTCTTTTTACTATGTAAAAAACAAACAAACAAACAAACAAACAAACAAACTAACTAAAAAAGGCAAGAAAAAAACTAACCATATCTTTGTCAATCTAAGTATAGGTTGAATTATTGGAAATACTGGGAGAAGTGGACTTCAGGTAAGATCCGCAAACTCAATTGATTTTATACTACATTTCTGCGAGGTGAATCAAACACTTATTAGTCAACTGCAAAAAGTGACTTTAAACTGCTTCAAGTCAGTCACATGATTATCAAAAGATGTGGATGAAGAGTAAACTTCTTGTTCTGATTATTTTCAGGCTTTTGACTCTTTTAAAACATAAATTTGAATACCTCCAGGAGTCAGGGATGCACAAGTTGTTTGTAAGTTGTACATGCAATAATTTAGTCTACCAAAAAAAATGTAGAAATTTAGAAATGTAAACTTGTATTAAAGAATTTCTATTCCATTTTTGTAGGTATGTATATATTTTTGAAAATTTTGTAAGGTTATGGAATGTGCATTGGCCCAGTGGTCAGTACCCAGGACCCTCAATTAAATTATCTGAGTTTAAGTCGTGACTGGGTTTTATTTATTTGTTTGGAATTAATAGAAAACTAATTTGCAAGAAGATTTAATTAATGATGTTTTACTGCACTTGCTGGAGGATGACGACATTCGAGTGAGGCAATCAGCTGCTAAGTGTATTGTCAGGTATGTTGTGTTAGGGAAACAAGAGGGTGGAAAATGATATTATTGCCAATTGGGTTCCAAATTTAGAATGGAATAAAATTAAACAGGATAACTGAGTGTGTGTATAAAGGAAAAAAAATGGAAATTCAGGATGGGAAACAGCCTTTTTCCACTCCATGGAGTCATGCAGTCACTTATCTGACAATCCAGGCAGCACTTGTCTTGAGAATGCTAAATGGGTGCAGTTGGTAAAGAGGGTAAAGGTGATTACCTCTCAACCAGAGAGGGGAAATTTGGTATCTTTGTGGTTGGCTAGAATTTGAAATCAATCTTTTGGATTTATGCAAAACAGAGTAATTTGTTTGTAGGCGAGTAGATTATTATCTGGCTGGTTTCTTAGATTACATTTGATTTACTTAAAAATTATCAATTGAAAGCTCTTCATTTAGAATGGATTAGCTGGAAGAATTATCCTAACAAATGAAGTAACATGATAATAACAATGGATAGTGGTAAGATCTACAGCAGTAGGCAGCTGAGCAGTAAAATACATGTGTGCAGACAATGTAAACCAGTGAGAAGTACTTCTAGGGATTTAGTGTAACTTTAATGTTTCTACTTAATTTTTTATTCTTCTAATTATACCTGGTCTTCATTTCCCAGCATAGTTCCAAGACTCTTTCATTCACTGAACAGTGACAAGCAAGCTTTAGTTGTATCTGCTGCACAAAGCCAAATCAGTGAGTCTTTGTAGGTTTTGATTTATCTTTTTCTACTTGTGAGTGACTCTGCATCCTTAGCTGGTACCGCTTTTTTAAGTGATACTTAACACCACTACACAATCAGGAAGATTCATTCACTCTAGAAATTGTACTTAATATGACTTCAGGTTGAATTAATTTCAAATTAGTTTTTTGAAGTTTATTCCTCTTTGGTGTAAATATGAACCTGAAACTTTTGAAACAATTTTAGATTGTAACATTTTTATCAGGGTTCTCAACAGTCAAAATTTAAATTTATGAAAGTTGCCATTACTTTTGGTTACCAAAAGTCAGAAATAAAAGTTAAGTTGCCAGAAACTAGAAAAGGGAAGAAGGTAACTACATGTCCCACAGTATTACACGTTGCTGGGTTTTCAATATGGAAAAAGCTTAGTGGCAATCAGTAAACATTACTAGATTGCTGCAAGGTTTAGCCAAACAATTAGTTAAACCAAAATAAGATAATTTTATTAATACCTGCTACACCTATGCATGTACATCTCTGTTCTACTCCAGGCAGTCTCTTCATTCAAGAATCTCACTACAAGGCCTACTACACCCATTCAGTTATTGATGCTAACCTTTCAAGAATTGTGACACTTATTGGTAAAAAGCTGAATCATTCAACATCAAGGACCTCTCTGGTATACTGTATTATTATTATTATTATTATTATTATCATTATTGTATCAGCATCCGCATGCCTTTATAGCAATTCCATTGGCGTTTTTGTTACCTTGCGTTACCTCACCATTCTGGGGCATGGGTGTTTGTTTGTTGGTTGTAATTAAACCACGCAGTGTGTTTTCACAACTCTGAAAGGTGTAAGTTTTGTAATATTTTACATTTTTTTCTCCCCCCCCCCTCTTTTAGTCATTTAGCCAGTATGTAGGTTTTCCATAGTTTTGACAGTACTGTTAATTAAACTTATTCAAGCCATACAGTCTTCAGTTTTACAAGCATTTCACATTTAAGCCAGTACAATTATTATTGTTATTACTGATGTACATCATGTACTGTATTAAAGAGACTATCAATTGAAAGTGTAACGATGTGTAATTTTGAATGTATTCGCATGCAGTTAGCTGGTGGAGATCCCTAAAAAATTCCTCATACCTCATACTCTTCCTGTTAACTGGTTACTTAATTAAATAATTTATGATCTTGAAAGGTTTTTACTGGCTTCCCTGAAATGTTGGTATAATGATGACTTATCTCAGGTTTAGTATCAAAACAAACTCAACTTAAGAATTTATGTGTAATACTTGAAAAAAGGAAAGAGTTTACTATAATTGCTTGGCAATGGCAACAGTTTTCACCTCTCACCAATTTGGATTTGGCACTCTTGGGAGTGAAACAGGAAAGGTTCAATGGGAGATTATTTCAAGAAGTCGAAGAGAATACATGGCTGCTTACAACTTATATCAGTTTCCTTTTCAATCCTTCCTGTCTCAACAGCTTGGATGTATTCATGTTTTGTCACTACTTGTCGAGACTTTCCCTGTTGCAAGTTATCCTGAAGCTTATGGGTGCAGTGTATCAATTTCATGTCAAAGTCCCCTACCCACCCACCCTATAGGACCATTTAGTTCACCCTCCAGACCATCAAGTCCTAGTGCTTCCTGTACAGGGGGAGGAGGGCCTTTGTCTCTTGTGATGGGCAGTATGATGTCCTCGTGGCTTGCTTATGATCTCTTTGCACATCAGCAGTTGTTGCAAGTAAGTATTTTAGTAATTATTATTTACTATTAGTGCTCCAACAAGCCTCCCTCTTTCATATCAACTTCTTTTTTCCTCATTTGTCAAAAAATATACATGTACTCTAATTTTGAATTTAGAACTGCCCTTGAAATGGTGTTATGTCATTCACCCCCAAGATCATTAGTATTATTTGTTGGGATACTTAATGCATCTCTAGCCCCTGTCAATGTTGGTCTGCGAGATGGTGTAGACACATTGGCAATTGAGAACATCAGAAGAGTAGTTCTGGAGGAGTGTAGGTAGCGTTTCAGTACAAAATATATTGGAGAAGTGTTGGTGATATTTATTATTTGTAGTTTTTTCGTTTACAATGCATTTGGTGTTCTTCAAAACTTGGCAATCTTTTAGGAGAAATAATCAATGACTTACACCTTGGCTCCTAATGAGTTTTGGAATACTCCCTTGCCTCAAAGCTGTTGAAATCAATAAACCCACAAGGACTTATGTAGGTCTTACATTGCTGAAGTTTATGCAGTTTGGACCACTTACTAGACTTGGGCATGTTTTAAGAGTGCTTACTCATGGTTAATGGTTAAAAAAATAGACTGATGTTCTTGGAAAATAAGCTTGCTGTGTTATTTCACCTAGATTGCTGGGAATATCTTGTTTGGTGCTGGATGTAGTGGAGTTCGTGTTTCACTCAAGATGCACTCTGAGAGAAGACCCTCAGATGAGCCTATCAGCTCTGCCGACCACTGGAGTGTGTTCACTGATAATACATTAGCTCCTCAGGCAGAAAAGCTTGTATTCCATCTGGCCAGGTATAGATAAACGTAAACTTTCACACTTTGAAAATGCAATCTGTGGGTTGTAAAGAAAAAATTATGGTTAATTAGTCAATAAAGAACCTTGTGTTTTACCTATCCTGTCTGGTTGTAGAGAAAACTTGTACAGGGGGGATGGCTTTTGTCAAGTGTATTCTGGTTGTTACAGTCACTAACTGTGCTTAAGTAACCTTTATGGTCAAGGGTCTGAGAACATATTCTGGCTCTGAGGCCAAAAATATTTGTTCATTTGTTATGAAGATAATGTATTCAGTTCTTATTAACCGGGCAGGAGGTCTGTATGGAAGAATCTTGACTGAGGTCGCCAGTACAGACCAAACGCAGTGAGGTCTGCACCAGCAACCGAGGTCAAGATTCCCCATACAGATCGACCTAGCTCGGTTAATAAGATGTTTATTATATGGCTGTGTCTTATATGCCAATTTTTCATATTCTTTGTACCTTTTTTTTCTAGACCGGTCTAGATGCCGGTCTAGATGGGAAAATCTAGACCGCTTTCAATATTGATTTCAGCCAATCAAATTGGTGAATTTGGTAGTTCCCAGTCCTTGTGAGACACAGCCATATAATAAAGCAGCATAATTATTGATATCACACTTAGTAATCATTCGACTCTCAGAGGCACTTCATGTGTAAGTTCTCGCAATTTGAATAACAATATTTAGAATTATAGCAACTCTAAAATATGATGGAAATAGACAAATGACTTGTATCAACTGCAGTGTGTATTTTATTCAAATTCCCTCAACTTATTGACCACGAATTTTTATAGCTGCTTAAAGGGTTGAAGAGAGTCAAAATTTATTGTCAACGGGAAGTATGAACTATACTACATGTGCTATGTCTAGGTAAAATCCTAATTAAAGTGGTGGATTGAGCTACAGAGATATTCTAGATTGTAGAAAAACGAGGAAGCTCTTCAACTAACTTCCTAACCCTATATTTTAGTTGTTGTATATAATATGTTAGAGCTTGTATCTTAAATTGTGTTCTTTTTTTTTTTGGAGATAAACTAGCAATGTTTTTATTTTCAGGATATTGAACATATTTTCTCATGTTGTTGACCACACTACTCCAGGTGCTCACTCCTTCAAGGTACTGCTGTAAAATTCACTTTTTGAAAGTAAATGGTGTCCATGTCAAATGAGTAATATTTTGAAAAGTTGTATTGATAAATATAAGTCCTGCATAACATGCCCCTGATCACCAGACCTTAATTTCTGCCTATTTATTGATGAATTAGGGCAGGTGGTATCAGACTTAGCATTTCTTGACTTGTCTTGCATCCAGTGATGCAAATGGTTTCTTTTAAAAATAGTTATTCAATTCAGGCTTGTTGTTCATTTTTGTAAATTGCAGTTCTATTGCATGGTGTGATTTTCACATTTGGAATTGAGATTTGAAATTTTTGGAGGATACACTTAATCTACTCACCTTTGGCACTGAAAACAAGATAATTTTGTAAATGCCATGCATTAAGTCTTTAATTATCATGGTGGAGAACAGCTTAAGTTTGTGATCGTGTGGTGTGAATTTTGGTCATCATTTTTCAACTCTTTATCGCTGCTATGAAGTATCACACTTCATTAGGTGGCTTCTAACTTGTCAACCTGACAGTCTGACAAGGACTAGTGGAGTAAACCTAAAGCCAAATTGTCTACATCTTGAGACAAAATTAATGACAAGACTTAATTACTATGGTCAAATTTCTGTAACCCTTATGCCACATATGGTTCAATTTCTCCTTTATTTTTGTTCCACTTCAGATTCCATTCCCAGGGCAGAACAAGGACAAGCAACAGTCAGGTGCCATTCCAGGTGTGGCTGCTCCCCAGACCCCTCCTTCAGCTTTGGCTGTCTCCAATTCTGCTTCAACTGTTCCAAAAAGACTCCTGACTAAGACCAAGCGGGCTCTCTCAGAAGCTGATTTACACCAAGCCTCCTCAGATAAACCACTCTCACCTTCTAAGAGCCAAGGGGGAGTGGGGCAGTCTGCAGAGTCTGAGCAAAACACTCAAACCCCCCCTCCCAAGAGCAGCATTGGAACGTTTCATCATATACCTCACTATATGAAGTTATATGACATAATCAAAGGGGCCTATGCTAACAATCAGGTAGTGGTAAAACATTTTAAACCTCTTTTTTTAGTACCATCAAGCAATTTTACTTTGATTAAGAATAAAAGTAAATGAAAATATTAACCACAGGTAACTACATGATGTGCTAGACTTTCAGCTGCTGCAAAAAAACTAAAACAAATGAACAATACACAAACTAGCAGAGACAAATCCTTGAAAAGATGCTTAAAATCAATTTTTTTTTCTTTTTATTTCTTTAATCAGCAGACATCGTTTGCCACTTTGTTTTGTTGCCCTCTAGTTCAGTGGCTTCTTTTCATTAAATGAGCTAAAAGGAACAAATCACTTTGGAACACTTTTTTCTATTGTGATTGTTGGGTGTTTTATTAAACACAAATTGGACTTAATATATTTACGTGCAGAGAAACACAACTCATACTTCCTTGAAAAAGCTAAATTTTAGGTTACTTACTGCACACGATTTTAATGAACTTGTACAGTACAAATTTGAAAGAAACTGACAGCTAGAAAGAAGATAATTTTCTTTTCATATCAAATATGTGTTAGATAATGATTTAGATTTCGGTAGCGTTGTGATCACATGTATTCTTCTTTGAGAAATAGGAAGTTGAGGTAAAGCTTTTCTTATTGCTGTGATGCAGTCTCTAGATATTATAGAATTCATCACAGCCTGTTTTGTCAAACACAAGTACTGTGATTTTGAACAGGTTTCTCTGCTGGCCCCAGCTGAAGACAAGTTTTGTCAGTTCCTATCAGCAACCTTAGATTCTTTGTCTCTACTCCTTGAAGTTACTGCATTTGCTGACATTGGAAAGGTGTGAACAACTTGTGTATTGTGGTGCAACCCTGTGTTTTGTGTTCAGAGATTGATAAGAAGAGCAACTGACGTTTTCTTTTTTTTCAGCATGTTGAAGAGATACTTGGTTATTTGCAAGTTTGTGTGAAACTTGAGGCCAAAAAGACTTTATTGTGTGTCCAGCAGGTACTTATGCTACTTCACATTTTCAGTTACATGAGTCACGTGTTTTCATCATGAAGGTTACGCCACAGTAAATTAATGTTTGTCCTTACCAGGTCGCCCCATCACGATGAGTTTGGCCCATCAAATATAGCTTATTTGCCAGCTCCTTTTCCAGCTCACCCCAAATCTATAAGTCGTTTCCTTAAAGCAGAACATGTTCCTGTATTCGAAGAGAGCAATAATGATGGTCTTAGTAAAGATCCCGATAATGTAATAAAACCCCGGACTTGTCCCAAAAAGGGGCAGGGTGATTAAGGTGGGGTGAACTTAATGTATTTCATGGGGTGAAGTCGATTTGGTTGGGAGTGAACTTGCAATGGGGCGAATCCTCCAGGTACCGTGTGTATTGAGGGTTGTTTGATTTGAAACCTGGAGGCCCCAGGTTAAAATTCTACACTGTACCATTCAGTTGAATTTGTTTGTTGGTCGTTTTAAGTTTAAGTTCATTGCTGTAATTGGTAAATTGTCAACTAGTTTGGCCCCCGCATATTTGAAATTTTGACAGTTAACTTTCGTGTAAATTGTTGAATAGTACCCAGTTAACACAGGGGTGCCAAGTACATCCACACTTCAAAACTGTATATATACTCAGTTATCTTTTTCTGTTTTCTTTCTTGAGTTACTTCAACGATAAGCTATGTGTTGTAGTGCTGTGCTTTCAAGAGCTCCTTCATAACAACATCACAGATATTAAAGCATTACCATCATTGTTTGAATTATTCTCTTTTAAAGCTTTTGCGTGCCATGTTTGGTGTCAATGCTTTAAGCCAGCCAGAACTGATCCAGAGCTCGGCAGTTCCTCCCTGTCTAGCTACTAGTCGCGTGACAGTACCGCCACAGGTTGAGATGGTTTGCGTGGATGAAAGCTTTTACCACATCTGCTTTGTGCATCCATTGATGCTCGTTACGCAGTCTCTCCAGAAGTTGAAACAGAAGGAAGAAGTAAAAGAAAAAGAGAAGGAAGTGGAAGGGTTAGGGTAAGGCGCTCACGTCTTGGATTTCTCAACATAATTATTCTCTCCCAAAAGCACTAGACTACGAGCAGTCACTCTGCGGCACAGTCTGTTGCGCGAGTCAGGCCTACTTTTCGAGCGCCCACTGCTCCCACGGCGCGCTAACACCAATTTTTTTTTCACTTAATTTTTTCTTCTCACGCGACGGACTACGCCGAAAAGGAGGGACAGCTCGTAGTCTATAAGAGCACTAGTTTGTTCATCATTAGAGCTCGTTTTAATCTGTTGTCTCAGAACAGAATATGAAAGCCGATCATCTGATCTGGTTACGTTGAGTTTATATGTTGGGTGGCTCTGAGGATTTTGTTTTCATGACCGAAGAATGTATTCTTGTGAAGGTTTCTGATCGTCCGGGTGAGTGTAGTCCTGAGAAAGACTGTTGTCGGTGGTAGTGACTGACGTTTCGACAACCTGTGCAGAAGTCATTATCAGAGTCAAGTGAAAGATTGTTGTCAGTAGAATGTTCTTATTCCAGTTCGTGTGAAATGATCGGTTGGTTTTGCCGTGATGTTATTGGCTGTAATTGTATGTATTCTTGTTGATAAGTTTTCTTAGCCCTTATTGCCTGTTCGGAAGACAAAATTTTTAAGGTTGTTAGCCCTTATTGCCTGTTCGCAAGACAAAATTTTTAAGATTGTTACGTGACTGCTAATGTTGTTGTTGTTGACAACTTGGTGTATCTTTGCCAACATCGTCTTCCTCATCATCATTGTCGTTGTCTTAGCACAGCCTCGTGAACATTGTTACGTGGGTTTTTCTCTTATGACTCACTGTTAATTTTTCTTCAGAGGCATTGGTGTTTTCATTAAAAGGCTCCGAACTAAGGCTGCCTCGTCTATTCGGCCACCTGTAAAACTGGACAAGGTACGAGAAGCTGTGTTACCCGTTCATATCATTCTAGGTTTTAGTGTCCCAAAAACTGAATGAAAGTTATTCGCTGACTAGAAACCCTCTCCTGGTTGCAGAGAATGTAGGTCATGTTGCCCCATGGCCATGTCGCTTAAGTCACTTCGCCCCAAAGCTGGTTGATCTCGCCCCCGATTGCGTTCACGTCGCTCCCAAGTATGATCAAAGTGCAATGAGTTTGAGTTAGGTGAACCTTTTATACCCCTTGATTCTTGTAGGTTAAACCATGATACAAGGAGTCTCATTTTTGGAGTGACATGACTACACTTAGGGGCGATCTCATAGAGCTAAAGGGAGGCCTTGGCTCTGGGCGGCATGGCATTGGGCGATCTGATCTGTGTCCGCTGAAGAGACTTGATCAAGGGATTTATATTTACAACATCAAGAGACAAATTTGAAAACTGGCTTACGTAATTTTTTTTTTTTTTATCTCGCCCTCTAGCAATCACCAATCCATTCGTACATCCGCTGGTTTGAACCGCTCGTGATCCGCGCCCTGAAGGAATACACTTTGTCCACTAATGTTATCTTACAGCAGCAAGTCTTGAGTCTTCTGGCTCAGCTTATAAGACTAAGAGTTAATTATTCATTATTGGATTCTGATCAGGTGAGGGCCCCTAAGATAGTGTCTTTAGCACCCTAAAAATAAAAGCGATTTCTGTAGGAATATGTTTTCATTTGTTGTCAAGTGCACTTTTCAAGGTGAACATTTCGTGCTATTACGCATAAGCTAGGACAGTTTGTCAGGAAACTTTGTTGGAGTTGAATTTTACCTTAGTTTATTGGAGCACTTATTGGTAGTAATCAGCTATGGGAATTTGTGTTATATAAATGGCTGCGATTTTCTCTACGCAGGTATTCGTCAGCTATATTAAAAAACAATTTGAATTCATTGATGCAGGTCAAATAAAGTGAGTTTTTTTTTTTATGTAAAACTTACAGCAGTATTGATTTTAAAACTGTTATTGATAACCGCTGTTCGAGAAGATACGTTTGATACAAGTTGTTTTGTGTCTGAAAGAGCGCTTTTCGATTTATTGTCGTAAAACCAAAACCAAAACCAAATTTATCTCAACGGCAAATCAAAACCAACGGAAACATTACAAAAATGTGAGAATTTGTGAGCGCGACTAAGCGTGACTAGGCGTGACGCACTGATTTAAGCGCGCATAGCCTTATGGGCTGTGCGACCTCGTGCTTCTGCCTCTGAAAGAAATCCTCGCTTGTGTTTGTAAGTACAGTCCCGAGTTGTAAGATTAAATGTTCATATTGGAACCTTGATTGGACCTAAATTACTTTCCAATACAAAGATTGGTTTTAATTGGCATCTGATCGGTTAGGAAAAAGCAGAGCAATCTCGGATCACTTTAGACATTCAATCAAAGCGTACTAGAATGATTGTCGTGAATTATCATTTAACCCTCGACTCAGCTGTGATCAATGTATAAATTCTCCTTACAGTGTTAATACACTGACAAGGAGACAGGTTATAAGAATGAGGAAAATTGACAAGAAGAGTATAGTTTGACGTCAAACCAAATTTTTACGGTATGACGTGGAGATTGAAAAATGTGTGATTAACAGCGGGGAGAACTGATTGGCTTTTACATGATGTTGAATTTGTTCTTTGGTTTTTAACAATCAAACCTATTGATTTCAAGCGTATTTCCTTTATGTTCCCTTTAACAGATCCTGCGACACTTTCCTTCCACACATCTTCCAGTTTCTTGTGTTACTGTCATATGAGTGCTATCAGCCAAAGTTTAATCAAGCAAAAGCAATTGTGGGGATGCCAAGAATCATTCAGCTCTGTGATGGTATCATGGCGGGAGGACAGCCAGCCCAAACTCATGGTATACTCCACCCCTGTACTTATCCTTTGATTATAAACTTTTCTATTGTTCTCCCGATATCCCGCGAGGATTTCTACGCTAGTAAACCGATAGAAAGAGCGGTCTTCTGCTTCAGTAGAAAGTGGTACCGTCGAACCTTTGTTAGGCAGCACCGTATTAAGCGGTCACCCTGTTTGAGGCGGTCAGCCCACCATTCCCCGTGGGTGTCAGCTTAATGCAGGTTTAACTGCACTTACTTCGTTTTGGTTAGTTTACTATTCTTTAGTGTATTGTTGCACTTACATTTTACCTGCATACAAGTTTATTAGGGCAATTTATGAACTAACATAACATTCCTTCAGCCGAAATAATTGTCCTACACTGTTGTTAGAAACGTAATGAGAAGCTTACCAGCCTGATTTTTCCTAGTCATAAATTGCTTGAGAACCATCTAGCTTGTTGGCGAAAACCTTGAGTTGCTATTTTCGGAATATTACTCTATTGGGATTATTATATTTTCAGCAATTCCAGCTTTACAACCAATAATCCATGACTTGTTTGTACTGAGAACTTCTGGTGGTAGTGAAATCGGAAAAGATCTTGAAACCCAAAGAGAAGTTGTCGTCTCAATGCTGCTACGTCTGGTGTATTATCCCGAGGTAGGACAGACCGTCGGTTGGTAGGTGAGACTATTAGACAGAAAGAAACTAAATCAGGCAATTGATTGGTTAGTTTGTGAATGATTAAGCCAATTTCTGTCTTTCCACTGCCTACTCAGTAATTCAGGCCATATCTGAGTTATTGTGACGTTCCGGAGGTCAATTAGTTGACCAGCCAACTAGTTGGTCAATCTGTCACCCAGTTACTCCATCAGTCCGTTAGTCCATCAGTCAGTCCGTCCGTCTGTCAGTCCGTTCGTCTGTCAGTCCGTCCGTCTGTCAGTTTGTCCGTCTGTCAGTCCGTTCGTCTGTCAGTCCGTCCGTCCGTCAGTCCGTCTGTTTGTCAGTCTGTCAGTTTGTCCGTCAGTCAGTCCGTTCGTCCGTCCGCCAATTAGGCAGTCAGTCAGTCAGTCGGTCAGTTAGTCGGTCAGTCAATCGGTCCGTTAGTTCGTCAGCCAGCCAGCCAGCCAATCAGTCACTCAGTCACTTGATTACTTTTGTCAGTTAGACGTGTGATTGATCTTCCAATGAACTAGAGCATTTAATGAGGTATCGTCTGATAAGAAGCAGCTGAAACTCAGAGGCTCAAAATATTATTTTATTTCTAGGTGTTAGAAATGCTGGTGACAGTTCTGAACTGCTACCAGCGAGATGAAGTCAAGTGGAAGGACCTCTCGGGACAAATCATAGACCTGCTCCTTCCTCTTCTGGCAAACCAGAAGGTAGAATTTATAAGTTCAAATTAACAATTAACTGGTCAAGCAATGATTTTCCTGACTTCATTTTTTTACCTCAACTAGTTTTAATCAAACAAATAAACGTTAAGCATAAAGAATACTAAATGTCTGAGTGACTCTTACTCTGTTCTTATCAATACAGGTCCACGTTGAATCAGAGTATGGTACTGAGATGTTACAAGCTGTGTTCGCCGCCGTTGCTCCTGGGTCATTATGGCCAGTAGATGTGTTATTGAGAGTTTTGTTTTCCAGTTTTGATCAGGTGTGAAAGCGTTTTACAAATTGTGTTGCCTACGCGACGCTATCGACGTTGTTGATCCTAGCAGTATGCGGGGCGCTTGTTACCTATTAACCCAATAATGGTCTAATTCACCATCGAGTTCTCTGTGGCTCACTGGTAGAACATTGAACCGCGAAACTTAAAAGTCAGTTCTTAGGTTTAAGTCGTCGTGGGTTACTCAGATTTCTTTTTGTTGTGACAAATTGGAAATCACCTTTGTGTTTTTATCGACTGAACCTTATTTCTAAAATTTATTTCATAAAGTTACTGGTGGAGCGAAATTTTCGCCGATTTGAGTAAATTAAGTACTTTTTTTTCTTGCTATGAGAGAGACAATTTTTTCTGCTGTACTTCCAACTAGATTGAACTGTTCGTCGCAAATCAGTCTCGTCTCTCCTCTTCCAATTTTAGTTATTAACTATTTTGCCTTCTTGTATACTTCTTTCTTAACGTAGTCAGATGCATTCAAGCGCTGGTTGGCTACAACACTAGTGGTGCTACAAACTCTTATGGCACAAGTTACGGAAGACATACTTCTATCGAGAATTGACCAATCAGGATTTCGACCAAAGTGTGTCAACATGATGGACAAACCTTTGCTGCCCATTGAGGTTTGTAGGAGACGCAGCGAATTGTTAAGAAAATAGAGGAGTTATGCGATCCCCCTCATTCGTCACTCCTTTTCTCTGCTTTTCATAGGATTTCTGTGATCGCAAGTATCGCAAAGAAACCTGCCGTGAGATCGTAGGAGAACTGGGGTACACTGAGGTTCTGAACATACACACGAATCTTTCTATCAGCTTATCCTATTGGGGTCCCTCTTTAGGAAATGTCTCCTTTTAGCACCAGTCTACAGGCTTCTTCAACTAGCATTTTGCAAGTGTCCTGTCACCTTTTCGTGTCTCTCTCTTTCTCTTTTTCCATTTACATGTATTTGTTTATCTTAAAATTGTTTTACTGAAATTTGTCTTTGCTTTTTTTTTATTTTTATAGGTTTTCGTAAATTTTCTCTTTTACGTTGTCGAAACAAGTGCCAACCATGTTAACATGGAAACAAGAAACTCCTTTGTAAACTTGAGATCACCAAGCGAAGAAGCCTTCTTAATGAAGCTGTTTGGCAGCTTGCTTTCATGTGTGACACATTTGTTAAAATCAGGTTTGTAAAAGTAACTGAACTTGACCCCTGAGAGCGACTAGCACCTAATTTATCCTTGCAATATCACCTCAGAATCGCAGATTGAGGTTAGGAGAATAAAGGAAATGATGACCAACTAAAGAAGCCCTCTGATTGTTGAACGAACTCTTCTTGAAAATGTATAAAGAACAATATGGAGAATATGAATAGTGATGTTACAGAAGGAAGGGTTTAGGACACCACTGAGTAATTTGATATTGCCTTTAGATCACTGTTTGTGCTTTTACTTTTATTACACAATAAGTGGTATCATAACAAGTGAAACTTCTCTGTTGACGCTGTTAGCAAACTTCAAGAAAGTGTCCCAGTTAGCATCCTCATCACCCATCATCCATCCAAGTGTGGACTTGATCAATGAAAGTTTGTCTCATCTTGTGGACACCCACCCAGTGCTAGTTTTACAGTGGTGTCACGTGTTGAGACAACTGAAGTACATGGACACACAGTTCTGGTTTGGGTTCTTTGACACAGGAGTACGTTTGAGCACCGGTAAGAATAGCATGAACTTGCGCTGTTTTTGAGCACCGGTAGGAATAGCATGAACTTGCGCTGTTTTTCTCTTAGCGTAAGCTAGAGAATCCCTCGAATATTTGTTTTCTATTGACAGATTGACACAAATCCATGGTCTTAATAAAAATTTACACACGCATCTAAAACCATTTATAGCTCTCTCAGAGTAGGGATAGACGATATTTTATCGTCTTATATTTTATACAACAACAACAATAACAACAACAGTAATAGTAATGTGTATTACATTTAATCGTTTCAGGGATTAGAGACTACGTACGAGACTCAATTCTCGTTAACTTTTTTCTTTTTTGTCTTTTGGTTAGCCTCTAGTAGCAATATTGAACTGGAGGGCCCGACGTTGAATAAAGATGTGACTCGAGTGGGCGTGATACTGATCTACTGTGATCTGCTTATAACACAGCACATGGTATGTTTGTTGTAATGAATAACAGTAATGCGTTTTATCATAAAATAGCGTAGGTGCGAGGTGCTCATCCTGTGGAGATCTTTCAATATAACGTGAGAGAAAAATAGTTTGTCTTCCCTGAAAAATTTGGCGTAACTTTTTTTTAATCTATACTCTGCAGTCAATACGGTTTTTTCAATCTGGACACTCGTAACTATGCCGGGTCTTGGTGTTGTACTGATCATTTGTTTTTGCTCTATTTTGGAAATACCTCGAGGAAGCTGTTTTATCTTCAATAAGCACCTGGCTGCTAAACGTAACTTAAGCCAGTTTTAACTTGGTGGCGTGTTTAGGATTGAAAGGAAAGTAAATAGCAAGAGAATGTGAACCAGAAATAATGTTGCTTAAACAAGACCATTTTTTATACACGCCAGGAGCAGGGATCATTGAATTACTCTCAGGTCGGGACCCTGCTAAGGATGTCCCTGGAGGACCTCGTACAGATGACAAATGAACCACCCATACAGGGGGTTTTAAAGTAAGCAGTCTTTGTCTTTGAAAATCATCATGATATTCATGCATATTTATCTTCTTCAGTAAGTATCGTTTACTGAGGATAGCTCGTTGAATGTGTGAATTGATTTTTAGAAATGTTTACAGGTAAGTGAAAACATCTCTTTCTGTCAAAGCAAGTCAAAGAATTTGACTTTGGAGACAGAAACTGCGCTCTATGGGGAAATTCTAACAATCGTGGGTAGGTCGCCACACTTTCTAATTAAGTGACACACCTTACTTGCCCAGTCAATCGTATTCAAAGAGACACCCCTGCTCTGTTGTTAAATTTCAGCATTTTGTACAGTACCCAAGAAGGAAGCAAGCTTCTGTTAGAAACATTTAGTTCCTCGAGGGCCCTTCATGAAACAATAAAGCGGGTAGGTGTTTGATTATTGTTAAGGGTTGTGTGATAACTCCTGGAACCGTAGAAGGCTAGCACTCTTAATTAAATAGAGTGTCGTAAAACCAGTTACTAAAACTGCAAATCAGGAGAAAGAAAAGCATTGCAACGAACCGTTGAACATTGAAAGTGAAAATAGGCAACTGTCTAAAGCGCGGAAAAGTACGAATGGCGGATTGGTTTTAGTTGTACACCTCATTGATTGAGAGATTGGCGGAAATTTTCCAGACCAATTAAAGAGCGTGGTGGAGTAAGACCAATAGATTGCAGCGCTCAATTGTATCTCAGTCGCACCCAAGTGTCAGTTTTGATAATATGAAAAATTGTACGCAAACCCAGGATTTTTCTTATTCATGAAACCTCAATAATTGGGCACTCTGGATAAATATTAAATGCGGCTTTAACCGCATTCATGGCTTACCTGTCGCTCTTTGCTCTTTCCAGCCAAGTCTTACGCGTGATTTGTTGAACTGCATGAAGGGAGTGCACCAGTCACAATCTGTTTACCTTATCAAGATACTGGCGGATAATTTCCTCAACTCAACTTATCAGTCGGTTGCGAGAATGGCAGAACGTTTGATTTGCAAGAAATTGGAGAGTTGTATCAATGGACAGAAAGTGGTAAATCATGCTTTTCATCTATTTTTAATGATTGAAGTATTTTTCCGTGATATCTGATGTCGCTTCAGACATGCAAGAAGACTTAGTTTATTTTCCATGATACACAATTCTTGTAAAGATGTAAGTATTTACTGCCTTACCCTTGCCATAGCTCCTCATAATATGAGAAGCAAAAAATTACAAACTGTTTCCAGAGTTTGAAGATATTATGCTGAAGAAGTGTTGGCATTAAACAAACATGCGAGGAACCAAAAACCTCTCTTACATTTAATTAATGTGCGCGCTCTAGCAGCTGTCTTGCATTCAAAGTCTGTAATCTATATATGACTTGTCTTTCTTTTATAAGGTACCATCCCAGGAGCTCTTAGAGGATGAATTGAGATCTGTTTGTCAGTCAATAGCATCGAAGAAGGAAATGATCAGGTAGTAATTCGAACAAATCCAAATTTCCTCTTTTGTAGTTATACGAGTTGGCTATCGCAAATCTTCTAAGTCGCGAGATATTAATCCAAACATTAAATTACCATGAACATCAAATAATTTTTCGAAAGTCTCTCCGATTAACTCCTCGTTAAATGAATTATCGTATCGTAACTTATTACTCTTATTCACGTAGGAACGAAAGCTCCAATTTTTTTTGCGTGTATTGGTTATACAATTTCAAGACAGAGCTCAGACGTGTAGTACCTGGTGCTTATCAGCTCAAGCTGACACTCAAATTGTCATTACTTGATCAAAGTCTACGCCTTTCTCATCTCTTTTTGCTGTAACAACAGTTCTTAAGGGCGTCGTGTGGAGTAACCTCGTCTGCTTGACGGAGATAGAGTCGCCAGACCTTTTTGTTTCCTTTTTTCCTCGTCACGTCCATTTCATAGATTGAGAAAACTTCTGATAAAAACCCCTTACTGGTCTTCTAAATCGTAGCCGTGTTTAAATTTGCGGAGTGTGTGATATATTCCTACAGATCTTGCTCTGAAGCGCAATACGTGAAACACGCTCTTTGAACGTTGAACTGTTGCTCATTCGTGGTCATTGTGCCTAGCTGCTGTTTAGGACAGCAACGTGCTCAAGGTTTATTATCTTCTTTTATCGTTTACGACAAAAGAAGAAAACAGCCAGTCAAATTCTATTGATTGAGTTTGGACTGGTAACCTACATAAGAACATTGTTGTGTTAAGCCAAGGTCACCTTTAATTTCCACCCAGACATGTATTCTTTAGGCAGCGGTTTTAGAGTCAATACAATCCTACACTTAGACAGTTACCTAGAAACGTAGCACTTACTCGGTATTGTTTGGGCTAAACTTTAAGTAATCTTGGTTTTTAAACAGAAGAAAAACCTAGCGAAACTTCATAATACAATGTACAATACAATGTTCCTTATGTTAAGAGGGTAAATACATGATTAACCCAGTAAAGAGTTTTCTAACAAATGGCCCTCTGTAATACAGAACAACCCACCCATCCCACCCCAGGGGAGGACATCCACACAGTAATCTCGTGTGTGGGAAATTAACGTCTCGTACCCCAACCCTGTAGGAGACGGGACTTCCATTTATTCGTCCCTATCCGAGAAGACTAGAATATCTAACCATTTCTAGATGTTATAGAAAGGTAGCAAATTCTTCTCAATTATTTTAAGACCCTGAGTGTTGGTCTGGCCGGGGCTCGAACCCTCGACCTTCCGCACAACAGTCCAGCGCTCTATCCACTGAGCTAGCCGGGAGGCGGTTCGAACCACCCAAGACATCTCCTATGATGTTATCTCGTTTTTACCTTCTAGAAATCAAATGTTGCTGTCGTTGGTAACTAAAATTCTCCCCTCGAGTCCACCTGTGGAAAGGGATATGCCTTGCAATGAAGATCTGGCTTCATCTATGAAAAACTACACGATTGACCAGGTGACTGTTTAAAGGAGGTTGTTCTATAAAACGTACTATTTTAAATCTATCATCGGTCTTTCACAAATGCTGCAATCTGTACTCGCTATCTATTCCGTGATAAATATGGAGCACAGTGAGTAGCCAAACAATGTGAGACTGTAAACAATAACAAACAAAAAAACGAGCTATTTTTGTTTAATTTTGAGCGCGTAGTAGATTTATACAATTAGAGCTTGTTATTGAAACAGTGTTAAGAGGGCCGAAAGCTAACGGTGGAAAGATGTTTCTTCATTTAAATCAACCCTCGTATAGAGAATACTGGAGGCTGGTAACTTGCGTAAAACCGCTGTATGCGTTAGACCTCGTTTGAAGAACCGGCCCTTAGACTTTGAGCTCAGAATTTTTTTGTACAATGGCTGATTTAGGCTTCGCCTTCATCGAACTGTTAGTTGTATATACTTTCGCAAGTTATGGGAATTTATGAATATGGTATGTTTGAATACTTACCGCCTTGCTCAGAGCTTGGAGCTTAGTAACTCGTTTTGTACAGTCCCGGAGCGATGTTTGGGGACACCAGTTCATTCCGTCTCGAAGTCAACACTATCTTTTTAGACTTGACCAAATATTTTAATAGCAGTTTACCTGTCCCTTTACTTCAAAATCTTAACATTAATTCTCCTGATTGCCATAAATTTCTTTCAATGTTAGCTCTGAGAAGTTGCTTTTTAATCGAACGATAGCCCCCGGTTGATAATTTTCTTTCTTTTCATTAATTTTCTGCCTTAAAATGTACTGACATTCCTAGAAGAAATCAATCAACAAGTAAACTTGTCACTATGTCACTCCTGCCTATCGGTTTACTAGCGTAACTAACCAAGCGGACAGCACTCGAGAAGTTTGGAAATCTTCGCCTCCTACTCTGGATTAACCGTCAAACTTTTCTAGCGTTCATCTGCGTAGGTTATTACTTTTGTAAACCGACAGAAAGTGCATTTTACAGCCCAAGTAATCTTTTGCGCGAAAACTGAACTTCAGTCTCGGTCTGTACTACAGGAATGGTTTTGCCGTCTTGCTCAACAATGCTGTTTTGCTGCTCATCCAAAGGACCAGAAGAGCGGAGCCATTATTGCACGTGAGGCGATTCAGATGCTTAGTGTTCTGAGCGCAAAGGATGTGTCAGGAGTCATAAATCACGAGGTGTGAGCCTAAGAACAGAGCGTTAATGTACAGGATCGATGGTGTACTGTGAACGATCGATATAGCACAAAACGATCGATATAGCCCAAAACGATCGATATAGCACAAAATTTTTGAAATTGAGTTTTTAACGTTTATGTAACAGACTTGCTAAGATGTTTCCTTCTTTTTGTTTCTTGCAGAACTTTGACATCTCTCTGCTTGAAGAATGTATATCACTTGGAGTAGAAAGAACTCTTCTGTTGACCTCGAGAAGGCAAAACGGAGAGGTAATTTGTACGACTTGTAACTCTGGTGAAGTAAGAAAATAGCGACAAAGCGAAGTGTTTTTTGTTGTCGATGAATCCGAGTTTCACGTAACAGTGCTTTCGATCGAGTGTCACGAAGAGAAAACCCAAGTACTCACTATGACCAATCAGAACTACGGGCATATCACAGGAAGCCAATAGAGAGATTTAGCACCGCGTTTACGTGAAACGTGAACGGCGAGAGGGACCATTTCGGCGAGAGGGACCATTTCCCGCCATTTTTTCACGTTTGCAGATTGCGCTTTGGCGTCTTTACGTGAAAGTAAATTGTTTCGCGTTTGCCGTGAACTTCATATTTTCTTCACTTTTTCCCTCACAGAGTATAAGTTAATTGCAGGAAAAAGGGCACCAAAACTATTCTTTGTAAGTCAAACAAGGGTGCCTTCAAATGCACCATGACGTGAGGTCACGCGGAGCTAAAGCTGCAAGGTTCACGCTATTTTACATGAAACGTGAAAGGGCAAGCTGACGTTTGCCGTTTCACGTAAACGCGGTGCTAAATATCTCGAATGGGAAGTTAAAGGACAGGAAGGTTACTACCTTAAAGGCGGGAAAACGCGAGCTTCGAAGTTAGGATTAGTTTCGCATCCTACTAGTTAATAAGATTGTGGGAGTCTTCTGGACCGATCACAGAGCAGTGTGAAGCAAAAGCGTTGCAATATACTGGATTCATTCAACATTCAGTATACAAAAGCGTAGATACCCTTATTCCTGCTTGAGGTTGTGTTTGGTTTCTGTATCCTTCATTTATTTGCTGGAGGTGTGAGAACCTTTAAAAAAAAAATGCAACGGACCAGCAAGCAAGCTTCTTACCAGTTGAAATTTTTAACTACATGCATGCCGTATTGATCAGCGATGTTTGTCCCAAGCACACTCCTGCAAGAGGAAGTAGACTACGAACAAGCTACCACTTATGCCACTTGGTCTGCAGGAGTCATTGCTGTTTTGTTCATTTCCCAAAAAATTTTCTGTGTGATCCAATTAACGCTTTTGTTGCCTTTCCAGGAAATAGCAAGTGATATACTGAACAATGCAGAGCACTTTGAAAACCACGACGTTGATCAATTATTGCTTATTTCCAAACTCGCTTTATTTTCCAAAATTGATCAAGTTGCAAAGGATGTTATTAGAACGAGAACTTTCAGAGGTAACACTCACATGATATTTTTCAATTTATTGAGACAACTGTTTCATTACAACTTGCGTGCAGTAAAGTCTTCCTTGAACGACCCTCTTAATGCAAGAAGTGGTCGCCTAATGGAGCTTTTCGTATAACTTTGGCTTCTAAGATCTTCATATCAATTCTTCCTATTATCTACAACACGTAAATTTTAATCTTGACTCCTAGAATTAATGTATGATGGAAAATTTCCTCTCCTCTCCCCTCTCCCCTCTCCCCTCTCCCCTCTCCCCTCTCCCCTCTCCCCTCTCCCCTCTCCCCTCTCCCCTCTCCCCTCTCCCCTCTCCCCTCTCCCCTCTCCCCTCTCCCCTCTCCCCTCTCCCCTCTCCCCTCTCCCCTCTCCCCTCTCCCCTCTCCCCTCTCCCCTCTCCCCTCTCCCCTCTCCCCTCTCCCCTCTCCCCTCTCCCCTCTCCCCTCTCCCCTCTCCCCTCTCCCCTCTCCCCTCTCCCCTCTCCCCTCTCCCCTCTCCCCTCTCCCCTCTCCCCTCTCCCCTCTCCCCTCTCCCCTCTCCCCTCTCCCCTCTCCCCTCTCCCCTCTCCCCTCTCCCCTCTCCCCTCTCCCCTCTCCCCTCTCCCCTCTCCCCTCTCCCCTCTCCCCTCTCCCCTCTCCCCTCTCCCCTCTCCCCTCTCCCCTCTCCCCTCTCCCCTCTCCCCTCTCCCCTCTCCCCTCTCCCCTCTCCCCTCTCCCCTCTCCCCTCTCCCCTCTCCCCTCTCCCCTCTTCCCTCTTCCCTCTTCCCTCTCCCTCTCCCTCTCCCTCTCCCTCTCCCTCTCCCTCTCCCTCTCCCTCTCCCTCTCCCTCTCCCTCTCCCTCTCCCTCTCCCTCTCCCTCTCCCTCTCCCTCTTCCTCTTCCTCTTCCTCTTCCTCTTCCTCCTCTCCCCTCCTCTCCCCTCCCCTCCTCTCCTCTCTTCTCCCCCTCCTCTCCTCTCTTCTCCCCTCTCCTCTGCTCTCCCCTTCTCCTCTCCCCTCTCCTCTCCCCTCTCCTCTCCCCTCTCCTCTCCCCTCTCCTCTCCCCCTCTCCTCTCCCCTGTCCTCTCCTCTCTCCTCTCGTCTCCTCTCCTCTCTCCTCTCCTCTCCTCTCCTTTCTTCTCCTTCCTCCTCTCCTCTCTCCCCTCCTCTCCTCTCTCTTCTCTCCTCTCCTCTCTTCTCTCCTCTCTCCTCTCCTCTCCTCTCCTCTCCTCTCTCCTCTCTCCTCTCCTCTCTCCTCTTCTCTCCTCTCTCCTCTGCTCTCCTCTCTCCTCTCCTCTCCTCACCTCTCCCCTTCACTTACTTGAAAAAGTATTGATATTGTAAGGAGAAAATCCTTCTTGATTATTCCCGGGAGTGAAAGGGGTAAGGAAGGATGAAGACAGTAAGCCAAATAATGCATGGATCGTCTTATTATTAACATGGAAAATGGAAGAAAGCACCCTTGAGAAAACATATTCTCAATCTGGTAATATGTTAAAGAGCGCTGGTCGTGACTGAAGTTCTTCTTCACAAAGTTGTTAAAAATATTATAGCTTAATTCAGACTTTAAACATTTTGGAAAATTTTTGCAACAATGCCTTCTTCGTTTATGACCACAGATAATGAAAATTCAACCAAACTGCAGTGTTTCCACATGACTCCTGATCGTCTGTCAGCTCTCTGCAATGATGCTGATTGGTGCAGAAAGGTCACGTCACTTGCAAGGGCTCTTGTGGTCTTAGCTGGTGCCATTCCAACTCTTCCTAAGCATTGCAAAATTCCCGAATCTGGCCAAGAAACGCTTTTTCAGTTTGTTTTTGTTCCACTCGCGGTAAGTGACAAGGTCTCTAAAATTGTCAGATTAGTCTTCAGTTGGGGCGGGGGGAAGAGGGGAGGGAAGATTCATTACTGCTCTGGCCTTACCATTGTGCTTTTTTTACTTGGGTTGGACTTTCAATTTTCGTATTGCCACTCTTCACCAAGAGTATCTCTGGGTACTAGTGAATTTTTGGGAAACTTGGTAACCCTGTGATGGACAAGTATTTCGTATGATGGGTGGAGAGGGAGGGAGCAGGGTTAGTTGCTTTTTTACTACGGTACCTCTTGTTAATGAGACAGGATAAGCTCCAGCTGGGTGGACTTTCTGGCTGGTAAGGTGACTTAACTTTTTTTTCTTTTTTTCTATAATGCCATGCGTCTGTTCTGTAATACATCACAGCAACTTCAAAACGTGCTTCTCGTGTGTCACTGATGACGATGTCGTTACCATGTATGACGTCTTCTGGGATCTATTGCTTTACAGATCCACGGCAACATAGAATCCATTTGTTTTATTTGGTAAAATGGAATATGTTGTTAATAGTCACGTCATATATATGCGTCTGTCCTCCAATAGATCACAAGCAAGAATCGATCATGAAAATATTGAAGGGTCGCAGCCAGGATGGAACATAGTTGAAATTTAAAAGCGATCTCTGGCTAAAAGGATTAAAAACTACGAGCTGGACAATACAACATTCTTATAACAAATATTCATAATCATCTACGTTCTCATTATTTCGCAGTTCATGTCTTTATTTAAATTCTCTCATCGCTTTCTTATCATTCATTTTACCCGTCGAAGACTGCAGTTCGGGCAGTCGAAAGCTCGTAGTTTTTAATCATTTTAGCCAGAAATCGTTTTTAAATTTCAACTAAGAATCGATCAATATGCGTGTCATGATAATTCAGCTTATTATGAACATATAGGGAAGATTCTGGTTCTGCCACAGCTTATTATGCCTCTAGTCTTTGAAACGCGACGTTAACGTGGTACATATAACGAAAAGATACTGATGATGTAAAATGCTGCAGAACAACAAAGGTGTTGATGTTACGATTTTGAATTCTCTTGTCCAATCTCTTTTTCAGATGGTACACTGTTCCCTTGAAAATGGTAAACGTCCATGTTCCACAGAACTGAAGTCTAACCTGGAATGTTTGGCCAAGGTAATCCAGTTTCTACTAAATGGTTGATTGTCAGCGCGCTCTTAAAAATTTCTTTACAACTTAGTTGAATCGTTACATCGCTCAATGAACCAACTGTCGTGCTTCGTGCTATTGGTAGAGAAGACCTGAATTTCTCTCCTGAAGGACAAACCATTAGCTTGTACCACCAAAGTAATTTTAAGTTCGCGTTTTTCAGTCGAGGGGAAGTGCGCGCGAGGAGAGTATTGACACACTGTTTCGAGCGTTGGCCCTTCGTCAGAGCGAATGACGAAGGGCTAACTCTCGAATCTTCTGCTTAGAAACTTTTCACGGTGGCCAATTTACATTTAAAACTCAGTTGATAGAACCAAATTACCTTCTTATTTTACGCATAGTTCTGGAAACAGTATTTTAAAGATACCTAGTTCAGTTAACATCAAGGAGGATGGATGATTACAGAGACGAGCGACTATTCTTTACTAATTAGTTTTGTTTTTCTTTTCGCTGGGAATTTACAGTTCCTTAATCTTGATTGCGCTAAAAGTATTGGGGGACTTGAGTTCTTTCCGCTGGTTTGTTCTGCTATTAATCACGTTCACGTGCTTTTAAATGCAGGTAAGCATGACAGATCAGTTTTAGCATGTTAAAGTAGATATTATCCTCACCGGCTACAGAAGACACAGCCATCTCCATCTTTCTACATTACACTGGGAGAAGTGTGGATAGCTGTACCCGATATAGACAGCATATTTAAATGTTTCTACAGTAGACAGTGTAGTTGGCAGTACCAACTGATGACGATGCAGATTGTTGCATATACTTAAGCAGCGTCAGTGATGTGTACCTTAAGGTATTTTAAAGTGGTCAGATAGGTTTTCTTTTGATTATCTCGAACTCATTTGGAGATTGCGTGATGCGTGACCTGAGCTGTTGTAGCTATGTTACACTTGACGTTAGAACAGGATATTCTCACTTTGTCAGATAACGTATTTTGCGCTAACTCATGATAAAGAATATGCTCGAGTGACATTTTTTTTATAACATAACCAAAGTAAAGCGCACGCTCTGATTGGTCAATTTAGCGTCCCCCATTTGCCCATGGGTGTACGCTGCTGACGTGAGCAAATGCAAAGACTATTTTTCCGCGCGCGCTTGTTTTTTCTGGTCACGTAAGATTTGTTGAATAAAACGGAACTCTTTAGCTACAATGTATCAATGTTATGTTATAAAACAAGTGGTAAACACCACAGCGTACACTATTGAGTTATGGATGCACGCGGGAGGTTTGCTAAGCACTCAAGAAGCTAGATTCGCTCTCGGCTATCGCCTCGAGCGACTCTTACGCTTCTTTCGTGCTTAGCAACCTCCCGCGTGCATCCATAACTCAATAGTGTAGGCTGTGGTGTTTACCATTTGTTGATTTTGGATCACTTTAAGATTATTATAAATTTTTTTATTTCAGTTGATGGAAGTGGCGACAAGGACGAGGAGGGCTTCTTTACTGACCAAGTTAAGGTTGATATGGAGGATGAAGGTAACGGAAATTTTGATAAGATTAATCGTCGAATCAACGCCTCCCCTAAAATAACTGCCTTCTCCCTTACTGAATGAGCGCTAAAACGAATCTGGATGGATAGTGTTAATCGTGGTTTTTTCCTCTTAGTCCGCGCTCTTGTGGCGCACTCACTGTAGCTTGTGAGTACTTAAGTTTGCGGGAATCACGAGCACCGACCGAGCCTCCACTAAGATTTTAGGGTCAGCCTTGTTTGTCAGCACTCAAATCCCCCGTCTTGATCTAAGTTTGTATGGGTCTCACGGTTAACTGTGTAACAAATCGATTGAATTCTGTCCTTTTCTGTTTTACTTGTAGGAGTTCAGATTGCTAGGAAAGCTTGCGGAGAAATCTCACAGCTGATCCACCGACTACTGACCATCTTAAAGCCAGGATCAGCTCAGAAACCATCCCTGCCTCAATTCCTTGTGCGTCCTTTTCGGGATACTATTGTTGGTTTGGCGAGGCATCCTCTGGTTAACAGCTACGCGCGTACTCTACCTTTGGTGTGGAAGATGGGCTGGGCACCAGTCCCTGAGGGGCCGCTTAAAACAGAGCTTCCTCCTCTACCGATTGAAATCTTGAAAGAAAAAGATGTACTGGATGAGTTCGTAAAAAGGGTTAATTTAATTGGTAAGGGTTAATTCTGGTAACTTGTTCCTGACTTGTTTTGTTTGTTTTAACTTCTGTAATTTAAGTGGCAATCTCTTTGTTTCGTTAGTACCTCGTGCACTCCGTTGATTCTGTTTCATTCAATTGTTTCGTTATTATCTCGCGTGCTCTGTTGATTCTGTTTCATTCAATTGTTTCGTTATTATTTCGCGTGCTCTGTTGATTGTTTCATTCAATTGTTTCGCTAGTATCTCGTGCACTCTTGATTCTGTTTCATTCAATTGTTTCGCTAGTATCTCGCGTACTCTGTTGATTCTGTTTCATTCAATTGTTTCGCTAGTATCTCGCGTGCTCCGTTGATTCTGTTTCATTCAATTGTTTCGCTAGTATCTCGTGCACTCTGTTGATTCTGTTTCATTCAATTGTTTCGCTAGTATCTCGCGTACTCTGTTGATTCCGTTTCATTCAATTGTTTCGCTAGTATCTCGCGTGCTCCGTTGATTCTGTTTCATTCAATTGTTTCGCTAGTATCTCGCGTGCTCAGTTGATTCTGTTTCATTCAATTGTTTCGTTATTATCTCGCGCACTCTGTTGATTCTGTTTCATTCAATTGTTCCGTCAGCATCTTGCACACTCTATTGACTCTTGTGTCATTCGATTGTTCCGTTAGTATCTCGCGCACAATGTTGATTCTGTTTCTTTTAATTGTTTCGTTAGTATCTCGCGCGCTCTGTCTATTCTATTTCTTTCAATTGCTATGTTAGCATCTCGCGCGCTGTGTTGATTCCGTTTCATTTAATTGTTACGTTAGTATATTGCGTGCTTTGTTGATTCTTTTGGATATATCAACAAAGTTGAAATGGTAAATTGGCCACCGTAACGATTACAAAAGCTGACGTTTCAAGCGTTAGCCCTTCGTCGGAGCGACGACTGTTTCATTCAATTACATGTTAGTATCTTACGCGCTCTGTTGATTCTTTTTCATTCAATTGTTACGTTAGTAACTCGCGCGCTTTGCTGATTCTGTTTTATCAAATTGTTATGTCAGCATCTTGCGGGCTCTACTGATTCTGTTTCATTCGATTGTTCTGTTAGTAACTCGTGCGCTTTGTTGATTCTATTTCATTGGATTGTTACGTTAGTATCTTGCGATCTTTGTTGATTCTGTTTCATTCTATCGTTTCATAAGTACCTCTTAAACTCTGTTAAATCTGTTTCATTGAACTGTTTCGTTAGTGTCTTGCGCGCTCTATTAATTCTGTTTCATCCAATTGTTTCGTTAATATCTTGCGCGCTCTGATGATCCTGCTTTTTTTTTCAATTGTTTCGTTAGTGTGTTGCGCGCTCTGTTGATTCTGTTTCATTCAATAATTATGTTAGCTTCTCGCGCGCTCTGTTGATTCTGTTTCATGCAATTGTTATGTTAGCATCTTGCACGCTCTGTTGATTCTGTTTGTTGATTCTGTTTGTTGATTCTGTTTCGTTCAGTTGTTTCGTTAGTATCTTGCGCACTCTGTTGATCCTGTTTCATTGGATTGTTATGTTGGCATCTTGCGCGCTGTTTTTATTATGTTCCTTTCAATTGTTTCGTTGGTGTTGATTCTGTTTCACTGGATTGTTCTGTTGGCATCTTGCGCGCTCTTTTGATTATGTTCCTTTTAATTGTTTCGTTGGTGTTGATTCTATTTCATTACATTGTTATGTAAGCATATCGAGCGCTCACGTGATTCTGTTTCATTCAATTGTTCCGTTAGTATCTCGCACACTCTGTTGATTTAGTTTCATCCAATTGTTTCGTTAGTATCTCGCACACTATGTTGATTTAGGTTCATTCAATTGTTTCATTGGTATCTTGCGCTGTGTTAATTCTATTTCATTCAATTGTTATGTTAGCATCTTGCGCACTCTGTTGATTCTGTTTTATTTGTTATGTTAGCATCTCGCGCGCTCTGTTGATTGTTTCGTTAAATTGTTTCGTTAGTATCTTGCGCGCTCTGCTAATTCTGTTTCATTCTATTGTTTCGTTAGTTTCTTGCGCGCTTTCTTGATTCTATTTCATTCAATTGTTATCTTAGCATCTTGCGCGCTCTGTTGATTCTGTTTCATTCAATTGTTCCGTTAGTATTCCGCGTCCTTTGTTGATTCTGTTTCGTTGGATTGTTCCGTTAGTATCTCGCGCTTTGATGATTCTGTTTCATTCCATTGAGGATTGACTTAAACCTCTTTGCTTAAAGCGTTTTTAACGTTTTTAATTGTAATCTTAGTTCGCGTTAGTTTTGTTTTACTTTCCTTTATTTGTGAAACCTTTCGTCACCCACTAAACAAATATGACTTGGTCACTCGCGTGCTTCCCACAATGATCACGTGTATTCAACTGGGGTTTTTAATTGGCTCCTTGTGGAGTTTACCTTTGTTTGATTAGTTGTTGTGAATACGCTCTTTTTGGTTGGTGTCATAGAATCTAAATATGTGCTGCTGTATGTTAAGCACGAATATTATCATAACAAACAGAGATTAAAAGAAAAAACTTGTCTCTGCCATGTAAAGGTCAGTCCAAACATTGTTTTCATTCAAGGGTCTGCCAACATTTCATGACAACTGCGCTCTTTGCTACAAGACCGCTTACATCTCGGCCAGAACCATCTGCAGTATTGTGATCGTAGCAACACGCAGGTCTCGTGATACTGGCGTTTGTGTACATATATCTGGTTGTGATTATGCGGTACATGTTTGCTGTTTCGGTTAATAAAAGCTACTTCCATTGTTAAGTTGAAATTCATACTTTACAAAACACGCTGATGCAGGTCGCAGCGCTCAGCTACCAGCTAGTAGTGAGGGAAGTATTTTGGTTACTTATAAGTTGGACACGAAAAAGGTGAAAAACTCTGGTCTGCTGTCTTTTGTTGTCAGGGTGGACCTCAAGACAACAGTTTGAGGAAACATGGGCTGCCCTTCTCGGTGTGATCAGTTCACCACCTCTACCAGATACAGTATCAACCGAGGTTTGTTCAATACTTGTTTTAATCCAGTTGTAAATCATTTAAATCTGTTAAGAAAAGATAATGCACTCTTGTTTATTTTTTTATAAGTTGAAGCCATAATTTAGTCCCAATTGTAGGCATTCGGTGAACCCTGAACAAATTCCAAGCACTTCCTTTCATATTTTTCACTGCGTTGTAAAAGTCCATGTTGAGATAGGCTAGCAACTTTCCCTGAATTTCCTTCAGAGCCTTACATGTCATTCCAAAGAACGGCTGTGGAAGCCTGAGATAGTTACATGCATGGCTTATATTTTTCTTCTCTTTTAATTGCAAATGTCTTTCAAACGTTTTTTGCGATTATATTTTGTTTTCCTACCTGTTAAGGGTTTCGTTTCTCCTTACTCGCGTGATCTTACTAGCTGGTATCACAAAAGGGTCATTTAAGATGTGTATTTTTGACTTCTGACGAATTCCTATCTCTAAGTTACGTTTACCCCTTGTTTTTAACTGTTGTAATTGGTGGTGTGCTAATATCTCAGATCCAGGGCAGTTGTAGTCAACAATCTCCTAGGTTAGGGCAAAGAAACAATTTTTCTACTCTTAGCTGCAATCAATGAGCTATGTCCCGTTACTACATTTACCCCTTAACTTCCAGAGGTTATTAACATTTAGTATAATTTGAGAGCTGAGCAAAGAGTTTCCAGCAATCTGATTGGTCGAGCGGTTCCTTATATGACGCTATATAAACTGCTCCACGCGGTTTATATAAATTGTTAATAAATGTTACTAAAATGTTATGATTTTAGAAATTTCTCTGTTGTTCAGCTCTAAAATTATACTAAAACAATTATTCGCCTCAGGTTCGGTGAATATTGTCGATTATTCGACGATATTCACCGAAACTAAGGCGAATAATTGTTAAGTAACTTCTCTCCATAATATCCATACACCATACAGTAAATAGGTAATGAGAATACTCAAACTTATCAGGTAGATGTTGCTGTCTTGATCTAACACCAAATTCTCGAAATTAATTTACAAGGAAATGTTTAGCAGCTAGAGGGGAGAATTAACAATCAGAGCGTGGGAGTTAAAGGGCTAATGCATTGCCAAGCGGAAGGTTGTCTAGAAGAAAGAAATGTTAAGTCAAAGTATGTGAGCTAAAATTACTAGAAATGAACGCCGGGCTGACAATAAGGAGAATTGATTTTGAGAAGGAGTATTCGCAACATCAGCAGAAGCTCCGCCGCAATAAAGTATGGGTTTCTCAGCCTCTCACCGCAACGGCCTAACGGCATGTTCAGCGTTCAAATTTCGACAGCCTCGTAGTTAATTCGTTTGTAGTTTTAAGCAGCATTAAGTTCATACTCTCTCTTTTTTCTGTTACTACACTGTAGGAGGACATGGAATCGACGCATTCCTGCTGTCTGGCGGTGCGCTGTATCTCAGAACTGTTGCTTCAGACCACTCTTTATCCAGTCCCAGGAAACCCAACAACGAGTGCTTATCTTCACAAACCGAGGCATAGGGATCTGCCTTTCCTGGGAAGCCGGTGAGAATGTGGAATGTATCGAAAAATTGAACCTTTGTCCAAACAAAACAGTATTTTTGGATGACATTAGAATGTTTTATCGCATTGAGTGACACTTCCCAAAAGACACGCGCCATCCTCTAACAATCAAGTGAAATGCTAACAAAAATCATCGCGTTTTCTGGCGCCGACGTCGGTCTACATGGTTTTACGAAGACTTTCCATATATACCTTATGGTATTTTCCTTTTCGTGACCAATAGAGGTTTTGCACAGCAGCCATGTTGGATGGCAGGAACAATAGATTATGTTACCCATGGGAAAAATTTTTCTTTCTCAGGCAAAATATTTTCTTTGTTCCTGCCATCCAACATGGCTGCTGTGCAAAACCTCTATTGTTATGATTACTATGAATTGTAGGTGTACCACGCCGAATCGGAAGAACGTCTATCTGGTTCGGAATTAGACGTTAATTAAAGAGATTTCTTTAATTAAACGTTACTTTTGAAAATTATGAAAGAGGAGAACAGTCTCTTTCACTCATTTTTCGTGTAAGAAGAAATTAGGGTAAGGAATAAATTAGATCGGTTGTTTGAATTGTATATTTGATTGAAATAGTGATTCTTTTGTTTCAAATTAGAGCAGGGAAGAAACTTACCTTTGTCAGGGGCATGATTGAGGAAGAATTTGTTTCCGTTTGCTGTACAGGGTAATTATAATCGATTTTTCTCCGGTTGTATTTTATCATAAACATTCTGACGAAGACCCTCAAACCTGTGAGAAAGTGAAAATGGTAGTCAAATTGTTTTTTAATCAGTGGAGTTATTGGTGCGCAAAGTCTCAGAAATAATCTCAAGGGGAGTTTTTGGGTAGATGTTAAGAGAATCAGCTGTAGTATTTTAAAGTTTTTGATACCTAAAGACTTAAATATTATTAAAGCGAACTGACCTTGACTGACTGTTTCAAAACATAAAGGTGCATGTTAATAATACATTTACAGCACAACAGACGTTACCATTGTATAGTGATATCCTTACTTTTTCCATTAATTTTTTCACCCCTCGGAGTAACTCGAAAAGAGTTTCTCAAAATGGATTTTCTACTTCCTCTGCCAACGCAAAGCCATTTTATTTCTGGATTACCACCTCCCTCCCCCCTCCTTCCTCCCAACCCCCCCACCCCCCCACCCCGAGCATTTGATCATTTGAGCAGCTTTCCCTGACAGTTTCGCAGTGCCCAGGGACATCACAGGCACTGTGAGAGTAAGTTATCCTGCATAGGAATAAAACACCATCGATCTGGAAGTCATTGCACTAAAAGAGAATGATGTGAAGAACTTAATGTAGAGAGAACTTGACCAAGTTAAAAATGCTTGTTGTCTTCATGTAGAACTGGCCGAGCATTCATCTCTGATGAAGACCTAAAACCAGCGCGTTCCGCAAGTGTACGTCGATCAAACAGTTTCCTGTGTTTAAACAGTTCAAGTGCGATGTGGTTAACGAACCGAATGTTATTTGATCATCCGCTCTACGGACTCAACATCGATCGCGTGCTGGGTTTCCACGACTACACTTTAGGACAGGTAACAACTAGTACAGATCGTGATCTCTCTTTGTCAAGCCCTCTCGATGACGAACTACTGAAAACGTGGGCACCAGAAAAAGGGTTCCTGGTTCATGAAACTCTTTTTAGGAATGGTTTTATCATTATCGACCTTTCAAAACTTTTCGCAGGAAACTTAACGATCCCTGTACTACCTTGCGCCCGGTTTCCTTTTGTGTTACCTGGGAGGTAACGTGGTGAGGGATTTTTTTCCAGTTGTCGAATCTTTGGCTATGAGCTGCTCTGTTAATTTGAGCAAATGTCACCAGTACAAGTCTCTCGTGCCCTTTTGTCTTTGTTTTGAGGATGCAATACGAACGGCATTCTGTGGAATAAAATAAGATACCAAAGAATCAGTTAAACTGAATCAAGGTTATTTTTATTTTGACTCTTCAATTCCTTCACCAAAAAGTTCTCTTTGGGGCTCTATAGTTCCCTATTGCCACAACCCTGAAACTCCTAAGATCTTTTCAGTCTCAACTCTTCCATTTACCTGCTATGCATTTCTTGGCAAACTAGTGAAGAAAATTTGGTTTTATGTTGAGAAACACCCACTTACTGATATGTTTGTCTCGTATCACCGGGTTGCAGGATAATGTATTGATGATATAAAGAGAATTTGTTAATAATTTTGTCGCTTAAAATGCCTGTTATATCGTGATACGAATTGTAGAGTTGTGAAGAAATGCTATGCTTACTACTCGTTTGGTAGCCCTTTTGATAGAAGGTGATAAAAAAAAACATCAAAAATTAAATTTCGCAGGCCGAACTGAAGTATATACGAAAACGAATTGTAGAGTTTGAAGAAGTGCTATGCTTACTACTTGTGTTTATCAGATATCCGTGGGCGCACTGCACAGTCAGGCTCAAAACGAACTCCAAGAAAGGTACGATAGTGAAGACGATTCTGCTGTTGTGGTTTCCCTTCCGCGCATGCCTCAACCTGAAAAGCTCGACATCAAGTCCTGCGAGCAATTTCTTCTGGAGCTCTTTGAACAATGGATGTCGCCGTATATCCATCCCAGGACTCCTTTGGCACTCTTATCCGAGGCAACCAAAGCGGTGAGTTCAGGTCTGGTGCCAGTAAAGCGCTTTTTGACGAAAAGATGTAAAACCAAAACCAAAGTAATCACAGCGGCCAATCAGAAGAAAGGAAAGAAAACTGCGTAATGCGCATGACATGAGAGTAGTCAGGTCGCGATTGCTTCTTCAGTTTTGTATCTGATTGGTTTAGGTGGTAGCAAAGCAGATAATATATACCTGAGATGGTAGCATAAATCCCTTTGAATCTGTCGCGTCGCTCCTGTAGTCTTTCCTTGCTGTACTTTATTTTAAGCAACTTAAAAATGATCGGCATTTTTCTTTTTCAGCTTTTGGTGTTGTCTGATCTGTTCGTTGACGGAACACACTTTGAATGGGTTCTGGAAACTCTTTCTGAATTACATCACAATCATTCAGCAGAAGATGATCTGTTGATTCAGTACTTGCTGCCTACACTCTGTAAAGCCTTAGCTTTCCTTAAGACGGTAAGACAGTTGGACTTGCTATAGAAACTCGCTGTCTCTAACTCAGTTTACTTGAACTTCCCATTTACTTTGACTTACACCCTAACTTCAATATAAATCCATCGTGTTAACTGTGTGATACTGACGTAAAAAATTAGGTTCAGATCATAAGTTTCTTTAGTTGGTGATCATTTCCGTTATTTTCATGATTTTAACGATTGATCCAGCAGTGATACTGTTGGGGGAACTAAGATGTTAGTCATTGTTAGGATTTAGTGGGTTAGGGAGTAACTTAAAGAGCACTCCCCTACAGGAGTGGTAATGATTGATCCAGCTGTGTTACTGTTGGGAGAAATAAGATGTTGGTCATTGTTAGGAATTAGTGGGTAAGGGAGTAAAAAGCACTCCCCTACAGGAGTGGTAATGATTGATCCAGCTGTGTTACTGTTGGGAGAAATAAGATGTTGGTCATTGTTAGGAATTAGTGGGTAAGGGAGTAAAAAGCACTCCCCTACAGCTCGTGCACTTACGTAAACTTTCAAAATATTATTCAAACCCACAATTTACGAAAAGCTCTCGCATCCACTATTATCGCGGTTGAAGAACCACTACACTTTGCTTTTTGAGACGATTTGCGCAAATCCAATCACTAAGAATCAAGCTTTATGTGTCGCCATAAAATTGCAATGTGCTATTGTTCTTCAGGAAGGGGCAACCGCTGACAGAGTTTGTAAGATAGTGGAATCTTCACTTAGAAGTCCACATGTTCCCCTCCAGGTAATTGACATCATTTTATTTTCTTATGGTTGTGTCCTAGAGTTTAAGGTTTCAAAATGATTCTCTCGCCTAAGTGTCCTCCCCACCACTCCTAACAACTCCTGCCCCATTTGGAAGCCCTAGAGTGCCCCGGGGCTAATAAGAGGGCAGACGGAGGTTACGTGAAATGCTCTCTGCATTGCAGCTTTGATTTCTGACTTTCAAAGAAAAGTTGACTCACACTTGTATATTTTTTATAATAGATCTCTGGCCTTTATGGTGCAATGTATCTTCTAGAAATTCAGGTGGCCTCTATAAGTGCCTTGCTGTTGCCAATCCTAACTGATTTCCTGGGAAAGAAACTTACACTGATTAATGGGTAAGAGAACGACATTCTCCTGTACGCTGTTACTCAGTATCTCTATTCTTTGTAATTCTTTGTTCAAGGAATGTGCATGTTGTGTGAAATGAATATTTCTCACCATTTAATTCTTTTTTCTTTTAATTTTACTTCTTGCGAACTTACTGGCCCCATTACTGCTGGAACTTATCCACGTTTCTTTGTCATGAAACTATAAGGAGTACTGCCTATCCCTCTGCTTAGGATCCCTGTTCATCGCAGGAACCCCCACCCAACCCAGTTTGTCCATACCTATTTACACCGCTGGGTGGAGAGAAGCGCAATGAGAGAACAAGAAATGAACATCTGTGCTAGGGCTGGAACCATTTCTTGCAACACTTGAGTTCTTTGGTATATGTAGTCTTTGCTTTGAGCGATGAGGTTACTTTTAAAAAATGTCATCTTTTCTTAGCGCTGTGTCAATGGCAGAACACCATTTGTTAGTCATGTGGTCGACAGCATTTTTCGTGCTGGAGAGATATGCCGATGAAATCAGTGATCAGGAGCTAAAGGCAAACCTCCTCAAGGTAAATTCTGCAATGTTTTATATTTAAGGCAAACTTTGATTTCTTCGCACACTCAATTGAAATTTACTTTTATGGAAAACCCCAATCAATAAAGTACCGCATGATGTTGAACAGCATTGAAAAGCAATCCTTTGGTATGAAATCTGTGTTATAGTATTTTTTGATTGAGTTTAAATTCTTTGGTGTCTTATTTATTTTTCAGAATGCCGTTCGTATTGCATCCTCAAACGAAGATAGCACTCCGACCTGTGTTTATCAAGCTATCATAAGAGGGCTTGAGAGGCTTGTAGTGTCATTTGCTCTGTCGAGTGCTGAGTCGGATTCACTAGTCAAGCTCAGTGTGGACAGGTGGGTCGGGTGGGACGGGCAAACTTACTGTGAAGTGGTGGGTCTGGTGGGACAGTCGAACATTATTACCGAGGATGTTGTTACTATTACACTCGGGAGCAGAAAGGTACTAGTAGGTAATAAGAAATACACAAAGGCCCCGCAACAGTTCTTACCATGTCTTTAATTCGTAGGTAAGGTAAAGTCTGCTTACGAGTCAAGCGGCCCCTCGGGCCAGCGGTTAACTCCGGTTTCCGTAGCATGAAGCCTCTAGGAGTATTTCTACTCCCTCCTGGATGGAATGCTAGTCCATCACCGGGTTACCCCCAGCATTAAACTTGCTGGTACCCATTTAAACACTTGGGTGAAGAGAGGCACTGTGAGAGTAAAGTGTCTTGCCCAACAACACTACACAGTGTCCCCGGCCAGGGCTTAAACCCGGACCACTCGATCCGGAGTCGAGCGAACTAACAATGAGGCCACCGTGCCTCTGCTGTTTTAATTCGTAGATGATTTTAATTCGAAACCAAATACTGCAAACGTGGTGGAGACTTTGCGCACACTCTTCTATATCTAAGCTTTTTTTCCTTCTTTTTTCTTTTATTCATTTTAGGTTGTCCATGCAAAACCCTCAAAGAGCCATATCTGCTCTGGGTTTGTTGGTAACGTGTATGTATACAGGTATGAAGTGTGCATGGGTTTTTTTTGTTTGCTTGAGTGGTGTTCCTGCAATAGTGTTGGGCCATTCTACAATTCGAATGGGAATCAAAGGGAAAGAGATCCTTTAACTCATGGCGATCTGGACATTCTGTCCGGCACTCCGTGAACTGTTTTAGTGACCAAACAACTGACTGACAAATGGTCGTCAGTCATTCAAAGTGTAGATCAGCCGGTCAGTCAACCGGTCAGTCAGCCAGTTAGTCGGTCTGTGAGTAAGTAGGCCAGTAAATCAATCAGTCGATTGGTCAGTTGATTGGTCGAACAGTCAAATACTGAGTCAACTAACCTATTTTATTAAAAACTGGATCATTGGATAGTGCAATTCAAGACTTTTTTATGGCTTAGCTATTATGGTATATCAGCCAATATACCATAATCTACAAATATGGTAAGCGTACGCGTCAGCTTAAAATCAATAGGGAGCTAAAAAATCCAGTTTCTTCTTACAAAATGATAATTTCTTGGGGGCGTTTTTAATAAAAACTACGCGCCTCGTTGGCTAGCTATCATCTCATATCCAACAAGCGGGAGGGGAATAATCTTTAAATAGGTAGTAGATGGTTGGCTGGTGGTATGGTCTATCGGTTACTCAGTGGTTTTACTCAGTCAATTTGGTAATTGTTTATTAAGTTAGTTACATGTAATCATTCATTCATTCATTCATTCATTCATTCATTCATTCATTCATTCATTCAGCCAGCCAAAAATTGACGATTCCATCATACAAGACATTTAGAATTCATGCCATGATTCGTTTTACGCAGGTAAGATTGGCGACCGACCAAGTGGAATATACCCTCCGGCTGACTCTGTGGAGTTTCCAACAGAGGACATACTTTTAATTGCTATGGAACGTGTTACTGTTTTGTTTGATAGGTGAGTTACAATTAGTTTATGTTAGAATTAACACAAAAAATACAACTTGATTTACTCAAATTCTACTTAGGAGCATTTGCATTCTTTGCTAAGGCTCAATTATATGTTTGTGGTCAGTCTCATGAACTGTAAGTATTTTAATGCCATCCTTAATGCACACAGCCTTTCTAATCTGAGAACTCGAGACAAACAGTTTTAATGAACATGAATTAAATGGACCTTATTTGTAAGGGCACCCGTATTGGGCAGACGCTAGCCTTAGACCAAAATGTTTCCTTTCGTATTTGCTTAAACCCTTGAGTGATTAGCGTCTAATTTCTCTTAACAGCATCAGTGCTTAATCACACATTATAACATATCCAAAGTAAAGCGCGCGCTCTGATTGGTCAATTTAGCGTCCCCCATTTGCCCATGGGTGTACGCTACTGACGTGAGCAAATGCAACGACTATTTTTCCGCGCGCGCTTGTTTTTTCTGGTCACGTAAGATTTGTTAAATGAAAGGGAACTCTTTAGCTACATTGTATCAATGTTATGTTATAAAACAAGTGGTAAACACCACAGCGTACACTATTGAGTTATGGATGCACTTGGGAGGTTTGCTAAGCACTCAAGAAGCTAGAGTCGCTCTCGACTATCGCCTCGAGCGACTCTTACGCTTCTTTCGTGCTTAGCAACCTCCCGCGTGCATCCATAACTCAATAGTGTACGCTGTGGTGTTTACCATTTGTTTATTAAGGTTATGAGAATGATGGAAATGATCGCCAACTAAAGAAGCTGTTGAGTGTTCGACAGATTTTCCTTGTTAGTACTGTAGGAGAGGCATCCAGAACAGTATGAAGAGTATTATGGGTACTAATGTTAGGGTATAAAAGGCCAAAGTGAACCTGTATTCGATGGTTTACTTTGTTAACCGAACTGACGGTTAAACCTGTATTACTTTGAGTTTCATTTTTAAACGAATACACACTAAGATGGCATTGCTTACGTCTGAAACTTTTATTCTGGTGATTGATTGTTATTGTCTTCCGGGTTTGAAAGGTTTCTGAGTGTTCACTCTTTTTTATTTGGAGTTTAATAATTAAACGATGTTGCACAATATACACTACGCAGGATGCAGTCTCCCTGGATTAAATAGACTCTGCTTAGAGGGTGCAGATTCACCCTAAAACCGGACAATGTAACATCATATGCACGAAGAGAAATATCTGCAATGTGCACCTGATGTGCATGTGTTGGAAAGAGGGAATGCCATGCAGCGGAAAATGTGTCAATCTTTTATTCCCACCTGGGGTCCATTTCTCGACGGTCCCATTAAAGGGCCCGTAAAAAAGTTCTGTTTTCAATCAAGATGGGTGTTTCAGTACTTTTGAAAATATTATTGTAAAACTAATGGCTAAAGGAAAAAATGAACTTGTTAGGGTGCTGGGACATACGTCTTTATTCTTTAAATTTTTATTTTAAAATACGGTTATGGGTCTGTTAAGTTACCGGGGCTTTCGAGAATGGGGATCCTGCCCCGGTTGTTCGAAGGCAGGATAACGCTATCTACTGAATAAATCTCTCTCTGGTAGTTAGCGCAGTACGGTTTGTTAACACTTATCCGCTGGATAGTAATTTATCCGTTGAATAGTGTTATCCAACCTTTCAAAAACTAAGGCCGCTTGGTAGAGCATCTCGTCAATTTCCAAGATTCTCTATCTTTTTGGCAGAATAAGAAAAGGCGTGCCATCTGAAGCTAGAGTGGTAGCCAGAGTCTTGCCACCTTTGCTTTTGGATTTCTTTCCCGCTCAAGAAATCATGAACAAAGTGATCGGAGAGTTTCTGTCTAGTCGGCAGCCACATCCTGAACTCATGGCACAAGTTCTCTTTAAGGTAAATACCTGTAGGATACTGCTGCTTTCAGTTTTTTGCATTTATATCCTCTCAAATGACTGGTCTTTGGGACATCTTCAACCCATAAACTCTCAGAGTTAATAAAGATAAAACTTATCCGTGCAATATCAATATCATGAAACTAGCGTAGGGGAATGTTCACGTGACTCAAAATCGAATTTTCTTAACACAACTTGCCTCCTCTCCACGATTACGAGAAAATTTTGGATGAAGACTGCAGTTCTTTTCTAATAATCTGCAGCTGACAAGTTACTTCATTCGGAAGGGCTAATAGTCCTAAAAACGATAGTAGTAATGAAATATTGAAACTTCTGCTCTGCCTTTTATTATTTTGATTAGGTGTTTGAAGGTCTGCACAGTCAAGGGCAGCAAACGGAAGTGAGAGACTGGGTTCTTCTCTCACTTGGAAGCTTCATACAGCGGTATGATGTTTTCTTAGCTAGTATTGGTATTTGGGTGAGATGTTACTTATAGCTAAGAACTGCTTCACCTTAAAAAGTTAGATTTGGTTGCGAGCAAACTTAAAGTTCCATCATTGAGTTTAACAGTAGCTTAAGATCTTTGAAACAAATAGACCAATCTCGCCGTGAGTTTATTCTTAGCACATTTTGACTGTCATCTATGATCTGACCGCCTCCCAGTTAGCTCAATGAATAGAGCGCTAGACTGTTGTGCGGGAGGTCGAGGGTTCGAGCCCCGGCCGGACCAACAGTCAGGGTCTTAAAATAATTGAGAAGAATAGGCTACCTTTCTATAGCATCATGGAATGGTTAGATATTCTAGTCTTCTCGGATAGGGACGAATAAATGGAGGTCCCGTCTCCTGCAGGGTTAGGGGCAGGAGACGTTAATTTCCCACGCACGAGATTACTGTGTGATGGATGTCCTTCCCTGGGGTGGGATGGGTGGTTAACAGGACCCCCGTTGATACCAGTGTTTACTACACTGAAGGGGCTATCCTGTATAAATATAGATGTCTACTCTACTATTACTGGAAACATGGCAGCTATTTGTTAGAAAGAGACATTTAGACCTCCATTTTTCGTCCACCTTGTCCTGCTGATTCTTCATAAACATTTACCACGACAGCATAAAGTGCTTGGTTAAGGGATGAACGGAGAGGTCGGCGGGGTGCAAAACCTCTTCCCATCAGACCAGTGGGGTTTTTACCACTTTTCTGGTACCAAAATTCTTGCAACAGCAAGAGCACTTTTGGCTGGACAATTTGACGTGTTAAATTCAATATTTATTTGCCTTGCAATTTTTCTTTGCATATTTGGGCTACAGTTAAAAAAAATATATATATATCTGTTTTCTGAGTCAAAGTTTGGACCCCCTATCAAAAATTCTAGCGTCTACCCCCTTAGGCTTGGTTTGCTAGTGTAGTGGGACAGCGGACGTGATCGTAAGGCGTCTTCACAAGTGTACCTAATTGATGTTGGTTATGTATTTATTCTTTTAAAAGGACACCTCTGTCGATGGCTGTGTGGAGTCTTACCTGCTTTTTCATTAGCGCTTCCAACAACAAATGGATCCGAGCCCTGTATCCAATCTTTGGTCTAAAATGTAGTATTGAGTACGACTCACGGGATTTCATACTTGATCTCTGTTACTCTTTTGTATTTTTTAACAGCACTTTGGAAGAGTTTTAATTCATGTTAATTTATGCGATATGATACTCAACCCAGTGTCCGCGCCGGTGTCGCTAAAGAGAAGTAAACGTTTAGGCACTGTTTTCTTATGCTGCAACATTGTCCTCTTGAATTTTCTTCTTAACGATAACCTCAGCTTTTCTTATATCGTGGGAAGAATGGGTAAACTTGAAGATATCGACGTTAGAATATTCTGCGCAGCCGCTATGGATTTCTACAGAACTCAGGTAAGACAAGTTATAGCAGCCAGTTCAGTCTCATGCAAACTTTGCCTCCGAGCTGACTGGTCATTAAAACCTCGCAAGTTGATAACCCGTGATCACAGTTTTTCCATTTCCATGGACGATTTTATTTTCCTGCAGTCCCCTTTTTCGCTTTTTATGATGTTTTTCTGGGGTGGTGGCATAGAATGAGCCATCTCTTTCAGGTTAGTGGGGAAGGGGACTGAGGACTTTTCTCTATGCCTGATGTTGCTGCGTTTTCAGCTCTCCCATTGTTTTTGGGACCAGACCCTTTTACGTGACCTCGTCAAAAATGTTCCCAAGATTTTCTTCTGGATTAAGGTCTTGCGAACTAGCAGTCCTCTAGTTTTTATTTTGTGAAATTGTGTAAGTTACTCCAGTACAATGTGTGAGTAACATTGAATTAGACAGAATATACACGAGGCATAGCAGTGACTCGGTGTTGCAGATGTTCAGTGCATTTATTTTTTTCATTTTTTCTCCCCGCAGAATCTCGACGCAACTAATAAAGAGACTCTGATATCCACATTTAGAAGGGCCGCTCAAACGAGTGCACCTTACAGAGAATTCATTGAATGCTGTCAGTCAGAGAGATGAACTCTGCAATAACAGTATTTGAAGTAGAACCAGGAAACACTCTCGATAAGCAAAGGTTTTGGTTTATGGGTAGGAGGATTATTGAAAAACGTTTCAACGTTTCTTGATCGTGAGACTGTTTTAATGAAGAAGCAAAGGAAAGGTGTTGTCCAGAACTTTAGGATTTTGAGCCGTTAGACAAAGTGCAAAGTGCTCCTGTGCTACACGGATTTTCGTGATCTACGATTTTTTCAGCTTGAGCCATTAACAAGAATGAGTAATTCGTGGTTGTGAAATATTCTGATAGAAGTTTGAATCTGGGATGGTCACTGATCCAATGAACCGTCGACATATTTTTCATAACGTAACACAGAGAAACGTCACAAAGTAGAAAGTGAAACATTAATGTACATGCTTTGTCACGCATAGCTTGAATCGTATTGTCACGTATTTCGTGACATGTTAAATGACACACAACCCGGGTTTCGCAGAAAACCATTTGGTGTATTCATGTGCATGCTTCTTCAGAGACGAACTGGAGATGTGGGATCAATTTTGACTCAAATGAAATGATATACTATCAATTATGCATGGAATATTAGAGACAATTGTGCTTAAATTCTAAGAAAATATAATGAAAACAATAATTATGAATTTTTCATTGTGCTTATTATTGGTAACTGTGTTCTCACAACTTTTGAATTCTTTGGGTGTAATAGTTTCGATGTAGTTGTTTAAACTTCATCGTTGGGTGCCGACTGGGGTGTAGCTGAGCTACTTCATCATGATGACAATTTATCTAAACGTATGCCCTTAATTTAGAAGCTGAAGAGCTGTCCAGTATCCGACATTTTGTTTTTGCGCAAATCTTAATGTAATCATACATACTAGATATGAAAAAGAAATTATTTTATTTCTCATTAACCCTATTTACTGATCCTCGCTTGAAACATAGTATCTCGTGTGTGTAATTACAATGGTTGGGGCCATGACTCCGCAGGAAAACATCATGGTGTTTCAAGAATGTTTGTTTTTTTGTTTTTTGTTTTTTTTTTACTATACCACAACAAAATTTAGTCCATCATTTCAACCATGTGTGATAACGCAGTGGTTGATAACACAAAGGGAACCCAAAACGCCAGGTTTGACCCAAACCAACCAAGCGTTGTAAAAATTTTTTTTCTGTTTACTTACCAATTATTTATTTATTTTATACACCTTGCTACAAAAATGAGAAACCTTACATTACTGACCTAAAAACTAAACGGTTCATGATTGCCAATGATCACCAGGGAGGGGCCAGTGAGTCAAATATCTTCAACCTAAAGCCTCATAATAATCGAATTCCTCGCTCTTCACCATATCTTCGGGAAACTCGTTTGCGATTGCAGCGTTTATCTCACAAAGGCTCGTTGATGGCGAGTCTCCTGGTCTGTAGTTAACTGATGTGCAGTTTTGGTTGCGTCCACACCAGAGCAAACATTCAATGTCACTTTGTACGATCAAATGGTCGATCACATGCTCAGTCAACTGTGTGTTTGGCAATGTCTTGAAATATCGTCCGCTCACTGCATCTGTTTCGATTCAAATGCTGATTTATTACTAATCAAGATTTTGGGATCAACGTCTTTTTCCTATTTACAGACACTTATCTAGTTTTGACCTGGTCCTATTTTATTCCAGCTGTTTCTGACTGTTTTTATTTGCACTTCTTTTTTCTACTGGGACCAAGTTTGAGACTAGATCAAGAGTTAAAATGGTTACCTGTCTACAAGAAAGTTAAGAAATCATTTCTTCTAGTAGAAGTTACTATGTCAGTTGTATCTGGATTATTGCTATTTGTGCTTTGAACAACTTCTTCCCGTACCATAGGTTTGTCTCAAACAACACGTCCTCGTCAAAAATTTCCTTTTATTAAGGGTAAATGTCCTCAAGGACTTGAACCTAAAGAAAGTGAAATGCCTGACAGACACAGAACCTGTCATTCAGTGACAGAAACCCGAATCCCTTTTGACCCGCCTGTGTGATTCCCGCATGTTCAGTGCCGCTATATACAAGATCACATTTGGTTCAATTTAACACCAATGTTTCCCACTATAAATAGGAAACCTTGGGCAATAAAAGAACAAAGTGTTTCTTTCTTACTCTCCATCTCTCGTCCTCACGTGTCCGTTTTGATTGTGTGTTGCATATGATCGGTTATTACATTTGTATGAGTTTTCTAGACCAATCGCTGAATCCAGGGAGTCAAAACTGAAGCAGTACCTGGTTAAATTTGATACCTGATCGAAAATTGCTTTTGGGACCACTAATGACTACAATTAAAAACTTGCTATCAGGAAAATAACCATAGTTATATCCCTTATTAGAAAAAGGCAGTTCTTTATATTACTAAGTGCCTGAGGTGAATGAATTACTTTACCTTTTTCACAGATGTAGGGCTGTTTTTTGGAGCAGCATTTGTCGTTCCACTGGCCATGAAATGAACTGTAGTCTGTCATTTCACCACAGTCCTCGTTAACCGTGTTTCCCTCTCCAGGGATCCAGTTCAAGTAAGCTAGCTCCTCCCCTTTCGACCAGCGGAACCTTCGAGAGCTGTTATCTTTCACCAAGCCGATCCAAAACATTTTGTTAACTGCCATGCGTTTGTATACGAACTGCTGTTCTCCCTCAGAGTTGATGCTAAGCAGTTCTCCTTCGTTTTTCTGGCAAGCCACCCTTGCGTCAAACCATGACAGTTTAATGTCATGAGCTCGATAGCATGAGCCGTTGAAGTATAACCAGTCTCGAGGACAAGTCCAACCTGTGTAACACGATCGTGATGTTCAGTTCGTGGTATAATTCCTTTTTTTCTTTAAACCAATCATACAGCTTTGATTAGTAAAACCTAAATAATCATGGACTCTGTGTTTGACAGTCAATTGAAGGTTGTCCTATTGCAACAATGAATACAATTTACTTCATATGAATCTCAATGTGGTGGGTTTTGGTTCGGAGGCGAATTGGGAGTGAACTTGCAATGGCGCGAAACCACTAGTTACCTTGTGATGATGAACATCTATTGTGTTTCTTCCCTTTCTTGTTAATGATAAGTTTGTTGTCATAATTTATGTTCTAAACATATGACCTCTTATGTTACAAATAGTATCGGAATCATTCAGTCCCTCGTTTTCTCTTAAAAATGAACCGGAATGATAATCGTTTCAGAATACTCCAGGAAGTTCCCTATACGAAAGATCTCGCTATGACTAAAGTTTAAAGGAATAGAATATGACAGTCAAAATAAATCGCGCAGAATGGAAGAAAAACAGAGAGAGAGTTGATAGATTTGTCACTTAATTTGGACAGATGTATACGCTAATTGTCATTCTGGTAACCATAGCTAGTAGAGGGGACTGGTTAGGAAACGCGGCAAACTTCATAGGGCCGGCCTATTGTCTGTCCCCTGAGCTTCGATTGAACGTCACGTGACCAATGACCCTGCACAGAACCAAAACAACATGGCGGACATGGACGGCTTATTTTTCTTCGGCGACGATTTTGATGCCGTACTGGAAACTTTGGAAAACGATGAAGAATTACAAGAGCACTTTGTCGAAGCAGTCGACGCTGTAAGTCTTTGAGAAGCCTTCAAAACGTTATTTTCGCCCAAAAACCTTGTAGTTATTGATACCCTTAGCAACGGCATCGGTCGTAGTACAACAACATATTTTTTTACTGATTAAAAAGACATAAGACAGTAAAGCATAAGGACGAACAAGCGTGGGGAAATCAACCGACTCAAGAAGCCAAATTCACTGCTGAAGACTTCGAAGCGTTATCAATGAAAGCACGAGATAAAATAATTGAAAGAAAAATCTACCCTCAAAGCGTAAAAGAAGAGCTACGAAGATATACGATTGCCAGGGATGAAGAAAATATGGACTTCTCAGAAGTAGAATCCATGTATATGCGTTTGGTTAAAACTGGAAATCCAGAACAATTCTACTCGAAGTACTAATCAAGAATAGGCCTCAATTCAACAAAGATTTTTGTAGGATTGTCAAGTAATGCGGCAACAAGCCCACGGCGCCATTTTGGATTTATGTGTGCTGGGTCATTGTCACGTGACCTCGATAAAATCGAACAATAACCTATCCGACTGAAGTTTGCCGCGTTTCCTAACCAGTCCCCTCTACTAACTATGTTGTAACGATGTTAATTTATGTATGTTGAGTTAATTTATACAGTTTACCTTACATCTGAGTTCCCGGATGTATTCGTTCGCTTCGCTTGATGTGCACTCGGCTTACAAGATTAAATGTTGTGTTTAGAGTCTCTGGTGTTTCACTGTCTGTCTTAGCGAACACGTTACATCGTGTCAGGAGTGGGATCCTGGTTCCTAAATCCGTTGCCATAGAGGAATTACCGCTCAGTGCACTGGAAAACGTTCTTGAGAGAAATTTACTCGCACACACGTGGCCGAACAACTTTGAACTGTTATCAAGTTCTAGAGGATTATAGTCTCCGGTCTCTACTGTGTTCCGCAATAGCCATCCAACAACTTCGTCACAAAGAATAGCGAAAGACAACGGTAAGTGGAATTGTCTTGTGTCTTCGGAAGGAAATCCCAGCTGAAGAAATCTAACTTATTAAATTCAAAATACAAAGTATGGCCGAGGGTAGCGGCGCTTCTGTACAAGCGCAAGAAGCCGTCGCACAACCAAATCTGGTACAAATCCCAATAAACATCCCATTGCCCTCAAAATTGGAGCTTACAGGGCATTTGGCGACGAACTAGGAGAAATTCCACCGTGCCTGGAGTAACTATGAAATTGCTGCACGTTTAAAAGATCCTGAAAACCCTACTGCAAACAAATATCTGAGGACTGCCACACTGCTAACCTGTATTGGCTCAGATGCTCTAGATGTGTACGAAGGCTTAGAATTTGTAGATGAAGCTGATAAGAAGGACATTGATGTTGTTCTCCAAAAGCTACAGTATTATTGCATAGGAGAGACAAATGAAATATACGAGAGATATCGATTTAACAAAAGGGACCAGGAGCCTAACGAATCTCTGGATGCTTACGTCACGGCACTGCGTACGTTGGCTAAGACATGTAACTTCGGAGTTTTAGAAAACAGTCTAATAAGAGACAGAATTGTCATTGGAGTAAGAGATTATCAAGCAAGCAAGAAGCTTCTACAAGTCTCCAAACTCACACTGAAAGAATGCATTGACATCTGTAGATCATATGAGACCGCAAGCCAACAACTGAAAGAAATTCATCGGGAGGAAGTCAGTGCCATTAGTCAGGCCAACGAGAACACACCTCCGCCCTCCATAGGAGAGAGAGAAATCCGCTGCAAGTTCTGCGCCAAAACACATGTTTGGAACAAGCTTAAATGTCCTGCATGGGGTAAGACATGCTCTAAAGGTGGAATTCAAAACCACTTTGCGGTGGCCTGCAAAACCAAACTGTCTCCACTCGCTTTGGCCACGTCCTCTAAACGCCCCACACCAAGACATGTCCGCAGGCCAGTACATGCAGTGGAAGATTCTGACTTGGATGAATATGTTACTTGTGTCGACGTCAAGAAACAAGTCTGTACTGTGGAAAAGCCTAATCATAAAGACAAACTGCTTGCGGTTATGCTGTTAAATGGTCACCGAGTCCCATTCCAACTGGACACTGGTGCCACAGTGAACATCTTACCCGAAGGATCCTTCAAAGAAGTATATGGTGAAGACAGTCTACCCCTGCTGGACAATACAGAAGTAACTCTTGTTATGTACAACAAAACGGAGGAAAAGCCAATTGGCAAGAAACGTGTTCAAGTTGTGAACCCCAGAAATGGAAAAAAATACAGCGTGGAATTCGTAGTTGTAAAGGGGAAAGGGAAGCCGCTGGTTGGTTTAGGAGCCAGTGAGCAAATGCAACCCATATCTGTGGTCCGACAAAACATTATGGCTCTTCAAGCGGAAGAACCATCGCAGAACAAAACACCCTTTACGACGGAATCTATTCTCGAAGAATACGCCGATGTATTCAGAGGAGAAGGAAAGTTAGAAGGTGACCTCCACCTGGAAATTGACCCGAACGTACCACCAGTCCAACTCCCAACAAGAAAGGTGCCGATCGCCATTAAAGAAAAGCTAAAAGAGGAAATGAATCGCTTGGAAGGCCTTAATATCATCACGCCAGTAAATGTCCCTACCTCTTGGATATCAGCAACTGTCGTCACCATGAAGAAGAATGGCAATGTTCGACTGTGTGTTGATCCCAAACCACTTAACCGAGCCCTCAAACGGAATCACTACCCTCTGCCGACAATCAAGGATGTCCTTCCTGAGCTCTCAAACGCAAGATGCTTTACTGTGTTAGACGCTAAAAATGGGTTTTGGCATGTGTCCTTAGACGAGGAAAGTAGTTACACAACCACATTTGGCACTCCATGGGGAAGATAGAGATGGCTTCGAATGCCATTTGGGATCTCACCGGCCCCTGAAGAATTCCAGCGAAGACTGAATCAGGCATTAGCAGGGCTAAATGGATGCAAGGCGATCGCTGATGACATCCTCGTATTTGGATGTGGAGCTAACGATGATGAAGCAGTAAAAGACCACGACGACACGCTTACTGCTCTCCTCCAACGATGCCGAGAAAAAGGTGTGAAGCTAAACAGGGGAAAACTGCAGCTTAGGCTTAGGGAAGTGGCCTACATGGGCCACATGCTCTCTGCAGATGGGCTACAACCTGACCCTGAAAAAGTCAAGGCAATCAAAGAGATGCCAGCACCGACTGACAAACAGAGCATCCAACGTCTCTTAGGGATGACTAAATACCTGCAAAAGTTTGCTCCAAGACTTTCAGAGGTCACGACTCCTCTACGCGAGCTCACCAAAAACGACAACGAGTTCCAATGGGATGAGCACGTTCATGGTGCAGCCCTGGATGAGACAAAGAAGATCCTTTCTACGACTCCAGTCCTAAAGTACTTTGACCCAAGTGCCACACCCACACTACAATGTGATGCCTCCATGCATGGCCTGGGAGCATGTCTAATGCAAGACGGACATCCAGTCGCATATGCATCCAGGTCCCTTGCCCCCACAAAGGTCCAGTATGCGCAAATCGGAAAAGAGTTACTGGCCATAGTATTCGGAATGAAGAAGTTTGAAACCTACCTGTATTGAAGGAAAGTGCTGGTCGAATCTGATCACAAGCCCTTGGAGGCAATATTCAAGAAAAGCCTCCTGAACGCACCCCAAAAGGCTACAACGAATGCTCCTTAAGACTCCAACGCTACGAGTTTGAAGTATCCTACAAAAAGGGAACCTCTCTTCTTATGGCTGATCCCCTGAGTCGCGCGTATCTGACGCCTAAGGAAGCTACTGAGGATCAGGAAGATGTCATGACAGTCTCAGATACTAGGTCTCCAACAGAGATAGAAGCAGAGCAAGTGAACATGCTACAGTATCTTCCAGTCAAAGACGAAACTCTTCGCCAAATCCAAAACCTTACTCAAGAAGACGCTATCCTCAAGACCCTCGCTTGCGTCATCAAACAAGGCTGGCCAGAAAGTAAGCTCTATCTCCCACTGGAAGTGGGAGATAGACTACTTTCCATTCAAAGAAGAACTTGCTCTCCAAAATGGAGTCATTTTCAAAGGAGACCGTGTTGTCATACCGTTTCAAATGAGAGCTGAACTCAAAAGAAAGCTACACTCCAGTCATCTGGGAATACAAGCATGCCTGAGACGGGCACGGGAAGCGTTCTACTGGCCTGGTATGAACAAAGAGATTGAAGAACATATCTCCAACTGCCAAGTCTGCAATTCATACCACCAAGGGCAGCAGAGAGAGCCCATGATCTCACACCCAGTACCATCAAGACCGTGGCAGGTCCTTGCCGTTGATCTCTTTGAGCTCCAGGGCCAGGATTACCTTTTCACCACTGATTATTACTCAAATTTCTTTGAAGTGGATAAACTTGCGAGTAAGACATCAAAAGAAGTAATTGAAAAGCTCAAGCCTCATATGGCAAGACATGGAATCCCGGACAAGATAGTAAGCGAAAATGGCCCCCAATTCAGCTCACAGGAATTTAAGACGTTCAAAGATTTATACGAGTTTGATCATGTAACAAGCTCCCCCACCTACCCGCAGTCAAATGGCAAGGCGGAAAACGCGGTGAAGACTGTGCAGCGAATCATGCTCAAAGCCTCAGAGGCTGGCAGTGATCCCTACTTGGGATTCCTTGACTTTCGCAACACCCCCACAGAAGGGCTAGGAGCGTCTCCAGCTCAGCGCCTCTTTGGCCGCCGTACCAAAATCCTCCTACCTACCTCTGGCCGACTACTAACACAACCTGAATTTGACACCACTTCCCAGCTTCTTCAGGCCCAGAAGAACAAACAAGCCTTCTATTACAACAATGGCACCAAAGAACTCCAGCCACTTGAGCCAGGGAGCACCGTACGTATCCATCCACCCAAATATAAACAACAATGGACCCAAGCAACGGTTGCCAAACAAGTTGGTGTACGCTCATACCAAGTTACCACTGACGACGGACGGGTGTAACGTAGGAACCGCCGACACCTGCGTCTCACAGCCGAACTCCCTAAACAATCACCTCTTGACATAGAGATACCTAACTCAGGTCATGGTCCCCTGCCCCTGATCAAAGTTGAACAGGTACCACCAGTCATTGAATCAAAGCCCCAAGAGATGGTCAAGCCACAAGCAACACCGAACCCTCCAGCTGATGACGTAACGAGTCCAGAAAGACGTAGCGCTCGGGGAAGAGTCCTACGTAGACCAGCGTACCTCCGTGACTATACATGCAGACACTTACCTATGTTGTTTATATTCTCCGAACAATGCCTCTAAGAAACGATTTAGTTTTTCTCCTTGTTTATTCTTTCCTCTTTGAATAACGGGGGAAGATGTAACGATGTTAATTTATGTATGTTGAGTTAATTTATACAGTTTACCTTACATCTGAGTTCCCGGATGTATTCGTTCGCTTCGCTTGATGTGCACTCGGCTTACGAGATTAAATGTTGTGTTTAGTCTCTGGTGTTCCACTGTCTGTCTTAGCCAACACGTTACAATTCTGCGCAAATGCTAATTTGAGATCGCAGCTTTATTACTTAGAATAAAGATTTTTTATTACATTTTATGGCGGAAGTTTTCTCTATGTGAATAATACCAAATTATTTCAACCGAATATGCCCGTGGGAATATTTCAAGATTAAAGCTCGCTGTAGCTTTTGACATCTCTATTTGTGAAGGCCGCATAACAAACTGATCAGACTTCGACAGTCTATATCTTCTGATGTGCATCTAGACCAAGTAAAAACTGTAAATAAATTAAACTGTTACAGTGGAATTAGGATTTCAGCGCTTCTACTGTACAATATATACAGTTGGGAGCGGATAAAAACTTTGCAGATATTTTCAAAGGCCATCGTTGCTTTAGCCTTGCGCGTTGAGTCGGGTTTGAGTGAAAAGTAAAAGTATCGAATAAAACCATATTTGTTTTGTCTTACCTGTTAAATCCTCGTCAAACCCTTTTGAAGGCAAATAGAGCTATTCAAGAAAATAGATATCAAAAAAAGTTGCTTTAAATTTGGCCGAATTCAAGCGTATCCAGAAATGTCAATTTCCCAGCACTTACCGCGACCACACAAAGAAATGAAATTATCATTATTGGGTTCTACCAATTTGCCTTATCGCACGATGTGGCGCAACCTTCTCCCTCGTCTGAACAATAATTCTTTGGATCTGCATGCAGCTGCTGCTCTCCGAAGGTGTTTTTTAACTAAGTGATCTTTATATTGCTTATGTTTTTTGCACAGATCCGCTTCCCTATTAAGTGTACACAGCTTGACATGGGAAGATCGTTTTTTGACAGGCTGTCAGCCATGTTATTACGTACGTTCTCTTTTAAAGAAAATTCAAAGGCAGTCGATTCTATGGTAGCAGTGTGTTTTCTTGACTGTGTAAACATTGTTATCTTGAGGGGACGCAAATCGTCTGCACTGCAAGTATCCCGGAAAGTCCCATACATTTTCTTAGACTAAAAGTCTAAGAAAATGTATGGGGCTTTTTGAGCGCTCCAGGCAGCTTTCCTGCGAGGCGTCATAATCTTGTTGCTGCTGACATCGATGTGACAGATAATAGCGCTGCGCGCCAGGTCTAAAAATAGATATGTCATCTTTGGACCTCCCGCTGGTTTAGGACAAACACTCGGAGTCTTTACAAGGACTTGTATGCGAAACGTGTCAGAAGCAAGACTATTTTCGCTCAAAAAATGCTCTAACTTTCTAAAATGGTTGCAACTAGGCATTGCTGTTGGGTACATGTAAAAATGACTCAAGATATCCAGAAAGATTGCCAGATTCGCTTAATCCGCCTATACAAATGCTTAAAAACGGTCGGAAAGCCTTCATACCGTTCCCAAAGCCGAAGCATGCATGACTTTGAACTTTGTCAACGCTGGGTAAATGCGTGTTCTAGAAAGAATTTCTCTGTTGATAGTGTTAACTACAATACTTATATTTGTGCTGTACACTGAAATCCTTGACAAAAGCCTTTTCAAACCTCTTGTTTGAAAACTTTACATAGACGATGATCTTCTCGCTATGGAGTACAAACAAAGCAACAATAGAACGTTTCATTGAAAAAGCAAACAATCGTCATCCAACAATGAAATTTACGGCTGAAATTTCCAATAAGGAAACAACATTCCTGGACACCTACATCTATAGTTATAAAGGCGAACGATTCGAAAAGGACGCAATCCTTGATGTGCGTACTCATTTTAAACAAACTGAGACATTTCAGTATACACACTAATGTTCCTGTCACCCACAAGGAGTTAAGAAAGGCTTAATAAAAGGAGAGGCCCTTAGACTTCTCAGAACAAACTCCTGTCAGACAATATTCGAAGAGAAAATTGCAAATTTCAAAGCGCATTTGCGAAAGAGAGGCTACCCAGAGGCCCTCATTAACACAACCCTTTCAGAGGTGAATTTCAAAAACAGGAAACTAGCTCTTCAACAGAAACCGAAGACGAACCAACGAATCTTGCCTTTTATTACACAATACCAACCATCAGTGCCAAACCTAAAGAAACAATCAGCACTGAGCGAACTATACAAAAATCCGCCACTCGTGTCTTAAAAATGAGGGCGATCGCTCAAAGACATACTCGCGAGGGCCAAACTTTGAATAGGCTATTCTAAACACGCGCTGGGGAGTCGTGTAGGCCTGTCAACCCCTTTTTTACATTGATCTGTTAGATCCTTAAGTTTCACGCGATCGACTTTACTTTCCTTTAGTATCTTCGCCTGAAGCCATTTCCCATCATCGATACTTGAATCAACTACATAATGTTTTCCCGACTTGAGGCAGTCACGAACACGTGCGATGAAGTCTGCTCATTTTCCGCTCAATTTCAAGCCTCTACACTTTAACCAACGCTTCAATTGTATGTTTGTATAGTTCTCTTGGTCTTGCCCGAACTTTGAGCCAGGAACACCGTCGTTTTGATTTAAAATACGAGCTTTAGAGGCGTTTGAACTAGAGATGGACGCATCATCGCCCATATTCATTTACTCGAGAAGACTGTTTGTTTGTCCTAATCGCTCTAGGGGGTCAAAATTTCGTGACGTCACAAACGCGCAGCGCTTTGCCAGCTTATACTTGTCATCAAGTTTCAATGAGACGGCTCTCATTTTTCACGAGAACAATAAAGTTTTTGTTAATTACGAGATCGGATGCAAGAGTACGTATTGTTTCAACTAATTCGCTCTTCTTGCTTGGGAATACATTAATAAAATGTAGGCGGACCTTGAGGCCTCCACTAAGCTGGAAATACCAAATAAACGGGAGGTAAAATCGCGAAAAAATGCTCCAAAGGAGAAACGTAAACAAAGTAGAGAATGGAGAAAGCGAAAGCGACAGCAGAAGAAAGCGAGTAATCTGGCTTAAGTTCTGCCTGGCATCAATGTGGACCAAATGTGGCTGAGACAAACTTGATGGATAAAAAATCATTTTCTCCAAATCTGGATACAAAACAGGTAGGCAACGAAAGCGGACTTATCATGCTTAAGGCTAATTCTAAACAAGAAATGGAAAGTAATGTGAAGCGACCACGATTAACAATCGTTTTAGATGTAAATTATTCAAGATCAGCAACAATGCTTCGGAGGGCCCTTGGAGACGATGCAATACGCAGGCGGGCTCAATATTCAAGGCCGTTTTTGGCACAGACAACTTTTAAACGTATTGGTAGTCAGAAAAATATCCATTTGAAGAGTCATTACGAGACTCAGATAAACAGAAGTTCAAATATTCGAAAAGGCTGGTTGCTATGGAGTGACGTCATAAACCGGCTAAGTGTATTTGCTGCCTTATCTTTTGTTGTGAATGTTGGTTTTGTGGTGTATCAGAACTCATTTCTGCTTGGCAGGAAAATGACATATAATACCGTTAAATTTCATTAAAGATCCAGCAAAGTGCCTGAGTTTGATTTTGCAGCTTATAGTGGTTGGTGGAAGATGCATTTAAAGTTAAATTTCCCGTAGGTACTAAGGCCCGGTTTAAACGTCGCATTTTACATGCGCCGAATCTAATTGCCGAATTAAGTGCATGTAAAATGCGACGTTTAAATCAATTAAATTCGGCAGATTTGTATTAAATGCGAGTTCAGTTGAATATTCGACTGATCCAGTCGAATATGCGACTGAAGTTCGACAGTGGATTTAAACGTCGCATTTTACATGTGCCGAATGTAATTCATAAATTATGTTTAATTATATTTTACCCATAACACAACAGTTTTATGCTATATGACATGCGCAAAGAAAACTGGCGGGAAGGAATCGCGGGTGTACTAGAGCAATATGACGGCTGACGAAGATAGTAGGTGCGGTTCGTGCTTTTCTACAACAAAGTATACATGTTTGACATGCAAGAATTTTTTTTGTATGAGTTGCTCTGTTTTTGAAGAAGACGAGGAAACACCGGGTTGGAAGGCAGGACGAAGTGTAGCTCATTGCGAAAGTTGTTTTCGGGAGAAGATGGAGAACGAAGTCAATGAACGAGAATTTGATCAGGAAAGTGAAACGAATATCAGTGTCTCCTCTCGCTCAAGCTCAAGTTGTGGTGGTAAATCCTTACAAAGCACGGCAAAGAATCGACGAGACAAGTATGTATTGGCTTTGCAAACGGGACCGAGACGTTTGATATGTGGCTTTTTCCTTTATACTGTTTCATTCTGTTTATTTTATTCAGGAATATTGGAATAAAGGAGCGTAAATTTTTCATGCACAAGTCAGTGAATTTTACAGAAGGGTCAGAAGGTGTTTTTCGTTAACTTATCCATAAACGTTGGGTCTGGGAAATGTGAAAAAATTCTACTCTTCCTGTATTTCTGTCTATTTAATTTGCTGCAGGGTGAGTAAAAATGTGCAATAATTTTAATTTGAAGGCTTCAGAGATGCCTTTCCTCCTCCCCTCTTTGTGCCAAATGTCCTCACGTCACATTGTTTATTAGTTATGGTAGTTTAGTGAAAATGATCAAAATGCTATATCTTGGTTTTTTAGAGTGGAAGCTGGTAAGTTGAAAGATGGTGATGTAGACGAGAAATCCAATGATGAGGAGGAGGAGGAGGAAGGAGGGTCGCTAAGTCTTTTTGTGAAGAAGTCTAAGGGGAAGAAAAAGAAATGTGGTCGTAAATCAGTTGGGAGCCCTGAGGATGTTGACGACTTCATCGATACTGTGGTGAGCAATACTTACTACAAGAGAAAGCTCATTTTTACTAACACCAAGTGTCAAAGGAATGGTGAAATTTACGAGGAAATTTTGACTGAATTGAAGAAAAGGGCTTCTGCAAGGGGTAAAGAGTTTAAATTTAGCGTGAAACTGCGTACAAAGTTTAAAAAATGTGTGAGTGACTGCAAACAAGCAGCACTCACCATACGAACAGCCACAGGGATCAAACGATTCCAAGAAGACCGAGGGCTTGGCAACTGGTTTAAGCCTCTATTTACAGTAGTGCAAACGAGAGATAGCTGCCAACCAGACCAAGCCATAGAGCCTTCTTCTTTAGAGCAGTCTACCAGTTCAGAGAAGTCCTCCAAATCAGCTGATGCGGATAAATCACTTCAAGATGATTTGGAAAATAATGACTATTCTGAAGGCGGACTTTTTATTCCTATAAAGAAAAGGAAGAAGGAAAAACCAAAGGAAAACCTTGCAGCTGCTGTCATGGAAGCTGCAGAGCTAGTTAAAGAGGTTTGCAATAATGATCCAACGAAAGAGTTTATCAGGTTCTTGCGAGAAGAAATGAACAAATCCCGTGAACATGAATTGAAAATGATTCAGCTTCTAACCCAACCAAATTTAGGTTCTGCCAGCTTTCAACAACCCCTTTTCCAAGCAGTGCATCACTCTGAGAGTGCACAGTATGCCAAGGGTGGCCCTGTGACTATCGATTACAACCAACAGTGGTGCACAGCATTTGTGTCAAGTGCATCAAAGAGGCCAGGATTGCCAGAGGGGTCCCTCAGGTCTTTCACCCCTACACACAACATCATGTCATCAACTTCGAATGAAGACTTTTGTGAAAAAATGTGTATCATAATTCTAACACAGTAACACACTTTAGTTGGTAAATTGCGAGGCTAAGTTGCATTGTAAGGTTATCATTTCTCAGTCAGATTCTTATTTGTTTTGTTGATGTCCACAATTACAAAATACATGGGTCTTTTAGCCTCTTAAAAGCCCATCAATGATCAGGCAAGGCTACTTTCACCTTGAAATATCAAGACGTCAATCAAAGATACAGGCCATGAGAATATACAGTATGATAACTAAAGATCAGTTGTCTTAGTGTTTAAACTTTCCCCAAGCACAACAATAAGAAACGTAAGGATATCCTTAAGGAGAATCTGTTTGTTGGGGCTTTAAGAGTTAAAATGGCATACACTTGGGGAAGTGAACCTTTTTTATTCTCCTCATATTGGCAAAAATTCCTTGTCATAATGTTCTGCTCGTTTAAATGCAAATAATATAAAGCAACAGCTCATGAGAACTAAAGAGTTAAAAGATACCAAAATTTAGCAACTGACAACACATTTTATATGGTGTTGACTGATTTCTTTTCACAGTACAAAAGTAAAAGCACATGAAGGGCCTGACAAATACATGTAACTGCACAACTCATAAATTTAACACTTCCATAATTATGGAATACCAGTTGGTGTTTGAGCAGCAGATCTCGATCAGGGACCCAAGACTATTTAAGAGGTGACAGAATGTTCCCTGTAAATTACTGAAAAAGACTACAGATGATGAAAATTACAAAATTACTGAAAAACTAAAAAAACTACAAAAATGAAAACTACAAATTACTACAATTTAACCTGAAAACTACAAATTACTGAAGAAGACTACAGATGATGATGTACTGTGAAAAGAAATCAGTCAACACCATATAAAATGTGTTGTCAGTCGCTAAATTTTGGTATCTTTTAACTCTTTAGTTGTCATCACCTTAAGTTTGTAGTCACATAACCTACATAACCTGCAAAAGAGCTGTGGGTTGGTTCCAATTATCAAATAGTTTTGTTTCGATTATTGAAATGGAGTTTGTCACAAAAATATCAGTTACTTTTTTTGATGTTGTAACTACATGATTTGAATAACTGTGATGATTTAAGACATTTTAACTTCTAACAATTATAGCAAGGGCACTGACGATACAATATTAATATTAATAACAAGACTCCCACTTTTGGGGTAATGATTCTTTTAGTTTACACAATTATCCCTGATAATGTTTAGAAACAAACGTTCCGAATTAAGTTTAGATCTTCCTGAAGAAAATCTTACAGTTCATGTTTGTACATTTTTATGAATAAAAGGTATACAAAACCTACTGCTGGAAAAAGTATCTGAAATATGTCACTATTGTTTTCAATCAGGTTAGAGAATCAAGTTAGGAAACTCTCCCAGTTTCTTTCTCCACCCATAACTTTCCACAAAGGGCATCTCTGACTCTAGTCGCCTCTCCTGAAACATCATGCATACTTCTGCACTCTCTCATGAGTAACAGTTTCCTGATTTCATCCCTGTTTCTTCTCTCATTGCCATCTGGACCGACCGTTAAATCGAACTTTCTTGGAGTCCCCTTGCATGAGACAAACATTGTGTAGGACCATATATGCGAGTGTTGCTAAGCGAACATGTTCTTTGTCACTTTCGTTTTTCCGCAACAGCACCCTCCACCTTTCCTTTAACTGACTATACGCTCCCTCGGTGACCATACGTCCCCTACTAAGCCTGTAGTTGAAATATCTTTGTTGAGGGCTTAAAACGGCATTTGTGTAGGGTTTCATGAGCCATGTACGGAGGGGAAAGGCAGAATCGGCTATTATAAGAGGTGGTACATTTACTTCACCAACAGCTTTGCCCACGTTGGGTAGAAGGCCATCTTGGATTGAATTCCAAAGGTTTGTAGACCTAAAAATGATAGCATCGTGGGAGTTCCCAGGATAACCGCAACTTAACTCCATACAAAACGGCAATGAGAATCAACCATGGCCATCAGAACAACTGAATCAAAATTTTTAAAATTGTGATATTCTTTACATGCTTCAAGGCCGCCGGGAGGACATTTTATGGGTATGTGGCATCCATCCAGTGCCACCCAGCAGCAAGGGAATTGCCATAATTCCTCCATGTCAAGAATCTTTCGCTCGAAGTCTTCTCGGGATTTCGGCATGTTACTTGAAATACTTTCAGCCCACAAATAATCAACAAGAACCTGGCATACTTCCGGTACAATGGAGCTCACAGTGGCAACTCCTCTTCCTACCATTTCAGTGATAGTGTAATAGTAATCGCCTCTTCCCAGTCTATAAAGACATATGCCCAGTCTTTCCTCAGGTGAAATTGGTTCCTCTGTCACAGTTTGTCTTTGAAGTACGTTCCCCACACGACTTAAAATAAAATGAAATGTTGCCCGTGAAACACGTAAGGTTTTCTTAAACCGAACATCAGAATATGTAGTCCTTACCTTGTGCCACCAGCCTTCATTTCGTATCAATCGACGGCACGATTGGGGTCTTGGGACACGTGCTATGGCATTTCTTTGCGATAGGAAAAGCATAAGAAGGGAACAAACATACAGAAGCCGTCTTCTTCTTGCTAGCAGATGATGCACTGCCATCGCCGTTTCCTGTTAGCACGAATGGTGTTTGAGAGGCATAAACGCCGAAAACACAAAATATCCTCCTTACTTTTGTCAGCCATATTGGCGGGGGACTTAGAGCGGCGTCTGGGAATGAAGCTGTCACTCGCACTCGGCAATTAAATTCGGCACAATTAAATGCGACGTTTAAATCAAATGCCGAACTTTCTTAATTCAGGTCGACTTAAATTAGTATTAGATTCGGCGCATGTAAAATGCGACGTTTAAACCGGGCCTAAAAGTTGGAATAACCTGAAACCATATGAAAGCACCGATGAAACCACCAGAAACCATCTGAAACCCCCAAGGAAACCATCTGAAATTACCTGAAAATATCTCGAAACAATTTAAAACAACATGAAAGCACCTAAAAAATTACGGGTGACATCAGAAAATAAGTGTTGACAATCGAGTTTATCCACAGGGAGCCCGGCTTACGGATATCGTATATAATGCCCTACAGTACAGAATAGGCACCACAAACAGGTCTTCAAGGAAACATTCCATTGTTCTTGTTGAAAACGCACTCAATTAGCTCTACGAATGGCTGGGAGTGGCATATGGTATTTCGTGGACTGGACTGGACTGGACTGGACTAGTAAAACGTGGACTAGTAAAGCATGGACTAGTAAAACGTGGACTAGTAAAACGCGGACTAGTAAAACGCGGACTAGTAAAACGCGGACTAGTAAAACGCGGACTAGTAAAACGCGGACTAGTAAAACGCGGACTAGTAAAACGTGGACTAGTAAAACGCGGACTAGTAAAACGACAACAACAAAAAAAACAATTTCATACGAAGTCGATCATAAGACTTAATGGCAAGCCAATTTAGTAAGTGACAATACCTGTTTGACTTTTAAGCTGCAAATGGGTTTGACATGCGCCAGATACAAACGAATTTATAAGTTTAGCCTAAGAAAGAATTTATTCAGCACCAGTTCAAAATTCTAAAATACACTTTCGTCGTAAATTTCACGGCAGAAACGCAGGAATTCGATGAATTAAAGTCGCATTAAATCTCCTTGTGTCTAGGTAGAAAGAGTCTCATTGACTTCAGCTTTTCGGTGGAAGAAACACCGATTTACACACGCCATTACAGAAAACAAACAAGCAGACTGACAACTCCCGGCCAAAACACATATTTGCATTCACTTACAATTTGACTTTCCGTGAAATTTGAAAACGGAACAGAGGTAAATCTTCGAAGATCAATCGTCGTTGGAAATAAAAAATACTTTCCGTAAGATCTCTAACTGTTTTTCTTTTTACGAGAAAATCGTCGCATGATAATTTAACTCGTGTGTGTTTGTCATACCCGTACTGCTGTTTCTTCAAAAGCGTATGCTTCTTTCTTCTTCAATTGACAGGTGTCACATCGTCACAGTTGCTTATCAAAAAAATTTTTCGGCGAAAACATTCTCTTTAACTTGAATAACGCTTGTTTTCTTTATAACTCACTCACCATCAAATTGTGAAGTTCAAGGAGGATTTTCCCGTAATTAAACTCGTAATTGTAGCCCTAAATCATTCGGGTTCTTTTAGCAATCATTGTTTTTATGCGTTAGAAAAAGATAGAAGTGTTATTCACCAGCATAGGTCGGTCCGTAATGGGAACTTCTGAACTGTTCGTATATTTCTGAACTGTTCAAAAATTGGTGTAGCATCCTGGATTCTTTAAGGCTCAGGTCGCATTACGACCGAATCTGGCCTTTATGGTGCAATGTATCCTCTAGAAATTCAGGTGGCCTCTATAAGTGCCTTGCTGTTGCCAATCCTAACTGATTTCCTGGGAAAGAAACTTACACTGATTAATGGGTAAGAGAACGACATTCTCCTGTACGCTGTTACTCAGTATCTCTATTCTTTGTAATTCTTTGTTCAAGGAATGTGCATGTTGTGTGAAATGAATATTTCTCGCCATTTAATTCTTTTTTCTTTTAATTTTACTTCTTGCGAACTTTCTGGCCCCATTACTGCTGGAACTTATCCACGTTTCTTTGTCATGAAACTATAAGGAGTACTGCCTATCTCTCTGATTGGGATCCCTGTTCATCGCATGAACCCCCACCCAACCCAGTTTGTTCATACATACCTATTTACACCGCTGGGTGGAGAGAAGCGCAATGAGAGAACAAGAAATGAACATCTGTGCTAGGGCTGGAGCCATTTCTTGCAACACTTGAGTTCTTTGGTATATGTAGTCTTTGCTTTGAGCGATGAGGTTACTTTTAAAAAATGTCATCTTTTCTTAGCGCTGTGTCAATGGCAGAACACCATTTGTTAGTCATGTGGTCGACAGCATTTTTCTTGCTGGAGAGATATGCCGATGAAATCAGTGATCAGGAGCTAAAGGCAAACCTCCTCAAGGTAAATTATGCAATGTTTTATATTTAAGGTAAACTTTGATTTCTTCGCACACTCAATTGAAATTTACTTTTAAGGAAAACCTTAATCAATATAAAGTACCGCATGATGTTGAACAGCATTGAAAAGCAATCCTTTGGTATGAAATCTGTGTTATAGTATTTTTTGATTGAGTTTAAATTCTTTGGTGTCTTATATATTTTTCAGAATGCCGTTCGTATTGCATCCTCAAACGAAGATAGCACTCCGACCTGTGTTTATCAAGCTATCATAAGAGGGCTTGAGAGGCTTGTAGTGTCATTTGCTCTGTCGAGTGCTGAGTCGGATTCACTAGTCAAGCTCAGTGTGGACAGGTAGGTCGGGTAGGACGGGCAAACTTACTGTGAAGTAGTGGGTCTGGTGGGACAGTCGAACATTATTACCGAGGATGTTAATACTATTACACTCGGGAGCAGAAAGGTACTAGTAGGTAATAAGAAATACACAAAGGCCCCGCAACAGTTCTTACCATGTCTTTAATTCGTAGGTAAGGTAAAGTCTGCTTACGAGCCAAGCGGCCCATCGGGCCAGCGGTTAACTCCGGTTTCCGTAGCATGAAGCCTCTAGGAGTATTTCTACTCCCTCCCCGATGGAATGCTAGTCCATCACAGGGTTACCCCCAGCATTAAAGCTGCTGGTACCCATTTAAACACCTGGGTGAAGAGAGGCACTGTGAGAGTAAAGTGTCTTGCCCAACAACACTACACAGTGTCCCCGGCCAGGGCTTAAACCCGGACCACTCGATCCGGAGTCGAGCGAACTAACAATGAGGCCACCGTGCCTCTGCTGTTTTAATTCGTAGATGATTTTAATTCGAAACCAAATACTGCAAACGTGGTGGAGACTTTGCGCACACTCTTCTATATCTAAGCTTTTTTTCCTTCTTTTTTCTTTTATTCATTTTAGGTTGTCCATGCAAAACCCTCAAAGAGCCATATCTGCTCTGGGTTTGTTGGTAACGTGTATGTATACAGGTATGAAGTGTGCATGGGTTTTTTTTGTTTGCTTGAGTGGTGTTCCTGCAATAGTGTTGGGCCATTCTACAATTCGAATGGGAATCAAAGGGAAAGAGATCCTTTAACTCATGGCGATCTGGACATTCTGTCCGGCACTCCGTGAACTGTTTTAGTGACCAAACAACTGACAGACAAATGGTCGTCAGTCATTCAAAGTGTAGGTCAGCCGGTCAGTCAGCCGGTCAGTCAGCCAGTTAGTCGGTCTGTGAGTAAGTAGGCCAGTAAGTCAGTCAGTCGATTGGTCAGTTGATTGGTCGAACAGTCAAATACTGAGTCAACTAACCTATTTTACTAAAAACTGGATCATTGGATAATGCAATTCAAGACTTTTTTATGGCTTAGCCATTATGGTATATCAGCCAATATACCATAATCTACAAATATGGTAAGCGTACGCGTCAGCTTAAAATCAATAGGGAGCTAAAAAATCCAGTTTCTTCTTACAAAATAATAACTTGTTGGGGGCGTTTTTTATAAAAACTACGCGCCTCGTTGGCTAGCTATCATCTCATATCCAACAAGCGGGAGTGGAATAATTGTTAAATAAGTAGTAGATGGTTGGCTGGTGGTATGGTCTATCGGTTACTCAGTGGTTTTACTCAGTCAATTTGGTAATTGTTTATTAAGTTAGTTACATGTAATCATTCATTCATTCATTCATTCATTCATTCAGCCAGCCAAAAATTGACGATTCCATCATACAAGACATTTAGAATTCATGCCATGATTCGTTTTACGCAGGTAAGATTGGCGACCGACCAAGTGGAATATACCCTCCGGCTGACTCTGTGGAGTTTCCAACAGAGGACATACTTCTAATTGCTATGGAACGTGTTACTGTTTTGTTTGATAGGTGAGTTGCAATTAGTTTATGTTAGAATTAACACAAAAAATACAACTTGATTTACTCAAATTCTACTTAGGAGCATTTGCATTCTTTGCTGAGCCTCAATTATATGTTTGTGGTCAGTCTCATGAACTGTAAGTATTTTAATGCCATCCTTAATGCACACAGCCTTTCTAATCTGAGAACTCGAGACAAACAGTTTTAATGAACATGAATTAAATGGACCTTATTTGTAAGGGCACCCGTATTGGGCAGACGCTAGCCTTAGACCAAAATGTTTCCTTTCGTATTTGCTTAAACCCTTGAGTGATTAGCGTCTAATTTCTCTTAACAGCATCAGTGCTTAATCACACATTATAACATAACCAAAGTAAAGCGCGCGCTCTGATTGGTCAATTTAGCGTCCCCCATTTGCCCATGGGTGTACGCCACTGACGTGAGCAAATGCAACGACTATTTTTCCGCGCGCGCTTGTTTTTACTGGTCACGTAAGATTTGTTAAATAAAAGGGAACTCTTTAGCTACATTGTATCAATGTTATGTTATAAAACAAGTGGTAAACACCACAGCGTACACTATTGAGTTATGGATGCACTTGGGAGGTTTGCTAAGCACTCAAGAAGCTAGAGTCGCTCTCGACTATCGCCTCGAGCGACCCTTACGCTTCTTTCGTGCTTAGCAACCTCCCGCGTGCATCCACAACTCAATAGTGTACGCTGTGGTGTTTACCATTTGTTTATTAAGGTTATGAGAATGATGGAAATGATCGCCAACTAAAGAAGCTGTTGAGTGTTCGACAGATTTTCCTTGTTAGTACTGTAGGAGAGGCATCCAGAACAGTATGAAGAGTATTATGGGTACTAATGTTAGGGTATAAAAGGTCAAAGTGAACGTGTATTCGATGGTTTACTTTGTTAACCGAACTGACGGCTAAACCTGTATTACTTTGAGTTTCATATTTAAACGAATACACACTAAGATGGCATTGCTTACGTCTGAAACTTTTATTCTGGTGATTGATTGTTATTGTCTTCCGGGTTTGAAAGGTTTCTGATTGTGCACTCTTTTTTATTTGGAGTTAAATAATTAAACGATGTTGCACAATATACACTACGCAGGATGCAGTCTCCCTGGATTAAATAGACTCTACTTAGGGGGTGCAGATTCACCCTAAAACCGGACAATTTAACATCATATGCACAAAGAGAAATATCTGCAATGTGCACCTGATGTGCACCTGATGTACATGTGTTGGAAAGAGGGCATGCCATGCAGCGGAAAATGTGTTAATCTTTTATTCCCACCTGGGGTCCATTTCTCCACGGTCCCATTAAAGGGCCCGTAAAAAAGTTCTGTTTTCAATCAAGATGAGTGTTTCAGTACTTTTGAAAATATTATTGTAAAACTAATGGCTAAAGGAAAAAATGAACTTGTTAGGGTGCTGGGACATACGTCTTTATTCTTTAAATTTTTATTTTAAAATACGGTTATGGGTCTGTTAAGTTACCGGGGCTTTCGAGAATGGGGATCCTGCCCCGGTTGTTCGAAGGCAGGATAACACTATCTATTGAATAAATCTCTCTCTGGTAGTTAGCGCAGTACGGTTTGTTAACACTTATCCGCTGGATAGTAATTTATCCGTTGAATAGTGTTATCCAACCTTTCAAAAACTAAGGCCGCTTGGTAGAGCATCTCGTCAATTTCCAAGATTCTCTATCTTTTTGGCAGAATAAGAAAAGGCGTGTCATCTGAAGCTAGAGTGGTAGCCAGAGTCTTGCCACCTTTGCTTTTGGATTTCTTCCCCGCTCAAGAAATCATGAACAAAGTGATTGGAGAGTTTCTGTCTAGTCGGCAGCCACATCCTGAACTCATGGCACAAGTTCTCTTTAAGGTAAATACCTGTAGGATACTGCTGCTTTCAGTTTTTTGCATTTATATCCTCTCAAATGACTGGTCTTTGGGACATCTTCAACCCATAAACTCTCAGAAGTAATAAACATAAAACTTATCCGTGCAATATCAATATCATGAAACTAGCGTAGGGGAATGTTCACGTGACTCAAAATCGAATTTTCTTAACACAACTTGCCTCCTCTCCACGATTACGAGAAAATTTTGGATGAAGACTGCAGTTGTTTTCTAATAATCTGCAGCTGACAAGTTACTTCATTCGGAAGGGCTAATAGTCCTAAAAATGATAGTAGTAATAAAATATTAAAACTTCTGCTCTGCCTTTTATTATTTTGATTAGGTGTTTGAAGGTCTGCACAGTCAAGGGCAGCAAACGGAAGTGAGAGACTGGGTTCTTCTCTCACTTGGAAGCTTCATACAGCGGTATGATGTTTTCTTAGCTAGTATTGGTATTTGGGTGAGATGTTACTTATAGCTAAGAACTGCTTCACCTTAAAAAGTTAGATTTGGTTGCGAGCAAACTTAAAGTTCCATCATTGAGTTTAACAGTAGCTTAAGATCTTTGAAACAAATAGACCGATCTCGCCGTGAGTTTATTCTTAGCACATTTTGACTGTCATCTATGATTTGACCGCCTCCCGGTTAGCTCAATGAATAGAGCGCTGGACTGTTGTGCGGGAGGTCGAGGGTTCGAGCCCCGGCCGGACCAACACTCAGGGTCTTAAAATAATTGAGAAGAATAGGCTACCTTTCTATAGCATCATGGAATGGTTAGATAGTCTAGTCTTCTCGGATAGGGACGAATAAATGGAGGTCCCGTCTCCTGCAGGGTTAGGGGCAGGAGACGTTAATTTCCCACGCACGAGATTACTGTGTGATGGATGTCCTTCCCTGGGGTGGGATGGGTGGTTAACAGGACCCCCGTTGATACCAGTGTTTACTACACTGAAGGGGCTATCCTGTATAAATATAGATGTCTACTCTACTATTACTGGAAACATGGCAGCTATTTGTTAGAAAGAGACATTTAGACCTCCATTTTTCGTCCACCTTGTCCTGCTGATTCTTCATAAACATTTACCAGGACAGCATAAAGTGCTTGGTTAAGGGATGAACGGAGAGGTCGGCGGGGTGCAAAACCTCTTCCCATCAGACCAGTGGGGTTTTTACCACTTTTCTGGTACCAAAATTCTTGCAACAATAAGAGCACTTTTGGCTGGACAATTTGACGTGTTAAATTCAATATTTATTTGCCTTGCAATTTTTCTTTGCATATTTGGGCTACGGTTAAAAAAAATATATATATATCTGTTTTCTGAGTCAAAGTTTGGACCCCCTATCAAAAATTCTAGCGTCTACCCCCTTAGGCTTGGTTTGCTAGTGTAGTGGGACAGCGGACGTGATCGTAAGGCGTCTTCACAAGTGTACCTAATTGATGTTGGTTATGTGTTTATTCTTTTAAAAGGACACCTCTGTCGATGGCTGTGTGGAGTCTTACCTGCTTTTTCATTAGCGCTTCCAACAACAAATGGATCCGAGCCCTGTATCCAATCTTTGGTCTAAAATGTAGTATGGAGTGCGACTCACGGGATTTCATACTTGATCTCTGTTACTCTTTTGTATTTTTTAACAGCACTCTGGAAGAGTTTTAATTTATGTTAATTTATGCGATATGATACTCAACCCAGTGTCCGCGCCGGTGTCGCTAAAGAGAAGTAAACGTTTAGGCACTGTTTTCTTATGCTGCAACATTGCCCTCTTGAATTTTATTCTTAACGATAACCTCAGCTTTTCTTATATCGTGGGAAGAATGGGTAAACTTGAAGATATCGACGTTAGAATATTCTGCGCAGCCGCTATGGATTTCTACAGAACTCAGGTAAGACAAGTTATAGCAGCCAGTTCAGTCTCATGCAAACTTTGCCTCCGAGCTGACTAGTCATTAAAACCTCGCAAGTTGATAACCCATGATCACAGTTTTTCCATTTCCATGGACGATTTTATTTGCCTGCAGTCCCCTTTTTTGCTTTTTATGATGTTTTTCTGGGGTCGTGGCATAGAATGAGCCAGCTCTTTTAGGTTAGTTGGGAAGGGGACTGAGGACTTTTCTCTATGACTGATGTTGCTGCGTTTTCAGCTCTCCCATTGTTTTTGGAACCAGACCCTTTTACGTGACCTCGTCCCCTCTAGTTTTTATTTTGTGAAAGTGTGTAAGTTACTCCGGTACAATGTATGAGTAACATTGAATTAGACAGAATATACACAAAGCATAGCAGTGACTCGGTGTTGCAGATGTTCAGTGTATTTTTTTTTTTTTTTCATTTTTTCTCCCCACAGAATCTCGACGCAACTGATAAAGAGACTCTGATATCCACATTTAGAAGGGCCGCTCAAACGAGTGCACCTTACAGAGAATTCATTGAATGCTGTCAGTCAGAGAGATGAACTCTGCAATAACAGTATTTGAAGTAGAACCAGGAAACACTCTCGATAAGCAAAGGTTTTGGTTTATGGGTGGGAGGATTATTGAAAAACGTTTCAACGTTCTTGATCGTGGGACTGTTTTAATGAAGAAGCAAAGGAAAGGTGTTGTCCAGAACTTCAGGATTTTGAGCCGTTCGACATATCCTCGGTACAAGTCGGAGTTGTCAATTTCTGTGCAAAGTGCTCCTGTGCAACACGGATTTTCGTGATTTATGATTTCTTCAGCTTGAGCCATTAACAAGAATGAATAATTCGTGGTTGTGAAATATTTTGATAGAAGTTTGAATCTGGGATGGTCACTGATCCAATGAACCGTCGACATATTTTTCATAACGTAACACAGAGAAACGTTACAAAGTAGCGGAAAGTGAAACATTAATGTACATGCTTTGTCACGCATAGCTTGAATCGTATTGTCACGCATTTCGTGACATGTTAAATGACACACACCCCGGGTTGCGCGAAAAACCATTTGGTGTATTCATGTGCACGCTTCTTCAGAGACTAAGTGGAGATGTGGGATCAATTTTGACTCAAATGAAATGATGTACTATCAATTATGCATGGAATATTAGAGACAATTGTGCTTAAATTCTAAGAAAATATAATGAAAACAATATTATGAATTTTTCATTGTGCTTATTATTGGTAACTGTATTCAGCCTGAAGGTCTTGCCAACTGTGTTCTCACAACATTTGAATTCTTTGGGTGTAATAATTTCGATGTAGTTGCTTAAACTTCATCGTCAGGTGCCGACTGGGGTGTAGCTGAACTACTTTATCATGATGACAATTTATCTAAACGAATACCCTTAATTTAAAAGCTGAAGGCTGTCCAGTATCCGACATTTTGTTTTGTGCAAATCTTAATGTAATCATACATACTAGATATGAAAAAGAAATTATTTTATTTCTCATTAACCCTATTTACTGCTACTCGCTTGAAACATAGTATCTCGTGTGTGTAATTACAATGGTAATGACTCCGCAGGAAAACAGCATGGTGTTTCAAGAATATTTGTTTTTTTTTTGTTTTGTTTTGTTTTGTTTTTTTACTCTACCACAACAAAATTTAGTCCATCATTTCAACCATGTGTGATAACGCAATGATTGATAACACAAAGGAAACCCAAAACGCCATGTTTGACCCAAACCAACCTAGTCTCCCTTGCAGCCCTTTCCGGCGTTGTCACGCAAGCGAAAACTTTCCCACCAACGGATGCTCACATTCGAACAACATTCCTTTCCGAGAATTGGCCAATCAGCATTTACTTAGCATATTCTGGAAAGCGTTCGCGCCTCAATAATCAAACCAATCACAGAGTTCGTATTATCCGAGCGTTGAAACTGACAAAATGAAGACGCTTTTGTCTTAGTGCGAGATACTTTTGGTATTGACCACTTTCAAAAATGGCTGCCGGATTGATATTCTTTTGTTTAAATTTAAATTAGCCTTTCTGGCCTCGTTCTCCAGTTAAAAATTCCAAAGAATGCATTATCTCAAGCGAGGCTAGTGAGGCTAATTTGAATTTAAACAAAAGAATATCAATCCGGCAGCCATTTATAAAAGTGGTGTATTGAGAGCTTAAACTAACGCTAACGCGCTTCCTGTGAATTCGCGGGAATAAGTATATCGCGTGTTCATTGGTTGTTTGTCAGACAATAACTTTATTTTGATTGGATAACACATTACAATGGGAAAGGAATGTTGTTCGAATGTGAGTAGCCGTTGGTGGGGGAGTTTTCGCTTGCGTGACGACTCCGGAAAAGGCTGCAAGGGAGACTAAAACCAACCAAGCGTTGTAAAATTTTTTTTTATGGTTACTTACCAATTATTTATTTATTTATTTGCACCTCGCTGCAAAAATAAGAAACCTTACATTACTGACCTAAAAACTAAACGGTTCATGATTGCCAATGGTCACCAGGGAGGGGCCAGTGAGTCAAATATCTTCAACCAAAGCCTCATAGTAATCGAATTCCTCGCTCTTCACCATATCTTCGGGAAACTCGTTTGCGATTGCAGCGTTTATCTCACAAAGGCTCGTTGATGGCGAGTCTCCTGGTCTATAGTTAACTGATGTGCAGTTTTGGTTGCGTCCACACCAGAGCAAACATTCAATGTCACTTTGTACGATCAACTGGTCGATCACATGCTCAGTCAACTGTGTGTTTGGCAATCTCTTGAAATATCGTCCCCTCACTGCATCTGTTTCGATTCAAGTGCTGATTTATTACTAATCAAGATTTTGGGATCAACGTCTTTCTACTATTTACATACACTTCGTTAGTTTTGACCTGGTCCTATTTTATTACAGCTGTTTCGGCCTGTTCTTATTTGCACTTCTTTTTACTGGGACCAAGTTGAGACTCGATCAAGAGATAAAATGGTCACCTGTCTACAAGAAAGTCAAGAAATCATTTCTTCTAGTATAAGTTACTATGTCAGTTGTATCTGGATTATTGCTAGTTGTGCTTTGAACAACTTCTTCCTGTACCATAGGTTTAAATCTCAAACAACACGTCCTCGTCAGAAATTTCCTTTTATTAAGGGTAAATGTCCTCAAGGACTTGAACCTAAAGGAAGTGAAATGCCTGACAGACACAGAACCTGTCATTCAGTGACAGAAACCCGAATCCCTTTTGACCCGCCAATGTGATTCCCGCATGTTGAGTGCCGCTATATACAAGATCACATTTGGTTCAATTTAACACCAATGTTTCCCGCTATAAATAGGAAACCTTGGGCAATAAAAGAACAAAGTGTTTCTTTCTTACTCTCCATATCTCGTCCTCACGTGTCCGTTTTGATTGTGTGTTGCATATGATCGGTTATTAAATTTGTATGAGTTTTCTAGACCAATCGCTGAATCCAGGGAGTCAAAACTGAAGCAGTACCTGGTTAAATTTGATACCTGATCGAAAATTGCCTTTGGGACCACTAATGACTAGAATTAAAAACTTGCTATCAGGAAAATAACCATAGTTATATCCCTTATTAGAAAAAGGCAGTTCTTTATATTACTAAGTGCTTGAGGTGAATGAATTACTTTACCTTTTTCACAGATGTAGGGCTGTTCTTTGGAGCAGCTTTTGTCGTTCCACTGGCCATGAAATGAACTGTAGTCTGTCATTTCACCACAGTCCTCGTCACCCGTAATCTTTCCCTCTCCAGGGATCCAGTTCAAGTAAGCTAGCTCCTCCCTATTCGACCAGTGGAACCTTCGAGAGCTGTTATCTTTCACCAAGCCGATCCAAAACGTTTTGTTAACTGCCATGCGTTTGTATACGAACTGCTGTTCTCCCTCAGAGTTGATGCTAAGCAGTTCTCCTTCGTTTTTCTCGCAAGCCACCCTTGCGTCAAACCATGACAGTTTAGTGTCATGAGCTCGATAGCATGAGCCGTTGAAGTATAACCAGTCTCGAGGACAAGTCCAACCTGTGTAACAGGATCGTGATGTTCAGTTCGTGGCATAATTCCTTTTTTTTTTTTTAAACCAATCATACAGCTTTGATTGGTAAAACCTAAATAGTCATGGACTCTGTGTTTGATAGTCAATTGAAGATTGTCCTATTGTAACAATGAATACAATTTACTTCATATGAATCTCGCTGTGGTGGGTTTTTGGTTCGGAGGCGAATTGGGAGTGAACTTGCAATGGCGCGAAACCACTGGTTACTTGTGATGATGAACATCTATTGTGTTTCTTCCCTTTCTTGTTAATGATAAGTTTGTTGTCATATGTTCTGAACATATGAACTCTTATGTTACAAATAGTATCGAAATCATTCAGTCCCTCGTTTTCTCTTAAAAATGAACCGGAATGATAATCGTTTCAGAATACTCCAGAAAGTTCCCTATACGAAAGATCTCGCTATGACTGAAGTTTAAAGGAATAGAATATGACAGTCAAAATAAATCGCGAAGAATGGAAGAAAAACAGAGAGAGTTGATAGATTTGTCACTTAATTTGGACAGATGTATACGCTAATTGTCATTCTACGCAAATGCTAATTAGAGATCGCAGCTTTATTACTTAGAATAAAGATTTTTTTATTACATTTTGTAGCGGAAGTTTTCTTTATGTGAATAATACCAAATTATTTCAACCGAATATGCCCGTGGGGAGAGTAAAGCTCGCTGTAGCTTTTGACATCTCTATTTGTGAAGGCCGCATAACAAACTGATCAGACTTCGACAGTCTATATCTTCTGATGTGCATCTAGACCAAGCAAAAACTGTAAAAGAATTAAACTGTTACAGTGGAATTAGGATTTCAGCGCTTCTACTGTACAATATATACAGTTGGGATCGGATAAAAACTTTGCAGATATTTTCAAAGGCCATCGTTGCTTTAGCCTTGCGCTTTGAGTCGGGTTTGAGTGAAAAGTAAAAATATCGAATAAAACCATATTTGTTTTGTCTTACCTGTTAAATCCTCGTCAAATCCTTTTGAAGGCAAATAGAGCTATTCAAGAAAACAGATATCAAAAAAGGGTGGTTTCAATTTGGCCGAATTTAAGCGTATCCAGAAATGTCAATTTCTCAGCACTTACCGCGACCACACAAAGAAATGAAATTATCATTATTGGGTTCTACCAATTTGCCTTATCGCACGATGTGGCGCAGCCATCTCCCTCGTCTGAACAATAATTCTTTGGATCTGCATGCAGCTGCTGCTCTCCGAAGGTGTTTTTCAACAAAGTGATCTTTATATTGCTTATGTTTTTTACACAGATCCGCTTCCCTGTTAAGTGTACACAGCTTGACATGGGAAAATCGATTTTTGACAGGCTGTCAGCCATGTTATTACATACAATCTCTTTTAAATAAAATTCAAAGGCAGTCGATTCTATGGTAGCAGTGTGTTTTCTTGACTGTGTAAACATTGTTATCAGATCCTTCGTCAAGTCAAGTAAGGATGTAGTCCTATAATCGCTGTCTCAGACTTCAAAGAAACCTGGCCGGCCTGTTGGCACTAACTTTGTACCGGAGTTATACAGCTCCACTGCACTTGCTCGCCTCTTAGAAGATCAAACATTTCTACAGTACTAAAACTCGACTTGTTATGGTGCTGATATCTTGTAGCTGGGCATTCCAAAACAAACACAAAGTCCAAAAAGATCCAAAACAAACACACCTACTGAATATATCGAAGAAGCAGATTTATATTACACACTAAATTTTTTTTTATGACATTTTCTTTGTACTAAAATTTCCTTCTTTGCTTACAGTAAGCTTGCAAGGAAATGAGCGTGAAAATCAGTCACATATGAATTCAAATTGTAGACTTAATTCCTCACTGATTTTGTCTTATCAAGAAATGTGACACCTCATTGAGTTTCTTGGGAATTATGTCTCTAGTTATTGTTTGGTAAATGTATAGCAGACGCGTATATCCAAGCAAGATCGCGTTCTTTTGAGGATAGCAACAAAAGGGTCTTCGATTTCCCTGAATTGACCATTAAAAAAACAAATGTGACCCAAGTTTAAACTACTGTTTTATCATTGGTTGCTGGTGCAAGGTTGTGGACAGTGAACCATCATCAAATCAGGAAGGTGCGCACAATTCAGTGACGACCCCCCTTGATCCGCAATGACAATAAAATGGAACCAGCGGGTCAGCAATGGAGGTGTGACTGACATTATGACTGAGATTTCTCTGGGGGAAATTCTAATTCGCAAGGCTGGACAGAAGAAGTTTTAAGAATGGGGAATTGTAGGTTTGGAAAAGAATTGCTCTTTGGTGGTAGAGCCGACTGTTAGACGCAAAAAAAAAAACGGGTTTAAAAGACACCCGACAAAGAAAATTTACACGGACGGAAAAAGAAGACTGAAAAATTGTGATAAGTTTGCAACTTTACTGCATATAAACAACTTATCAACATCGACTCAAAAGACTTACTATCAAAGAAGAATAGATTCAAAACATGTGGCGAGGGAGGGGGGGTGGTCCCTAGGCTCCATCCAGATCTGCCCATAACAAAGTGATGCAGGTTCGGAAAATATAACGAAAAACCAATCCACGATGACGAAGGAACGGATGAACTAAAATCTTTTATATTAAGCCACATCTTTTTACTTATTTGTGTGCACATACGTTACCGTCCATGCTCTTTAAAAGACGCATAAGTGCGATCGCCTTTTGAAACAAGAGAAACGTTATCTAAAGCCAGAACAGGAAAGGAAGCAATTTTTCCCACATAATAAGCATGATAGAATCAACCATTCCTTCCTTGTTTTCAATGGTTTCTTTGAGCCCACCCGGTTTACATTTGGAACTTTGCTCGCATTTGCTAGCTTGCAATTTAATATACCGCGCTTATTTGGCGAATTCTTCACACCTTATAAACGGTGAGAATTCAGAAAAGGGCGCTCAATGCTTAAATGAATTATTCTCAGGTAAACGTGATGGCATTGCTTGGGGCAACCGAACGGCAACCGACATCCTCTTTGTCCTGGTTGTATAAACACACACACACAACCCACAATTCCTCCATCCGCTCTGACGTAGGGTCGACACTCGAAACGCCAGCTTTGAAACTCTTCAGTGACGGTGACCAATCTGCAATATCAACTCATTTGATAAAACCATAATTACCTATGTTAATGTAAAAGTTATTCATTTAAGTAGGTTATAGATAGACGAATGTCATTCAAAGTGACAGTTTAATGTGATTTTAAGAAACACATCCTTCCTGTGAGTAGCCAATGTCTGAGTCTCTCAAACTTAAACGATCACTATTGTGTTTCAGCCAAGGTTTTTTGTATAATACCTTTTAAGTTGAGCACGGTTCCCTTTACGACTACTCCTTACTTCGAATGCATTCCTAATTGTCTCTTGTGCGGCCTACCTCTGGGGGCAGATTCTTGAAAATACCTTTCATTATTCATGTTCAGATTAGGTTTAGAAAATAAGTATTTATCTCCGAATAACTGCCGCGCCATTTCTGTGTTTCCCGTCACTTGTCTGTATACTTCACACCTCGTATATTCCATAGATTAAATTGTCTCTTGTGCATCCTACTTCTGGGGAGCAGATTCTCGAAAATGGTTTTCATTATTCATGTTAGGTTTATAAAATAAGTATTTATCTCCGAATAACTGCCGCGCTATTTCTGTGTTTCCCGTCACTTGTCTGTATACTTCACACCTCGTATAGTCATAGATTATGACGCGGCATCAGCATGCTAAAAGTTTATTTTTGCAGAGAATTTTCTGCCGTGCTCCCAATACAAATAATTAATTCACACTGCTCGATATGACTTTAGTCAGCTCGCAGCGGTATCACCAGCTTCTGCGCCCTGGTTTTGCTTTATATAAGTGTCCATCTTTGCGTGGAGCAAATATTCATAAAACGGAAACCCATAAATTCTAGAAATCAGAGTAATAGGATTGTGATCCTTTAAATTTGTTCCTTTTTTTTTCTGAATAAAATAACAAGCTGATCACTAGTACTTCCCAGAACCAGTCGCTGACTGACTACTTTTATGAATTAGTCAGAATTACATTTTATATTAATTTGAATATTAGAATTACACTGTCTCACCTGTTCCTTGCAACTGCATCACCCAAGGAAGGATAACTTGAAAAGAGAAAGGGAAAAAATTGTGTATCGATTGTTATTGCAGAAATATTATAAAAAGTAATATAAACCTTTAACATTGCCCTCCAGTTCTTAAGAAAAAATGGAAGAAAAGAAGAAGAAATGAAAAATAATGGAAAATAGCACTTCGAACAAGAAGATGATCGGTCGGTAGAGACTGTGTGGCAATCGCTGAATTCAATCTGATTCGATCTAAAAAGGAAATGGAGAGGCCTTTTGGCGTTGGAAATAAAATGTTCGCCCCGTTTCGGAGAGATGAGGCGCATGATGTCCTCTATAGTGGAAAAATTTATACCTACTAACCCACAGCCAAAAAATTGAACGGTTATCAAGTATCTTATGATTCAAAGCAAAGCTTTTCTTATGTATTTCCCGAGAGAAACCTTGTCACAGTAGCTTTAGGAGGTTGGTCGCTGATCTTTTTTGATCCAAACACGTCTGAAAGGTGTTTCACCATGCGTCAAGACACAACAGTCATGAACGACAAGGGCCATACCATTTTAAAACCGCAATTGAGGCTAATTGCTTTCATATTAATTTTGTATCGCATCGAAACAAAAATGAAACTGTAAAACTGACCAAACATATCTCCTTTGTTATTCTCATTTACTAATTTACTTAGAACTTTTTTCACGAAAAAACTCAAGAGCAGACGTTTGTCGACTGGTTAAATTTCTTGTTTTATTCGAAGACTGAATAGGAGCCTCCTGACAATTCCTTCCTTGTTTAATTTTGCTGAGGGGTGCGGGATGTTTCAATACCGAGATATCTATATGTTATCATTCACTTCTTGCTTTTTACATTATTTATTTCAGTCTAAAGTATAACCATCAGATCCAGTAAACCTTCTGCTTACCCAGCGTACAACGAAGAAAATGAATTGTGAACATTTCACCGGATTGAGTCCCTTCCATTGCTCCATTCATCACAAGTTTCCGCTAGTAGCAGTCGGTACGCCTATACTGATTTTTTATTGACTTGAAAGGATCGCATGTACTGCAGAACTTTCAACGTATTTCGAACTCCTCTGCAGGAAGTAGAATGTAGAGGACACAATCGTTTCTTACTACCGTGATTCAACATTTTTTTCTTGAAAACGGACCAATAAGACTCGAGGCTATTTGCACCAGGTGCCGAGCGCTGTTTTGTTCAATACTAACAATACATTTACGACATGAAAGTGGCTGAAGAAAGTTTGCCTTTTGTTTTATTTCATAGACTTAGTTAGATGGGTTGGTATTTGCACTGTAACAACCGCTTGTATATAATGCATTCTTTTAATAACCGGACTTCCTGACAACTACAAACACGTGGCGTTGCTAAGCGGTGTACGCATGCACAAACTGACCTGCAATTTGTCGGAATGGTGGACTGGATACTGCAAGCACGAATGGAAAAAAATTACAGTCGAACCTCGATTATCCAGATGTCTTTTACCGAATTCGAATCTAGTATTACTGGTGTCAATCTTCAAACGTTAAAGGTTCAAGAAACTAAAAGACGGCCAACGGGCAATAATTGAACCTCCAAACTGTAAAAGACAACTCAACTTTTGAAGACTCAACATCTTTGAAACAGGGATCGGGCCCAAGTGGCCTATCTTTTAGCGTTGTTGTGACCCCATTCATCGCGTTTGGGGGAGGAGGGGAGGAAAAATTTATTTTTCCGGAAATATTAATATATCTCTGAGATAAACTTCTTGGCGTGGGGCACCTACTCGTATAGAGGGAAATATAATTTAAGAGCCTCGCTTTAATTTTTGCGCAGATATCCTATTCAATATAAATTCAATATATCAACAAAGTTGAAATGGTAAATTGGCCACCGTTACGATTATAAAAGCTGACGTTTCGAGCGTTAGCCCTTCGTCGGAGCGAATAGTGGAATTGTGGGTTGTGTGTGCATTTAAAGGCAGAAAATGGAGCTACGTGATTGGTGGGAACATGGCAACGAGAAAAACACGAATAAATTAGTGGAATGAAAAGCGTTCGTTGATACCTGTGGGATTTAGACTACCGGTTTGAAAGATGAGCTTTTGTTCAAGAGTTTTACGGCTTTCCGTGCTACCTAAGTGTAAGGAAAGACTGCAGATTGCCATATGTTGCTTAGAATGATTAGGTAAATTAAAATGTCTAGCGACGGGTTTCGATGTGTCCTTGTCATTCCTCTCCACGTCGCGAAGGTGTTCTCGGAATCGGTCACCTAGTCTTCTGCCTGTTTCGCCGATGTAAATCTTTTTGCAATAAGTGCAAGTTATGAAATAGATTACATTGGCGGAGGTGCACGTGAGGTGATCGGTGATCTAAATGGATCGTTTGGGTCCCGATATTTTCTTAGTGTTGTGAATGAAAGGACACGTTTTGCATCATGCACGAGCGCATTTAAAAGTGCGTGGTTGGTCATTAGTCTGAAAAGATCTTCTGACCAAAAGTTGCCTATGTTTTTGTCGCGTTTGAATGAAATGAGCGAAGGCTGCGAAAAGATAGTGCTTGTCTCTGGATCGTTTTGAAGTAATTTAAAGTTTTTAAGAATGATGGATTTAACTGAGTGGTTGTGAGGGTGAAACGTGAGAGTGAATGGAATGCGGTCGGAATCTTCCTTTTGTGACGTTTGTATTACTGAATGTCGATCAATAAGTTGGGCGCGGTGGTAACCCGCTTGAACGACAGAATCAGGGTAACCACGTTTATCGAAAAACTGGCACATTGACTCTGATTTGTGGTGCACTAGTGTGCATTACAAACCTGCAGACTCGCATAATTACTTGTTGTATTCGTCTTCACATCCATGTCACGTTAAGAATTCCTTTCCTTTTTCTCAGTTTCTAAGACTTCGTCGTTTGTGAAGTGATGACTCTGATTTCCACCACAAATCAGAGTCAATGTGCCAGTTTTTCGATAAACGTGGTTACCCTGATTCTGTCGTTCAAGCGGGTTACCACCGCGCCCAACTTATTGATCGACATTCAGCACTAGAAGCGTCACAAAAGGAAGATTCCGACCGCATTCTATTCACTCTCATGTTTCACCCTCACAACCACTCAGTTAAATCCATAATTATTAAAAACTTTAAATTACTTCAAAACGATCCAGAGACAAGCACTATCTTTTCGCAGCCTCCGCTCATTTCATTCAAACGCGACAAAAACATAGGCAATGTTTTGGTCAGAAGATCTTTTCAGACTAATGACCAACCACGCACTTTTAAATGCGCTCGTGCACGAGGCAAAACGTGTCCTTTCATTCACAACACTAAGAAAATATCAGGACCCAAACGATCCATTAAGATCACCGATCACTTCACGTGCACCTCCGCCAATGTAATCTATTGCATAACTTGCACTTATTGCAAAAAGATTTACATCGGCGAAACAGGCAGAAGACTAGGTGACCGATTCCGAGAACACCTTCGCGACGTGGAGAGGAATGACAAGGACACATCGAAACCAGTCGCTAGACATTTTAATTTACCTTATCATTCTAAGCAGCATATGGTAATCTGCGGTCTTTCCTTACACTTAGGTAGCATGGAAAGCCGTAAAACTCTTGAACAAAAGCTCATCTTTCCAACCGGCAGTCTAAATGCCACCGGTATCAACGAACGCTTTTCATTCCACTAATTTATTCGTGTTTTTCTCGTTGCCATGTTCCCACCAATCACGTAGCTGCATTTTCTGCCTTTAAAAGCACTCACAACCCACAATTCCTCTATTCGCTCCGACGAAGGGCTAACGCTCGAAACGTCAGCTTTTATAATCGTAACGGTGGCCAAGTTACCATTTCAACTTTGTTGATATATTGAAATTATTTCGTTACCCCCACCGACGCAGCCCCAAACAGTTTCTTTAGAAACTATCAGCCTTTATTCTATTCAATGATTTATCCAATTTTTTAATGTATCTAAGATTCTTGTAATTTTTTAAGTTGCAGGGGCCCTGAGGATATGAGCCTTTGGGCTAAATAAGCTACCATGTTGCAATAAAGTTTTGTTTTATTTTATTGACTTAACTAGAAAAGAAATGCCTTCTCGTTCATTTAAACTCCATGTATGGTTATTTTAGAAATTTTCATATCGTGATCTTTTCTCTGTTTAAATATTTCGACAGCCTTTTTGCAATTAAGTACAAAATAATAAGTACATATTCAACACCACAACAATATCGCTACTTACATTAAAAAAGAACTTCTACAACTTTCCGAAAAGCTCAGTGCTTACCTTAAAATTTTTATAACACTTCGATTTTCAATGGAAACTTCATTGCTAAAACGGCACCTCTCAAAATATTTTACCTTGATTCTGCTGAAAATAAAATCACAATATGTGATTTACAAAAATGAAAATTTTTGGGGTTAGTTTATCAAGTGACAAATTGACAAACTTCGGTACATCACGAAATTAGCATTTTTAAATTAAGGCAACGTTACAATCTCGGTTCTTCAACTGGGATGTGCTTTTTACCCCCCCCCCCCCCAAAAAAAAAAAACGGTTTTCATTATTGTCAGTAGAACTTCCGCGATCGTCAAAACTTTGGCTGATAAGGCCACGGTAAGTGGAAGTTGCTGGCGGATACTTAACTTTGTCTGTTTGAATAAATTAGTCGTTAATAAACGTAATCTAATGACGGAAGATCTATTTCAGAAGATAACGATCTATTCCACTAGCTTAGTGTTAATGTTCTTGTATACTTCCTATCTGTTTCCTGCAAGTTTCCCCAAGGTCAGAAATTTCAAAATTCGAGCTGAAGACATTTAAAACGACAAACTCAATTGTTGGTCATTGAGTATCATGAAAGCAGCTGATCTTTTGTCTAAGGTCTACACGACCATATTATTCAACTTTAAAAAACAGAGTTCGAATGCGGAAAATTATGATGGTGGAGCTTTGGTTCAATATCAGAGTTGGAAGTATTTTCTATGTCTTGGAAGTTTTGTCACTCCTCTCTTTGCTTTCTTGTCGCCAGCCAATGCGTCCGTGGTAGCAACATCCTAGACTTTTCTTTATCGCCTTTCGAATTTCAGGAAGCCGCCAAAAGTAAACTAATGGGTTCAGCGACGAGTTTATAAATGTTATGGTTCCTGTGTATTGCAGTGCAATATCTTTGGTAAGGCTTGGACCTGTCATTTGAATCAAGCCAGCTGTACAAGCATATGGAAAAAAGCAAAGGAAGAAAATGAAGCAAACGTAAAACGTATTCACAGCAGATTTAGTGAAACGTGCGAACTGCAAATGCGATAAAGCTTCCTTTGGGGCGATTCCAACGTGAGCTTGAGATTGTATGTGGGCCTGATGACGTATCACAACTCTATAGATTTTAAAGTACATCAGAGAAATAATAAAAATGGAGATAACGAAGCTTGCTATTCCAATGACATAATAGGCTGTAGTATTTTGGGTCCAAATGACCCCAAATAAACAGGATAAACACCAACATAAAACGATGATCGCCACGACTTTTTTGTTGGTGACGATAGCTTGATATCTCATATGCAGGTAAAATACCAGGTACCTATCGATACTTATAGCAGTTGCTATCATAAAAGATGCCGCAGTCAATACAGCAGAAATAAAATCAAACGCTAATGTAAGAGCGATTGGACCTTCTTCCTTTTCGACAAGGAAAATGACAGAGGAGGCGACATTTAACGGCTGAGTCACTAAACCAACGAGGAAGTCAGTCAGTGCAAGACCAAACAACAAGGTGTGTGAAGGCGAATGTAGAGCTGGCGTCCGCCAAATAACGAACAAAATGATTACGTTTCCAAATGTTGCTGGAAATGAACAAATGACGTTCAGAATGCAGTTGATCAGGCTTGAAGTTCGCACTGTAGAGAGATCTTCTTCTAACATACTTGAACTAAAAAGGAACAGTAGACATGTGACTTAGAAGGAAAAGAAAATCTTCCGCTATAACACATATCTTTTTAATTAATTGCTTTACAGAGCCCATGCACTTTTCGGCAAACCAATCATATTTTAGAAAATCAGAACTACAAAGTACCTAATTATCATTTAGATGAGTTGAACATCTTGCTTTTCTTGAAACTCAGTTTGAGTTGCCGTATTAATATACTGTTGATATTGCACACGCAATATAGATAGCTAGAGGATAAAACCATAACCTAAACCACTTTTCAAATAGGACGAGCTTTTTGTTTCGTTACCCAAGGTAGTAGTAAGGAGATCAGGATCAGGTTTCGTTTTAAAATCCATTTAGTTAGCAGCTGTCACAACAGTCAGTCAACTTACAAAACTCATGGAGTGCAGTGATGCATTTTTTGAGAGGAAAATGACCGTTACGAAAGTTAAATTAAGACTAGAATGTGCCTTATTATCATTTAGATATATTGAAGAATTTGTATTTTTTTTGTCATTCGGTACACCTTGCAATATTTACATATATTTGAGATTATACACGAATCATAGACAGCCAAAAGAGCAAATAATTTCACTTTAAATTCGTCAAAATTAAGCTTCCAATTACGTAAGGGCATGGATGCAATGATTTACATGTTTTCTATTCGCCTGATGTGATCACTAAGATCCGCGATAAGAGAATCATCTGCTTCAAAATGCTGACGATCATTTGGAAAGCGAGTTTAAGGTGCAACTCACTTTAATAAAGGACCCACCTAATTACTTTTTTATCATAATCAAATAAATTAATCTTTTAAGCCTCCAACGTACATGAGATCTTTACGGTGGCGGATCCCGAGGGGGTGTCCGGGGATCCAGACTCCCCTTCCCTCTCCTCCATAAGACTTGAGATCGCAAGTCATCTCCTCAATATTGAGTATTAATTAACTTGTCTGAAAATATTTCTTATCTTATTTTGGTTATGGTGTAAAAGAAAAAAAAAATGTGTTTCCTAAATAAGTGTTTAGAACTAGCCACCAAAATTTCTTGAATACGTCCCTGCGATAGCAGTGTTTGTGCCATTACGGTCTGAGGCGGTTTAGGGTGCCTTCTGGGTAATATCTCAATAGGTGGCGGGGTTGATCGTAACTGAGGAAAATAAAGAAAAAATACGTGAGAAAAGAGTTATTTTCCTCGAGCTAAATAGAGAACAAGGCCTAGTTTTAGGAAACATCACAATGTTTTAACTCACACCCAAAAGTACTAAAGCTTTAATGCTATCAACATACTGCAACGTATGCGCATTCTGAATATTTACACGAAATGGCGTAAATTATCGTTCATGAGACTCACTTTTCGGAAGGAATTTCATTAGAGATTACTGTCATCATCACTATTGAAAGAAACTAATGGTAGTACAAAACTAAAAAAGAACGAATTCAAGGTTTCTTTGTCTGTTTTGTCAGCTGTTCTGTAAGTGCATTTGAATATGCGTCATAAATTTGCCTTCTGATTGCTCAGCAAACCTGGATTTTGAAATAAATGCTACTGGTCAGTACTGTCTCGTCCAATTTCTAATTTACATGTAGGAGAATTGTTTCAAAAATATTGACAAAGTTTTTAAACCTGCTCTATTGTATATCAGAAGTATAAAATGAAATGCTTGAAAATCACTGAAACGAGAACTTAAAACAAAATGACGTTGGCGACAAATAAATATATCGTATTAGACGTTTTGTTGTGTAGTATCGCTGAGTATTTTTACGAGTTTTGCCGTATTTTGGCGAGCCCGTAGGGCGAGTCAAAATATAAATAACGAGTAAAAATACCCAGCGATACTACACAACAAAACGTCTAATAAGTTATTTATTATCCAACACGTCAAATTGTTATTTCAGTTCGGGCGAATTCCGCGGACATTTATTTACGAGGAGTGCGTGACAGAAGTATGCGAAGCGGAAAGGAATTGGCGCGTTGTGGTGTTGCTGTTTCTATTTTCTGCAGTAAATGAAGAAATTTCCTGGTCGTCTAGTTTGTATCTATATTTGCCAGCCATTGCGACTCTTCGTTTTCAGAATTATAATTCAAATTGTCCACCACTTCTTTCTTTTTGTAACTTCAATCCAATTCTTCGCTTGCGCGATGCAAAAAAACCTGTCCAACTGGTTTTGGGGAGTACAAATATCGCATGATATTTGTACTCGTCTATGGCGTTATTTGTACTCTACGGAGTGTTGTTGGATAATAAGTGTAAATACTTCATTCTTGTCAAGATTGACTTAATGTTTATTGTTCCCTAGAATGTAAGTGCGCCTTGCAGAACAAATTTATTCCAGCATCCATTGCTAACAAAGGGAAATGTATAACAGAAGGCTTGCCTAAACCAAACGTTGTTCGCTGATTTTGATTTGATAATCCAGTATGACGATTTCTCTACTTTAAGAAGTCCCGATCTGATCCACTGCACGCCATTTTTTCATTGCATGCTGTAGAGTAGGGTGTTAGTGGGAAAATATTGGTCTTTATTACAACTTAGTGATACTCACCAGGTGGTAAATTAAAACTGAAAAAAAAAATACTAAATGAATCTTACAAAACAGTTTACGAAGATAAGTTAAAGCTTAAACAGGCAGCACTGTTAGGTTCAGTGTAGTTCAGCGCCCTTAGGATAAAACCTTTGTTTCGAATGCGAGTCAATATTTCAGCAGGTGGCAGGCCTGTTGCCATGACACTTGGAGATAGAGGAGAAACTATGTATTTCCATTGGTTAAATTGATCAATCTACAGCATCCTGGGTCTGAAGTTTCATAAAGGTGATCAAAGTTTCACATTGGCAACTCATCACATCGTGTTTCAGCGTTATACCTTCGCGCGAAATGGGGCGTAGCATACTTTCTTAATTCGATGCTTTATTTACACACTCAACTATACATAAATGAATTTCACTGAGGAGAAAGCATGCCTTTCATCGAAAATTTGACGTTGATCTTTCCACTAGTACAATTAAATCGACAGTGAACGAATGAATGTTTTGTTTGCTCTGGTTTGCTAAAGCGAATACAGATGAGATGACTTGTTCTCCGTTCGTATTTTCAATGGAGCAATTGAATATACGTCAATTTTTTAAGAACAATTGGTACAGCTTACACAAATATGAAAAAATTTACGAGCTCTTAAGCTGTTTTGTCAGCCATCATATAAGTGCGTTCGAAAATTTACCATTACTTTGACTACTAATTGCTCTTCATTCTCGAGTTTCGAATTGAAAGATCCCTAATTTATGATGTGTCTCCGGTGTTTTGAAACACCGGAAGATATAGTTTTATTCTTCCTACATTTCATGTCATGTATAATGCTTCATGTATTAAAAAACTTAAATGGGAACTGACAAAAAAGTAATCCACATTGTAAATAAGTGTATTTTGAAATGATAACTTATGTTTGTCTATAAAATTTACTTAGCGGTCATTGGTACATTAGAAAATAGGTGCGGATTATAGAATATACTTATTTGAACATGTGTGAGGAGTGTGGTTTAATCGAAGACGTTAAACGTTCTCGAGTTTGCTGTTTAAGAGAAATGTCCTCCGTTCATCTTGATTCAAATATCCAGGATGACGACATCTCCACATTAAAAACTTACAGAACGATCAACTGCGCTCTAAATGCCATTTGTTCATTTCCAGCGGCGTTTGGAAATGGAATCATTCTTATCGTCATTTGGCGGACCCCATCTCTTCATTCACCTTCAAACATGTTATTGTTTGGTCTTGCACTGACGGATTTTCTGGTCGGTTTGGTTACTCAGCCATTAAAAGTCGCTTCTACTGTGATGTACCTCGTTTCCGATGAAGAGGGACCAATCACTTTGGCGTTTGATGTCCTCTCTGTTGTGTCATCTGCGTCGTCTTTTATGATAGCAACTGCGATAAGTGTAGATAGGTACCTGGTGTTTTACCTGCATATGAGATATCAAGCCATTGTTACCAAGAAAAAAGTCGTAATGGTAATCATTTTATGTTGGTTTTTCTCCGCATTTTTTGGATTTATGTGGACTCAGAACACTATCGCATATTACTTTATTGGAATCGCTACCTTCCTCATCTCCTTCACAGTCATTATTCTGATGTACTTTAAAATTTATCGCGTTGTGAGACGTCACCAGGCCCAGATTCAATCTCAAGTACGAGTCGGAATCGGACGAGAAGCGTCATCGCCATTGCAGTTCGCCCGTTTCAGGAAATCAGCCATAAACACGTTTTACGTTTGCTTTATTCTGTTTCTTTGTTTTTCGCCATATGCATGTGTAGCCGTTGTAATTCAATTTACAGGACAAAGTCTCACCAAATTTGTTGCACTGCAATACACAGGGACGGTAACGTTCATAAACTCATCGCTTAATCCTGTGGTATATTTTTGGCGACTTCCTGAGATGCGAAAGGCTATAAAAAGAACTCTTGGTTGTTGCTTTAGACAAGCACGTGTGCAGCATAGAAAAACAAGTTCGGGGTTTTGAAAGAAAATTTGCCGGACCTCCATGTAGAGATTTCTGATTTCCAACATTGATCTGTACCCTTAGGCAGTATCTAGGATATGAGGAAGGAGAGTTTGTTTTAAGATGGGTCGTCCTGGTATGAAACAATAACTGACTTTAATCAAAGAACTGCACAAATGGCAAATGATGCGGGTCCGTCAACCCGAGTTTGCAAAATGCGTTTTATCGTATAAAAATTGTATTCATGTTTTTTGTAATTTCGAAATAACTGAAAAAATCTCTGACTAAGAAAACGTTGGTTAATGTGGCGATAACCTCGCCCGTGAGCTTTAAGAAAAAAGGAAAAGATGGAGTGAAATAATGTTTAAAAAGTGTAAAACATTCATTGTTTAAATTGAAATGAAACGACAAGACTACTTGTGTACCCAATTTTTTTTTTTAAAGCATACTGACAGAAACAGAATGATAACTAAACCGGGCTAGGTAATGTAGAAGTGTATTGAGATATTGTAAATCTACAAAAAGAAAAGCACAGATAAACATGCGTAGCCATCAGAACAGTGTGTAGAGTACATATTTCCCTCTATCCGGTCGCAAAGTGTATAATTCAGCTGTTCCTTCCTCCCCGAGGTTATCATGACTTCAACGCGCGTACAGGTTGAAGTACTGAGAAACCCGCTAACTCGAGATGCCGAGGGAAGAGAAAAACAGCTCGACGATAGTTTGAAAAGACTAACATCATTAAAAAATGCTCTGCAAGGTTGGATCATGTGGTTTTGAATTAATATTTTTATAGTAAGAACTTTTAGATGGCCGCCTCTCGCGCAATATTTGGAGGGTCTTTGTTTGTAATTGTTGGCTAGTATTTCACTTACTCTGTGGATTCTCTGTAGTTGGATTGTTTCCTTAGGATCTCCTGCACTCTTGTATTTCTCTTCAATTCGCTTGTTTCGTCATTATCTCGCACAATGTTATTTAGTCCGACTGTTTCTTGTTGTCTCATGCACTCTAAAACTTCTGTTTAGTCCAATTTTTTCGATACTATCTCGTCCAATCTTTGAATTCTCTTTAGTCTGATTGTTTCGTTAGTATCTCGTGCACCCTTAAAATTAAATTTAGTCTGATTGTTTCGTTGATATCTTGCATTCTATGAGAATTGTCCCTAGTCTGGTTGTTTTGTTCGTATCTCGCGCACTCTTAGCCTCTCACTAAGTTAGATTTTTCTTGCCAGGATCTTAAGCACTTTTAGAATTTTCTTTTGCTCGAATGTTTTGTAATTATTTCGCGCACTCTGAAGATACTCGTCATTCCAATTTTTTCATCAGAATCTCGGGCACTCTTAGTTTTTTCTTTAGTTCGTATTTTTTCAAGAGTATCTCGCGCACTCTTAGATTCTTTTTAATCGGATTTTTTTGTCAGTATCTCGCACACTCTTAGAATTCTCTTGAGTTGGATTGTTGTGTTAGTATCTTGCGCACCCTTGGTAGATTTTTTGTTCAATGTTTCGTTAGTATCTTGCGCACTCTTCGTTGTCTCCTTGATTGGATTATTTTGTTTGTATATGGCGCACTTTTCGTAGTCTCTTTAGTTCGATTGTTTCGTTAGCATCTGGCACGCAACTAGAATTATCTTTAAGTCTTTAATGTCGTTAATATCTCGCGCCTTCTTCGTAGTCTCTTTAGTTAGATTGTTTCGTTAGTATCTCGTACGAACTTATAATTCTCTGTAGTTCGATTGTTTCTTTAATGTCTCATTCACTCTGAGGATGCGTTATAGTTCGATTGTATCGTTAGTATCTCCGTTACTCTTAGAATTCTCTTTTAGTCAATTGTTTCGTTAGTATTCGCCGCTTTCTTCAGTCTTTCTAGTTTTATTATTTCGTTAGCATCTTGGTTAATTGTAGAATCCTGTTTCATTTGATTGTTTTGTGCACCACTATAATTTTTCTTTGCTTCGATTGATCGATGATGATGATGATGAACTTTATTCATGTGTCAATGTATTTAGCTGACGCTAATTGGGGACACGACGTAGATGAATAACCTAATTAATGATAGGAAATAAGCTATAGATTATATAACCTAAGAGGTACAAATTATGCACGCGGAGCAATTGTTACCATTTATCAGTTCGGTAAGATCCTTACGTCTAATATGGAACTTAAACCTAGAAAGGCTACTAATTTCAGTGATGTTTTTTTTCAGTTTGCTTCATAGAAATTGTCCAATATATCTAAGAGAGTGTTTACCATACAATACAAAATGAAACCTAGGAATATAAAAAATTTGATTTCTAAATTATATTTACAAGACTTAGGACTAAAAATGTCACAAATGAAATCAGGAACTAGCCTATATTTAACCTTATACATAAGTATAACTTTATCTTGCAATCTCCTATTCAGAAGGGTAGGTAGTTTAGCACGACCTAATAAGTTCACGTACGTTTCTGAATGTGAATTATAAACTATCCTCAGTGCTTGCTCTTGAATTCTTTCAACTTTCCTTGTATCCGACACCCTACAGAAATGGTATATGAGATGACAATAGGTGAGATATGGTCTACTAGCAGTTTTATATGGTAATAGTTTAGTCCCCGTAGTAACCAAGTTTCTCAACCTGGCGAGAACGCCCCCCTTTTGACTGGCCTTCTTGCATAATTCGCTAATATGTTTGCTAAAAATTAGATTCTTGTCAAAGTTCACGCCCGGTAGCTTGATATTATCTATTGTCTTAATCGCTTCATCACCGATATTGATGTTAACCTATTCAGTTTCATTGCGTTGTTTAATCCCTATTGCGTTAAGTGTTTCTGGGTTAGACAGTGAATAATTGTCTTTATACATTTAAGGGCAGAGTTTCCTTCCTTTTTTATACTAGTACACATAATGGACATATCGCTGCCAACTATTTACATCCATTGAGTTAGCACGCGCACTTTTTAAATATCTTTTATGTTGGATTGTTTAGTTTGTATTTCGCACCGACAGACTCTTAGAATTCTCTTTATTTCATGGATTGTTGTGTTTCTATTTCCGGCTCTCTGACCGTCTCTTCAATCGAGTTGTTTCTTTTGTATCTTGCACACTCTTAGAATTCTTTTTAGTCAGTTTTTTTTTCTCGTCAGTATCTTCTGCACACTCTTAATTCTCTTCGGGTCGATTGATTAGTTAGTATCTCTCGCGCTTTTAAATTCTCTTTAGTTCGCCAATTGATCGATCGAAGTATCTCATGGACTTCTCTTTCATTGGATTGTTTAGTTTGTTCTCGCACTCTATTAGAATTATCTTTACTTGATTTTTTTATTTTGTATCTCGCGCACGCTTAAATATCTATTGATTCATTTTCAACGGCATTTTGTCTTTCATATCTCGCGCACTCCTTGGATACGATGGCTTCTAAATTTCCGTGCTTAGGCACAAGAAGTTGAGTCAAATACAATTTTTAGAAACAGCTATCTTCTGCCACGGAAACTCAGCTCACAGAAAATATTCTCCAATTATAGACATAAAGGCATAAGTTCCTATTGCAAGAAAAGTCTTCCTCTCTAAAAAGAGAAAGGTTTGATTCAATTTTAGCAACATTTGTAAAACTCGTCAAAAAAAACTAAAAGTAGTTGATTGTTTACCATGACGACATTGATTTCTTATCTTGAGAGAATTTAAATGGTACGTTCACAGCGCACTGTGAAGATATAACGTTTCACAAACAAAAGTAACTGTGGTATTTCATCAATATCTCTACAATACGTGCTTCTTGCATGAGTTAGAGAGGTGGATGGATGAATATTTGACTCAAGGCTTGGACGTACGGACCGAGCGCAGTGACGTTATGTCTTCATGATAAGATAAATTCACCTGCGACCGCGCGCACTTGTTTTAAAAGCATGAAAATATTTAAATAAACGGGAAAATATTGACTCTCGGTCATGAAGTACGGAACTCGCTGTGCAGGGCCTTTACTTCATGACTGTGGGCCAAATCTTTTCCAGTCTGGTCTTCCCTTCCGTCAATACGTACATAATTTATGATTCAAACAGTGAAATAGCTGCGTTTGTCCTAAAATGGTACAGGATGTAGTAGAATATTGTGAGCAGAACTTTCGCGATTACATATTTGGCTGATAAGGCGACAGAAAGTGAAAGTTGTCGGCGGAAATCTAATTGTGTTTGAATAAATTAGCTGTAAATAAACCTAGACTTATGACGGAAGATCTATTATAGATGATGGAAGATCTATTTGGCTAACATAGCGTTACCTCCTTCCTGTATCTTGCATGTTTCCTCCATGGTCTAAGGTTTTAGAAGAAGAAATGAAACATTCACTATACGACAAACTCAGTTGCTGGTCACTGAAATATCGTGAAAGAAGCTGATCTTTCGTATAAGGTCTACCAGCCACATTATTGAGCCTTAAAGAAAAAAAACTCGGCGCATTCGGACAATCATGATGGAGGAGCTCTAGTTCAATATCAGAGATGGCAGAATTCTCTATGTGTTAGAAGCTTTTTCACTCCTCCATTTACTTTCTTGTCGCTCGCCTACACGTCTGCTGTAGCAACACCGTAAAGATCTCTTTATAGCCTTTCGGATTTCAGGAAGCCGCCAAAAGTAAACTAATGGGTTCGGCGACGAGTTTATAAACGCTATGGTTCCTGTGTATTGCAGTACAATACGTTTGATGAGGCTTGGACCTGTCATTTGAATTAAGCCAGCTGTAAAAACGTATGGAAAAAAGCAAAGAAAGAGAATGAAGCAAACGTAAAACGTATTCACATCAGACTTAGTGAGACGTGCGAACTGCAAATGCGATGAAGCTTCCTTTGCGGCGATTCCAACAAGAGCTTGAGATTGTATTTGGGCCTGGTGACGTCTCACAACTCGATAGATTTTAAAGTACATCAGAGAAACAATAACAATGGAGATAACGACGCTTGCTATTCCAATGACATAATAGGCTGTAGTATTCTGGGTCCAAATAACCCCAAATAAACAGGATAGACACCAACATAAAACGACGATCGCCACGACTTTTTTGTTGGTGACGATAGCTTGATATCTCATATGCAGGTAAAATACAACAGAAATAAAATCAAACGTTAATGTAAGAGCGATTGGACCTTCTTCCTTTTCGACAAGGAAAATGACAGAGGAGGCGACATTTAACGGCTGAGTCACTAAACCAACGAGGAAGTCAGTCAGTGCAAGACCAAACAAGAACGTGTTCGAAGGCGAATGTAGAGATGGCGTCCGCCGAATAGCGATCAGTATGATTCCGTTTCCTAGCGCTGCTGGAAAGAAACAAATGGCATTCAGAATACAGATGATCAGGCTTGAAGTTCGCACTGAAGAGAAATCCTCTTCTAACATACTTGAACTAAAAAGGAACAGTATACATGTGGCTTAGAAGAAAAAGAAAATCTTCCGCTATAACACATCCTTTTTTAAATAATTGCTTTACGGAGCCCATTCTTTTTTCGACAAACCAATCATATTTTAGAAAATTAGAACTACAAAGTACCTAATTATCATTTAGATGAGTTGAACATCTTGCTTTTCTTGAAACCCAGTTTGAGTTGCCGTATTAATGTACGCTTGATATTGTACACGCAATATAGATAGCTAGAGGATAAAACCATAACCCAAACCACTTTTCAAATAGGACGAGCTTTTTGTTTCGTTACCAAAGGTAGTAGTTTAAGGAGAATGGATCAGGTTTCGTTTTAAAATCCATTTAGTTAGCAGCCGTCACCACAGACAGTCAACTTACAAAACTCATGGAGTGCAGTGATGCATTTTTTGAGAAGAAAATGACCGTTACGAAAGTTAAATTAAAACTAGAATGTGCCTTATTATCATATAGATGAATGAAAAATTTGTATTTTTTTTTTTGCCATTCGGTACACCTTGCAATATAAATATCTTATTAGACGTTTTATTGTGTAGTATCGCTGAGTATTATTCCGAGTTGTGCCGTATTTTGACGAGCCCTACGGGCTCGTCAAAATACGGCACAACTCGTAATAATACTCAGCGATACTACAACAAAACATCTAATAAGAGATTTATTATCCAACACGGTAAATTGTTATTTCAGTGCGGGCGAATTACGCGGATATTTCTGGAGTACAAATATCGCGTGATAATTGTACTCGTCTCGTGCGTTATTTGTACTCTACCAAGCACAGTTGGATAATAATTACATATATTTGAGATTATACACGAATCATAGACAGCCAAAAGAGCAAATAATTTCACTTTAAATTCGTCAAAATTAAGCTTCCAATTACGTAAGGGCACGCATGCGATGATTTACATGTCTTCTATTCGCCTGATGTAATCACTAAGATCCGCGATAAGAGAATCATCTCCTTCAAAATCCTGACAATCATTTGGAAAGCGAGTTTAAGGTGCAACTCACTTTAATAAAAGACCCACCTAATTACTTTTGTATCATAATTAAATGAATCAATCTTTTAAGCCTCCAACATGAAATCTTTACGGTGGCAGATCCAGAGGGAGTGTCCGGGTATCCAGACTTCCCTTCCCTCTCCTCCATAAGATTTGATATCGAAAGTTATCTCCTCAATGAGTATTAATTAACTTGTCTGAAAATATTTCTTATCTTAGTTTGGCTATAGTGTAAAAGAAAAAAAAATCATTAGTTTCCTAAATAAGTGTTTAGAACCAGCCACAAAAATTTCTTGGATAGGTTCTTGCGATATTGGTGTTTGTGCTATTTCGGTATGAGGCGGTTTAGAGTGCCTTCTGGGTAATATTTCAACAGGTGGCGGGGTTGATCCTAACTGAGGAAATTTAAGGAAAAATATGTGAGCAAAGAGTTAGCGTTCTCGAGCTAAATAAAGAACAAGGCCTAGTTTTAGGAACATCTCAATGTTTTAACTTACACCCACAAGTACTATCGACATACTGCAATGTGTGAGTATTCTGAATATTTACACGAAATGGCGTAAATTATCGATCATGAGGCTCACTTTTCGTAAGGAATTTCATTAGAGATTACTGTCATCATCACCATTGAAAGAAACTAATGGTAGTACAAAACTAAAAAAGAACGAATTCAAGGTTTCTTTGTCTGTTTTGTCAGCCGTTCTGTAAATGCATTTGAATATGCGTCATAAATTTGCCTTCTGATTGCTCAGCAAACCTGGATTTTGAAATAAATGCTACTGGTCAGTGCTGCCTCGTCCAATTTCTAATTTACATGTAGGAGACTTGTTTAAAAAATATTGTCAAAGTTTTTAAACCTGCTCTCTTGTATATCAGAAGTATAAAATGAAATGCTTGAAAAACACTGAAACGGGAACTTAAAAACAAAATGACGTCGACAAATAAATATTAGACGTTTTGTTTTCGTATTAGACGTTTTGTTGTGTAGTATCGCTGAGTATTTTTACGAGTTGTGCCCGTAGGGCTCGTCAAAATACAAATGACGAGTAAAAAACTACCAGTGATACTACACAACAAAACGTTTAATAAGTTATTTATTATCTAACACGTCAAATTGTTATTTCACTGCGGGCGAATTCCGCGGACATTTATTTACGAGGAGTGCGTGACAGAAGTATGCGAAGCGGAAAGAAATTGGCGCGTTGTGGTGTTGCTGTTTCTATTTTCTTCATTAAATGAAGAAATTTCCTGGTCGTCTAAATATTTTTCCTCGTTCGATTTATCTAATAAACTTGTATTTACGACTCCTCGTTGTCAGAAATATGATTCAAATTGTCCGTCATTTTTTCTTTTTTGTAACTTCAATCCAATTCTTCGCTTGCGCGATGCGAGAAAACCTGTCTAGCCGGTTCTCTGGAGTACAAATACCGTGTGATATTTGTACTCGTCTATGGCGTTATTTCCACTCTACCGAGTGTAGTTGGATAATAAGTGTAAATACTTCATACTTGTCAAGATTGACTTAACGTTTATTGGTTCCCTAGTAGGTAAGTGCGCCCTTTTAATTCACCAGGTCGCCCTTTTAATTCACCAGGTGCACCCTTTTAATTCACCAGGTCGTGAATTAAAACTGAAAAAAAATTACTAAATGAATCTTACAAAACAGTTTACGAGGATAAGTTGATGCTAAAACAGGCAGCACAGTTAGGTTCAGCTCTTTAATTATTTTGGGCGACCAGCAACTGTAAGTATTTTAATTTATTTCTTGTGTAAGTTGTAGTTAAGGTAACATACGGTTCAAATAAACCTTGTTGTTTTTGTCGTTGTTGTTGTTCAGTGTAGTTCAGCGCCCTTAGGATAAAACCGTTGTTTCGAGTGCGAGTCAATATTTCAGCAGGTGGCAGGCCTGTTGCCATGACACTTGGAGATAGAGGAGAAACCATGTATTTCCATTTGTTAAATTGATCAATCAACAGCATCCTGGGTCTGAAGCTTCATCCGAAAGTGATCGAGGTTTCACATCGGCAAGTCATCACATCGTGCTTCAGCGTTATACGTTCGCGCGAAATGGGGCGTAGCATACTTTCTTAATTCGATGCTTTATTTACACACTCAACTATACATGAATGAATTTCACTGAGGAGAAAGCATGCCTTTCATCGAAAATTTGACGTTGACCTTTCCACTAGTATAATTCAATCGAAAGTGAACGATTGAATGTTTTGTCTGCCAAAGCGAATACAGATGAGATGACTTATTCTCCGTTCGTATTTTCAATCGAGCAATTGAATAAACGTCACTTTTTTAAGAACAATTGGTACAGCTTACACAAATATGAAAAAATTTACAAGCTCTCAAGCTGTATAATAAACTTCGAGTCGTATACTGTAATTAAAATTGATTTAATCTGATTTGTGCCTATTTACAGTACAACCTAACCTAAATGTCGGTGTCGACGAAAGTCTTGTCTCGCTAAAAGCACTGATCAAGTTAATGTACAGCAATTAGTTTCAAATGTCAATCGATTAGATCAAAGGTCCACTCATCCTCGGAGACCCAGGGGTTGTGGGTCGATTTCAAGTTAGGGCATGAAAAGCCCCTGGGGACATTGTCTTACAAGACTAGTTCCAAACGGTCGCAGTCGTTCTGCCATCTGATTGGTGCCAGAAAATCTTTGTGTTTTTCTGCCCAATCAGAGTGAAGTGTGCTTTGGAGTCCTTTCGTGTGTTGTAACACGGACAAATATTAATAGCTCAGTTGCTCGCTATGCCTTGGACCGTGCGACGGAGATTTGCGTGAGGTGAAAAGTTTCAGTCTCAGCACACAATGTAAGAGAAATCGATCAGATTGTCCGCGAAAATCTTACCGGAAATTATACTGAAGAGTTTCGCAGGTATCACTAGAGAACGTGTTTTAAAGTTTGCGAGGTTTGTATACAACACGATGGTTGCAGTCATTGATATGTCGCTTTAAACGTTAACCGAGATTTAAGCTTACATCTTTTCTAGATTTTTTGCATAATTTGCTGTGACTGAAACTTTGCCCATCCCGTGAAGTTATTTCGTCGCATGGGCCACGCAGGTATGTCGAGCTACTGGTACTTACGCAACTTTCTGTGCGTGCCAAAATCTAATCTCATCTTCGCTTGAAAAAAAAAAGAAAAGCAAAGCGTGGAAACTTTTGCTTCAAAGATGTGGGTAGATGATCCTGTACTGTTAAGCTGACATTTGCAATAAAGCAAACTCGCCCTTTCCATCCATTATTTCTTGGTCTTTGGTTTTGTTTTCCCCTTTGAAAGCAGCATCGGATCGATTCCCAATGATCAAAGGTATTTAACTTGGTCTTCAACAATCGACAGAAGAGGTGAAATGACGATGACCAAGGGACTAGAAGAGAATCCGTGGCCTTCTTAGCTCAAGAATTTCAACACTCTAGGCAGCGTTTGAAAGATTAAACTCTTTCCAAACCCCTACGGTAACTGCCCGAAAAAATCTCTCCTTTCCACGATGTTCTCGTTAATAAGTTTTTGTTCAGATTTTAATTAGCTAACCGGAAACACAGCTAAGCTTTCCCTAAGCGCTTGCAGGAGGTCGTCCACGAACTTAAGCCGTATTGTGAACGACTTTACTACAAAGCGAAGATTAGATTTTGGCGCACACAGAAAGCAGAAAGCTACGTAGGCTAAAGCGCCAGTTGCTCGACATACCTGCGAGGCCCGTGCGACGAAATAACTTCACGGGATGGGCAAAGTTTCAGTCACGGCAAATTATGCAAAAAATCTAGAAAAGATGTAAGCTTAAATCTCGGTTAACGTTTAAAGCGACATATCAATGACTGCAACCATCGTGTTGTATACAAACCTCGCAAACTTTAAAACACGTTCTCTAGTGATACCTGCGAAACTCTTCAGTATAATTTCCGGTAAGATTTTCGCGGACAATCTGATCGATTTCTCTTACATTGTGTGCTGAGACTGAAACTTTTCACCTCACGCAATCCTCCGTTGCACGGCCCAAGGCATAGCGAGCAACTGAGCTATTAATATTTGTCCGTGTTACAACACACGAAAGGACTCCAAAGCACACTTCACTCTGATTGGGCAGAAAAACACAAAGATTTTCTGGCACCAATCAGATGGCAGAACGACTGCGACCGTTTGGAACTAGTCTTGTAAGACAATGTCCCCAGGGGCTTTTCATGCCCTAACTTGAAATCGACCCACAACCCCTGGGTCTCCGAGGATGAGGTCCACTGTACAAACAAAACATTACATAATGAATCGCTAAAACACGTGCCATTTCACGTGCGTCCGCGTGTAACATGTGCGAAGAATCTGACACTCCCCAAAGTTTAATCACGCCGTAAGAAACTTTCAACGTCCAGATTTATCAAAAGAATTATTTACAATAGACTATACAACGTTCATTTGTCGACGGCTGATCTCCCCTATCACAGCCGCAGTACGTCGGGGTCGCACAGCTTGATTTGAAACATCTGCAATAGACTGCGTGTCGTCATTGTTTATACTTGACTTGACCTCGATTGGAATCAAATGTTGTATGACCCTCCTCAAATAGGTCGGTCGCTTGTCGCTGTTTCCGACTTTGACGATCGCTGCACGAACCTTTCCATCCGCTCCAGGAATAAGTTCCTCGACTATTGCAATCTTCCAGTGAATTCTACTCGTTGAATCATTTTTGAGCAACACAAGGTCTCCAACTGAGACTTCTTGAGCGACATTTCCTTTGTTTCTCGGATTTGACTGTTCGCGCAAACTAGTGAGATATTCCTTTCTCCATTGTGTTGTAACTTGCTGTAGTAAATTCTTATGATGGCGAGCTCTTCTTGTCAATGACTGGTGAGTACTGATTATTTCGTGATGCGCGCTGTTTGGTGTTATTGTGACACGTCGCCCATATACAAGATCTGAAGGAGTCAACGGATAAGAGATTGAATTTGTGTCGTCGTAGACGTAGGTAATCGGCCTTGCATTGATCACTGACTCGATTTCCACAATTAAAGTTCGCAATTGTTCAAAATTCAGAGTTGCCCGTCCGAGTACTTTCTTCGGAGGCGTCTTGACACTTTTGACTAATCGCTCCCAGAACCCTCCCCACCAGGGACCCCTTTCGATTATGAAGTTACAGGAGATTCTTTCATTCACAAAGTAACGTAACACTTCGTTGGATCTTGTGATCCTTCTGACTTCTTTGCTTGAAGACTTGAAAGTTTTCGCGTTGTCTGACGTAATAGTAGCAGGAAGTCCTCGTCGACTAGCAAATCGTCTGAAAGCCAACTGAAATTCTTGTACGTCGAGACTTCTGCATAGCTCTAAATGTATGGCTCTGGTCGACGCACATGTAAACAAACACAAGTAAACTTTGCTCGATCCATTCGCGTGTTCGTTGACAACATTTAGTGGTCCCGCAATATCTAATCCTACATGCGTGAAGGGTGGATCTTCAGACACTCGTTCAACCGGAAGATCAGGAGTTGACTGAGACTTGTACGGCATTCCATCGATTCGCAAACAAATCACGCATTTCTTGACCACTCGTTTTACTGCTTCAGGACCTCTCAAAATCCAAAATCGCTCTCTTATCGTAGTAAGAGTGTCTCTTAATCCGCAGTGTTTCACAGATGCATGTACCTTCTTGATAACCAAGGGAACAAATTCGTGCTTAGATGGCAAAAGGATTGGATTTTTCGCGCTCCCCAGTAATTCGGCTTTGTTTATTCGACCCTTGCATTTAACGATACCATTTTCTAGAAATAATCCAAATTGTGAGACGTAAGTCGGCGGTACACATTTGTTTTGCCTATGATCACGTAGAAACTTGATTTCTTCGTCAAATGATGATGCTTGCACTGCCTAAATCCAAAGTTCCTCGGCATTCGTTAACTCTAGGGCAGTAATAATTTCAGTTCCACAACCAGAATTTGACTTGGTTCGCACTGTGTTACTCAGCTTGTTTACAAATTTAACGACGAGGGCGGTCACGCGAAGCAATTTCGTCAGATCGCTAAATCGCGTGATGTCAATTACATTGTCAACCTTTGGGGTAGTCGGTTCGTTCGCTGCACTATTCACCAAGGAATGAGTGACATTAACTGCATTCTTTGCCGTTTCCTTAGGCGCTTCTTCATCTTCAAAATGGGTCGACTCGTTCTTTGGCCATTCTGGCTCCAGCTGGTATAGAAATTCCGGTCCGTTCCACCAGATTGCATTGATCGTAAGGTCCTTAGCACTTGTGCCCCTTGACGGTAAGTCCGCTGGGTTTTGTTTTCCAGGACAATGACGCCATTCGTTCTTTGAAATGAACCTGTGAATTTCGTCCACTCGATGCTGCACGTATTGTTTCCAGGGTTTTTCGTTTTTGATCCAACATAAGGCTGTCGTCGAATCTGTCCAGTAAACGGTCTTGACATTACCTTCGTTCAAATCAAGGCTGTTAACGAGTCGGGCGAGAATGAGAGCGCCTAACAATTCCAGACATGGAATTGTCTGTCTCTTTAGCGGCGCCACTCTTGTTTTCGAGGCAACTAGACGAACATCGACTTTTCCGTCTTCATACAGAGATCGGATGTAAACAACTCCTGCGTAAGCACGATTAGAGGCGTCGCTAAATCCATGAAGCTCGAATTGCACAGGCCTTGATCGGAAATAACAACGGGGTATTTTCACATCGTTCAAACACTTCAATTCGTTCAGAAATGAATTCCAGGTTCCAATAAAAAGGTTTGGCAAGTTGCTGTCCCAGTTAATCTTGTCGAGACAGAGTTCCTGGAATAGGATTTTCATTTCTAAAGTGCACGGAGTGAGAAATCCCATCGGGTCAAATACCATTGCTGACAACTTCAACACAGAACGCTTGGTCGCCGGAAGTGACATTCCATAATCGCACAATTCAGTTAAGTTGAAGAAAAATTTGTCTTCGATAGTGTCCCAGTTCATTCCAAGAACTTTAACCACTGTGTCGTTCTTCATTTCATAATTTCCAGGGGTGATTGACGATTTAGCGTAAGACTCATCATCTTCTGCAGTAGCTGGGTCAACTGACGCCGTTTGTTCTTGCGAACTCTCGCATGCTTGAATCGACTTCAACAGTGTTTGAGAATTCGAGTTCCATTTTCTCAGGTTGAAACCACCGCTAGCCATAATTTTCTTCGATTTCTGATAAACAACGAAACCGTTCTCGTCGTTCTCTTCTCCAGTTAAAAGATCGTCCACGTACAGAGACTTGTTTAACAGCTTCCACATTTCGGGTTCACTTTGTTTGTAGAGATTTAGATGATGCGCGATGGTTTCGCACAGGATGGAGGGGGATGGTCTCAGACCAAAAACTAAGCGGTTAAATCGATATTCATTGATTTCTAGCTTCTTGGCAAATGGATCCTTGAACCACAGAAAGCGTAGCATGTCTCGGTCTTCCGATTTGATTCCGACCATTAAGAACGCCTTCTCGATGTCCGCGGTTAGGGCGACGAAGTTCCAGCGAAATCTGGTTAGCATTTTAAAGATGTGAGGAATGTAGTTTTCTCCCACTTCCAAACAGTCATTAAGAGAGCGTTCGTTCTTACAATTCTTCGCAGAGCCATCGTACACGATTCTAACCTTTGTCGTTTCACGGTCTCTCCGCACGACTGCGTGATGTGGTGAGTAGTGAATTCGCCTCGTGCTAAGTTTATCTTCCTCTAGCGTTTGATCTTCGGTCTCAGGTACAATCTCGACAATCCCTTTCTTTCTTTGCTCTTGGATGATGTTGTCGTATTCATTCAGCAAATTCGGCTCACTCTTCGACTTCGAATGCAACGATCGTAATCTCCTAGCACACATTGCATAATTGTTAGACTGTGGAAAACAGTCACCCTTCCAAGGCAGGTCAACTTCCTAATAACCACTATTGAACGTAATTTCTCCCTTTCGTTTGACTAATTCGCCTTCGCGGTCGGTGTCTACAATTCCTAGACTCTCAACGTCCCATGATCTTTTCAGTATGTCCGTGATCTCGTCAACTTCATTCGTTTCGTTTAACAATGGTTTACCAGAGATGATAAGATTCGAGACGACATTAGAAATTTCATGGACATGTTGCTCTTCGGTAAGGCCTGACAGAAGCCAACCAAACTTGCTGTTGATGGCTGTGGGACCAAATTCACCGCGGATTGATTCTCCAGTGACAATGTCCCAGTAATAATCTGAGCCAATGAGAATGTCAATGGAGTCTAGGTCGAACTCAGAACGGTCTGCTAGATCTAAATCTATCAAATGTGGGTATTTCGTGACGTCTATTCTCTTAGGAAGTGGCGAACAAATGACTGGAAAATTAATCGCTGAAATCTCCACGTACTCATCTTTGTTGCTTCTTATTGGCAAAGTAACAACTTGACATTTTTGTTTACGATAAGCGTTTTCACCAAAAGTGTTAAGGTGAAGGGTCTCAGTGGACGTTGCAGTTAAACCCAGCTTCGCTTTGATGTGGTCGGTGACGTATGAACGTTGGCTGCCATTGTCGAACAAAATTCGTACGGGAATGGACTTGGATCGGTCTTCGTTTGTTGCTATCGCGGTAGCAGTTTGTAACAAAATACTCCCCTTAATTCTCGACGTCGCAGTTGTAAAATGAGTTGTTGAGGCTCCTGTATTAGCCGTATTGACTCTCGTTGCGTTGTTTGTGACTTGGGTCTCCGGTTTGCTTTGAGACGGTTTTTCGAGAGGTGGGGAATGAGAATTCAGTGATTCACCCGGTGATTTTACTTGACAGATTGATTGATGATGTCTACGCTTGCAATTTCTACAACTCTTGTCGCACTGATCAACTAAATGTCCCTTCTTCAAACACATAAAACATCTTTTATCGCGCCTAAGAAGATGTCTTTCCTGGCGTTGATATCTGTTACTTTGTTGCAAGATGCTGAGAAATGTCTTTCAGTGCAGTAAACGCATTTTGGGACATTCGACTCTGTGTTTGAAGTGGCACCAAAAAATGTTCCAGCTGTCGGTAGTGGAGGTTTTGAGGACGATGGACGCTTAACTTGCTCGGTCGCGGCTTTTATCTTCTCGCTCATCTCCCTTGCATCAATTTCGCTTTGAATAAGATCGAGCAAGGAGTCGATCTCCCGAAAGTCTTGAGACGTATCTCTTGCCACTTGTATTCGTATTTCGTCCGGAAGTTTGGCCATAATGATGGGAATGAGCAAACTACCATACTGTTCGGACTTGACTCCCAAAGCTTCGAGTCCCCTGATGTTAAAGCTTATTTTGTCGTACAAAAAACGAAGTTGACTTGGCTTATCCACAGCACAGATGTTAAGTTTGAGAAGCTCTTCCATGTGGGCGGAAATAAGCTGTTGCGGTTTGCCAAATCTCTTCTTTAAGATTTCCACCGCCGAGTCGTAGTTTTCTTCTGTTACAGGCAAACCTTCAATTGCGGGTGATGCAGAACCTTCTAATAAAGAAGCTAGATAACTGAACTTGTCGATTTTTGTCAACCCAGGATTAGAGTGAACTGCACTTTCGAACGTATCCCAGAAGGTGCGAAATTGTGTTACATCTCCTTTGAACCTACGGAGTGTTAGTTTTGGCAATTTTGCTCGAGCTGCTTTCGGAGTTTCTGTTCCTGTTCCATGAGGTTGTTGTGGACTCGCTGAATACGATCCAGGTGATGAAGGAGGAATTACAATGGTGTTGCTTCCTTGAGTGAAGTTAGATGTAGCATGTGAACTAAGAGGAGTTGTGGGTGTTGTTCCTAGTGAAATAGCTTCGATCGCATCCATAACACGCATTTTAAATTCTTCAGAGCCTTCAATTTCTCCTTCGATGTCTTCAATCTTGCATACCTCAATAATTTTTTCGTCGAGATATTGAATCAATTCTGATTTCTCCTTAAGAACCTTTTCGATTCGTGCCAACCTATTCCTTGTTTTTTCTTCGCGTGGGTGGGTACCATCTAAAAGGGTTTCAGCCTCGCCGATGAGTTTTGTAACTACGCCTTTGTTGCCAGCACGCGTTGCGCGTAGTCATGGAAGATTTTCCTCTGCCATGTTCTACCCAATGTCGTGAATCACTGCCCCACGTTGGGCGCCATATAATAAACTTCGAGTCGTATACTGTAATTAAAATTGATTTAATCTGATTTGTGCCTATTCACTGTACAACCTAACCTAAATGTCGGTGTCGACGAAAGTCTTGTCTCGCTAAAAGCACTGATCAAGTTAATGTACAGCAATTAGTTTCAAATGTCAATCGATTAGATCAAAGGTCCACTGTACAAACAAAACATTACATAATGAGTCGCTAAAACACGTGCCATTTCACGTGGGTCCGCGTGTAACATGTGCGAAGAATCTGACAAGCTGTTTTGTCAGCCGTCATATGAGGGCGTTCGAAAATTTACCATTACATTGAATACTAATTGCTCTTCATTCTCGAGTTTCGAATTGAAAGATCCCTAATTTATGATGTGTCTCCGCTGATTTGAAACACCGGAAAATATAGTTTGATTCTTCCTACATTTCATGTCATGTATAATTTTTCATGTATTCAAAAACTTAAAGGGAACTGACAAAAAAAAATTATCAACATTGTAAATAAGTGTATTTGGAAATGATAATTTATGTTTGCCTACAAAATTTACTTAGCGGTCATTGGTACCTTAGATAATATGTGCGGATTATAGAATATACTTATTTGAACATGTGTGAGGAGTGTGGTTTAATCGAAGACGTTAAACGTTCTCGAGTTTGCTGTTTAAGAGAAATGTCCTCCGTTCATCTTGATTCAAATATCCAGGATGACGACATCTCCACATTAAAAACTTACAGAACGATCAACTGCGCTCTAAATGCCATTTGTTCATTTCCAGCGGCGTTTGGAAATGGAATCATTCTTATCGTCATTTGGCGGACCCCATCTCTTCATTCACCTTCAAACATGTTATTGTTTGGTCTTGCACTGACGGATTTTCTGGTAGGTTTGGTTACTCAGCCATTAAAAGTCGCTTCTACTGTGATGTACCTCGTTTCCGATGAAGAGGGACCAATCACTTTGGCGTTTGATGTCCTCTCTGTTGTGTCATCTGCGTCGTCTTTTATGATAGCAACTACGATAAGTGTAGATAGGTACCTGGTGTTTTACCTGCATATGAGATATCAAGCCATTGTCACCAAGAAAAAAGTCGTAATGGTAATCATTTTATGTTGGTTTTTCTCCGCATTTTTGGGATTTATGTGGACTCAGAACACTATCGCATATTACTTTATTGGAATCGCTACCTTCCTCATCTCCTTCACAGTCATTATTCTGATGTACTTTAAAATTTATCGCGTTGTGAGACGTCACCAGGCCCAGATTCAATCTCAAGTACGAGTCGGAATCGGACGAGAAGCGTCATCGCCATTGCAGTTCGCCCGTTTCAGGAAATCAGCCATAAACACGTTTTACGTTTGCTTTATTCTGTTTCTTTGTTTTTCGCCATATGCATGTGTAGCCGTTGTAATTCAATTTACAGGACAAAGTCTCACCAAATTTGTTGCACTGCAATACACAGGGACGGTAACGTTCATAAACTCATCGCTTAATCCTGTGGTATATTTTTGGCGACTTCCTGAGATGCGAAAGGCTATAGAAAGAACTCTTGGTTGTTCCTTTAGACAAGCACGTGTGCAGCATAGAAAAACAAGTTCCGGGTTTTGAAAGAAAATTTGCCGGACCTCCATGTAGCGATTTCTGATTTCCAACATTGATCTGTACCCTTAGACAGTATCTAGGATATCAGGAAGAGGAGTTTGTTTTAAGATGGGTCGTCCTGGTATGAAACAATAAGTGAATTTAATCAAAGAACTGCACAAATGGCAAATGATGCGGGTCCGTCAACCCGAGTTTGCAAAATGCGTTTTATCGTATGAAAATTGTATTCATGTTTTTTGTAATTTCGAAATAACTGACAAAATCTCTGACTAAGAAAACGTTGGTTAATGTGGCAATAACTTCGCCCGTGAGCTTTAAGAAAAAAGGAAAAGATGGAGTGAAATAATGTTTAAAAAGTGTAAAACATTCATTGTTTAAATTGAAATGAAACGACAAGACTATTTGCGTACCCAATTTTTTTTAAGCATACTGACAGAAACAGAATGATAACTAAACCGGGCTAGTTAATGTGGAAGTGTTTTGAGATATTGAAAATCTTCAAAAAGAAAAGCACATATAAACATGCGTAGCCATCAGAACAGTGTGTAGAGTACATATTTCCCTCTATCCGGTCGCAAAGTGTATAATTCAGCTGCTGTTCTTTCCTCCGCGATGTCATTATGACTTCAACGCACGTACAAGTTGAAGTGCTGAGAAACCCGCTAACTCGAGATGCCGAGGGAAGAGAAAAACAGCTCGACGATAGTTTGAAAAGACTAACATCATTAAAAAATGCTCTGCAAGGTTGGATCATGTGGTTTTGAATTAGTATTTTTATAGTAAGAACTTTTAGATGGCCGCCTCTCGCGCAATAATTGGAGGGTCTTTGTTTGTAATTGTTGGTTAGTATTTCACTTACTCTGTGGATTCTCTGTAGTTGGATTGTTTCCTTAGGATCTCCTGCACTCTTGTATTCTCTTCAATTCGATTGTTTCGTTATTATCTCGCACAATGTTATTTAGTCCGAGTGTTTCTTGTTGTCTCATGCACTCTAAAACTTCTGTTTAGTCCAATTTTTTCGATACTATCTCGTCCAATCTTTGAATTCTCTTTAGTCTGATTGTTTCGTTAGTATCTCGTGCACCCTTAAAATTAAATTTAGTCTGATTTTTTCGTTGATATCTTGCACTCTATGAGAATCGTCCCTAGTCTGACTGTTTTGTTCGTATCTCGCGCACTCTTAGCCTCTCACTAAGTTAGATTTTTCTTGCCAGGATCTTACGCACTTTTAGAATTAGAATTTTCTTTTGCTCGAATGTTTTGTAATTATTTCGCGCACTCTGAAGATACTCGTCATTCCAATTTTTTCATTAGAATCTCGGGCACTCTTAGTTTTTTCTTTAGTTCGTATTTTTTCAAGAGTATCTCGCGCACTCTTAGATTCTTTTTATTCGGATTTTTTTGTCAGTATCTCGCACACTCTTAGAATTCTCTTGAGTTGGATTGTTGTGTTAGTATCTTGCGCACCCTTGGTAGATTTTTTGTTCGAACGTTTCGTTAGTATCTTGCGCACTCTTCGTTGTCTCTTTGATTGGATCATTTTGTTTGTATATGGCGCACTTTTCGTAGTCTCCTTAGTTCGATTGTTTCGTTAGCATCTGGCACGCAACTAGAATTATCTTTAAGTCGTTAATTTCGTTAATATCTCGCGCCTTCTTCGTGGTCTCTTTAGTTAGATCGATTCGTTAGTATCTCGTACGAACTTATAATTCTCTGTAGCTCGATTGTTTCTTTAATGTCTCATGCACTCTGAGGATGCGTTATAGTTCGATTGTATCGTTAGTATTTCGGTTACTCTTAGAATTCTCTTTTAGTCAATTGTTTCGTTAGTATTCGCCGCTTTCTTCAGTCTTTCTAGTTTTATTATTTCGTAAGCATCTTGGTTAATTGTAGAATCCTCTTTTATTTGATTGTTTTGTGCACCACTATAATTTTTCTTTGCATCGATTGATCGATGATGATGATGATGAACTTTATTCATGTGTCAATGTATTTAGCTGACGCTAATTGGGGACACAACGTAGATGAATAACCTAATTAATGATAGGAAATATGCTATAGATTATATAACCTAAGAGGTACAAATTACGCACGCGGAGCAATTGTTACCATTTATCAGTTCGGTAAGATCCTTACGTCTAATATGGAACTTAAACCTAGAAAGGCTACTAATTTCAGTGATGTTTTTTTTCAGTTTGTTCCATAGAAATTGTCCAATACATCTAAGAGAGTGTTTACCATACGTGCACCTCCGCTAATGTAATCTATTGCATAACTTGCACTTATTGCAAAAAGATATACATCGGCGAAACAGGCAGAAGACTAGGTGACCGATTCCGAGAACACCTTCGAGACGTGGAAAGGAATGACAAGGACACATCGAAACCAGTCGCTAGACATTTTAATTTACCCAATCATTCTAAGCAACATATGGCAATCTGCGGTCTTTCCTTGCACTTAGGTGGCACGGAAAGCCGTAAGAATCTTGAACAAAAGCTCATCTTTCAAACCGGCAGTCTAAATCCCACAGGGATCAATGAACGCTTTTCATTCCACTAATTTATTCATGTTTTTCTCGTTGCCATGCACCCACCAATAACGTAGCTCCATTTTCTACCTTTAAAAGCACACACAACCCACAATTCCTCTATTCGCTCCGACGAAGGGCTAACGCTCGAAACGTCAGCTTTTGTAATCATTACGGTGGCCAATTTACCATTTCAACTTTGTTGATATATCCAAATTATTTCGTTACTCCCACCGACGCAGCCCCAAACAGTTTCTTTCGAAACTATCAGCCTTTAATACAGAATTAAACCTAGGAATATAAAAATTTTGATTTCTAAATTATATTTACAAGACTTAGGACTAAAAATGTCACAAATGAAATCAGGAAGTAGCCTATATTTAACCTTATACATAAGTATAACTATATCTTGCAATCTCCTATTAAGAAGGGTAGGTAGTTTAGCACGACCTAATAAGTTCACGTACGTTTCTGAATGTGAATTATAAACTATCCTCAGTGCTCGCTCTTGAATCCTTTCAACTTTCCTTGTATTCGACGCCCTACAGAAATGCTATATGAGATGACAACAGGTGAGATATGGTCTACTAGCAGTTTTATATAGTAATAGTTTAGTCCCCGTAGTAACCAAGTTTCTCAACCTGGCGAGAACGCCCCCCTTTTGACTGGCCTTCTTGCATAATTGGCTAATATGTTTGCTAAAAATTAGATTCTTGTCGAAGTTCACGCCCGGTAACTTGATATTATCTGTTGTCTTAATCGCTTGATCACCGATATTGATGTTAACCTGTTCAGTTTCATTGCGTTGTTTAATCCCTATTGCGTTAAGTTTTTCTGGGTTAGACAGTAAATAATTTTCTTTATACATTTAAGGGCGGAGTTTCCTTCCTTTTTCATTTCAGTACACATAATGGACATATCGCTGCCAACTATATACATCCATTGAATTATCTCGCGCACTTTTTAAATATCTTTTATGTTGGATTGTTTAGTTTGTATTTCGCACCGTCAGACTCTTAGAATTCCCTTTATTTCATGGATTGTTGCGTTTCTATTTCCGGCTCTCTGACCGTCTCTTCAATCGAGTTGTTTCTTTTGTATCTTGCACACTCTTAGAATTCTTTTTAGTCAGTTTTATTTTCTCGTCAGTATCTTCTGCACACTCTTAATTCTCTTCAGTTCGATTGATTAGTTAGTATCTCTCGCGCTTTTAAATTCTCTTTAGTTCGCCAATTGATCGATCGAAGTATCTCATGGACTTCTCTTTCATTGGATTGTTTAGTTTGTTCTCGCACTCTATTAGAATTATCTTTACTTGATTTTTTATTTTGTATCTCGCGCACTCTTAAATATCTATTGATTCATTTTCAACGGCATTTTGTCTTTCATATCTCGCGCACTCCTTGGATACGATGGCTTCTAAATTTCCGTGCTTAGGCACAAGAAGTTGAGTCAAATACAATTTTTAGAAACAGCTATCTTCTGCACGGAAACTCAGCTCACAGAAAATATTCTCCAATTATAGACATAAAGGCATAAGTTCCTATTGCAAGAAAAGTCTTCCTCTCTAAAAAGAGAAAGGTTTGATTCAATTTTAGCAACATTTGTAAAACTCGTCAAAAAAAAATTAAAAGTAGTTCATTGTTTACCATGACGACATTGATTTCTTATCTTGAGAGAATTTAAATGGTACGTTCACAGCGCACTGTGAAGATATAACGTTTCAGAAACAAAAGTAACTGTGATATTTCATCAATATCTCTACAATACGTGCTTCTTGCATGAGTTAGAGGGGTGGATGGATGAATATTTGACTCAAGGCTTGGACTTACAAACCGAGTGCAGTGACGTTATGTCTTCATGATAAAATAAATTCACCTGCGACCGCGCGCGCTTGTTTTAAAAGCATGAAAATATTTAAATAAACGGGAAAATATTGACTCTCGGTCATGAAGTACGGAACTCGCTGTGCAGGGCCTTTACTTCATGACTGTGGGCCAAGTCTTTTCCAGTCTGGTCTTCCCTTCCGTCAATACGTACATAATTTATGATTCAAACAGCGAAATAGCTGCGTTTGTACTAAAATGGTACAGGATGTAGTAGAATATTGTGAGCAGAACTTTCGCGATTACATATTTGGCTGATAAGGCGACAGAAAGGGAAAGTTGTCGGCGGAAATCTAATTGTGTTTGAATAAATTAGCGGTAAATAAACCTAGACTTATGACGGAAGATCTATTATAGATGATGGAAGATCTATTTGGCTAACATAGCGTTACCTCCTTCCTGTATCCTGCATGTTTCCTCTATGGTCTAAGATTTTAGAAGAAGAAATGAAACATTCACTAAACGACAAACTCAGTTGCTGGTCATTGAAATATCGTGAAAGAAGCTGATCTTTTGTATAAGGTCTACCAGCCACATTATTGAGCCTTAAAGAAAAAAAAACTCGGCGCATTCGGACAATCATGATGGAGGAGCTATAGTTCAATATCAGAAATGGCAGAGTTCTCTATGTGTTAGAAGCTTTTTCACTCCTCCATTTACTTTCTTGTCGCTCGCCTGCACGTCTACTGTAGCAACACCGTAAAGATCTCTTTATAGCCTTTCGGATTTCAGGAAGCCGCCAAAAGTAAACTAATGGGTTCAGCGACGAGTTTATAAACGCTATGGTTCCTGTGTATTGCAGTACAATACGTTTGGTGAGGCTTGGACCTGTCATTTGAATTAAGCCAGCTGTAAAAACGTATGGAAAAAAGCAAAGAAAGAGAATGAAGCAAACGTAAAACGTATTCACAGCAGACTTAGTGAGACGTGCGAACTGCAAATGCGATGAAACTTCCTTTGCGGCGATTCCAAAACGAGCTTGAGATTGTATTTGGGCCTGGTGACGTCTCACAACTCGATAGATTTTAAAATACATCAGAGAAACAATAACAATGGAGATAACGACGCTTGCTATTCCAATGACATAGTGGGCTCTGGTATTCTGGGTCCAAATGACCCCAAATAAACAGGATAAACACCAACATAAAACGACGATCGCCACGACTTTTTTGTTGGTGACGATAGCTTGATATCTCATATGCAGGTAAAATACCAGGTACCTATCGATACTTATAGCAGTTGCTATCATAAAAGATGCCGCAGTCAATACAACAGAGATAAAATCAAACGCTAATGTAAGAGCGATTGGACCTTCTTCCTTTTCGACAAGGAAAATGACAGAGGAGGCGACATTTAACGGCTGAGTCACTAAACCAACGAGGAAGTCAGTCAGTGCAAGACCAAACAAGAACGTGTTCGAAGGCGAATGTAGAGATGGCGTCCGCCGAATAGCGATCAGTATGATTCCGTTTCCTAGCGCTGCTGGAAAGAAACAAATGGCATTCAGAATACAGATGATCAGGCTTGAAGTTCGCACTGAAGAGAAATCCTCTTCTAACATACTTGAACTAAAAAGGAACAGTAGACATGTGGCTTAGAAGAAAAAGAAAATCTTCCGCTATAACACATCCTTTTTTAAATAATTGCTTTACGGAGCCCATTCTTTTTTCGGCAAACCAATCATATTTTAGAAAATTAGAACTACAAAGTACCTAATTATCATTTAGATGAGTTGAACATCTTGCTTTTCTTGAAACCCAGTTTGAGTTGCCGTCACATTTACATTTGATATTAAACACGCAGCAGAGACAACCAGAACAGCAAAGAATCTAAATTTAGCTTCCAATTGCGTCAGCGCGCGGCTGCAATGAATGACAAGCCTTGTATTTGCCCGGTGTGACCACTAAGATCGAAAAGAAAATCATTTGTTTCAAAATCCTGGCGATCATTTGAAAACCGGCTTTAAAGGTGAGGCTCAGATGCGGTCCACTTTTCAATAAAGGACCGGCCTAATAGCACATTTTATGAATTACCTTTAGCCTCTTTCTCAAAGCGAATCCTTTCATACGATAATAAGGCTTCACTGATTCCTGGATACGTCACTGCTATATCAGTGTCTGTGCTTCTACAGTAAGATTTGGTTTAGCGTGCCTTGTGGCTAATTATCTATAATAGCAGGTGGCGGGGATGGTCCTAACTGAGGAAAAATTTGGCAAAATACGTGAGCAAAGAGTTTATGTTTCCGAGCTAAATAGAGAACAAGGCCTAGTTATATGAAACATTTCAAGGTCTTTATCTACACTCGACGGTAGAAAAGTTTTAATATTGTCAACGTGCTGCAGTGTGGTGTATTTTAAATATTTATACGAAATGGCGTAAATTATCATTTATGACTCGGTGTAAATAACTTTATCAGAGACTACTACTGTCAATATCACTCAACCGTTTTAGTAGACTCTAGATGAAATTTTGTTGCGTTTGAAGATGGTGATACCGATGTTCATATTACCTTTGTTGAAAAGTTAATTAAAATTTTAAAATTTCTTTGTAGGAAAAATGAGATAAAATACCACCGAAAGAAGCGAATGGCTGTGCAAAACTAAACAAGAACAAATAGAATGCTTTTTTTATCTATTTTGCCAGTTGTTATGCAAGTGTATTTGAATATAAGTCATCAATTTTCCTTTACACTTTTGACGATAAAAATGAACGGTAAAACACGACGTTTCGACCGTGCTTCGGTCATTGTCAAGTTAATGGAATGAAATACAGTAAATATATGTATATGGACACGTACGAAATATAAAAAAATTTTTGCAGGTGTAAACAAACAATAAAACTACAAAGAAAGTGCTAGTAAAAAGCTAATTAAAAACCTTAGCACGAATTGAATCAGACTGTACATTGAGAGCAGGTCTTAGCTTGTGAATAAAAAACATCTCATAGACGAGACAGTCAAATTTGTTTGTGCACTTCATTAAGGTGCTAAAGTTCTTTGTAAGATCCTTTGGAGTCAAAGAATGTTTGTCGCTAAAATGTTTGCCAATTGACGAAGTGGAGTTTTTATGTTCTTCAAAACGTTGGTGTAGATGACGGCGTGTGAAACCAACATAACCTGCATCGCACAGGTCACATTGAAATTTGTAAACAAGGCACTGTTGGTTCACAATCGGCGGCTTAGCTTCTCGCAATTTGAGGTCTCGACCAATCTTCTGGCTAACAAATACAGGTTGTAAGGTCGTCTGGATCCTATGACTTAGATCTTTAAGTTGGGCGCGAACAATATCAGCGGATGCCTGATCTTTATACGGTAGGACAACGCGAATGGGGTCCGATCGATCGCTGACATCAAGTAAGGAAACTGGTTGATCAGATACTTTGGCGGCAACAAACCGTGAAATGGTAGAATTGACTAGATTATCAGGATATTTCAAACGAGAAAATACTGATTTAAGTCGATCGCATTCTTTAGAGAAATAACGCCAATTAGATGAAAGTCGAAATGCACGATCAAGCATAGTTTTTAATAACCCACGTTTGTAACGATCATCTACATGGCTCTTGTAATGTAGTAAAAGGCCCGTATTTATAGGTTTGACGTACACCTTGATCTCAACATGTGTACGTTTGTTGAGCAGCTGGGTGCCCAAAAAAGGGAGCATACTGTTACTCTCCGTCTCCTTGGTAAACTTAATAGAGGAATGGCACTGGTTTAAAATGTCGAGGAAATTGTCTGCTGATGCTTTGTTCGGCATAATGGTCAATGTGTCATCAACAAATCTCTTGTAGTACGTGGGCATCTTGCCTTTACGCTCCAGGGTTTCTTCGATGCTGCACATAAAAGCGTTGGCTAACAGAGGACCAAGGGGGGAACCCATAGCAACTCCGTCAATCTGTTCATATAGCCGGCCGTTAAACGTGAAAAGTTGGTCCTTAGTTGCCGCTCTAAGAAGACCGACAAGATCCAGCTTATTGAGATTAAGATGGTATGTTTCATTAAAGTACACCTAAATACGGAAAAAATACGGCCGCCATCTTGCCCCACGACCGAGTTTAAAGAGGAATGGCTCTAGCGGATAATGTGACGTCAAATCGAGAACACGAAAGTCTGCTTTTCACACATTTTCACTTGTTTGGGAAGGTTGTGGTTGATATTGTCCGAAATATGCCGACCAGGTGAATTGTATGAGGAATGTATGAAGCGTGATACCCTCTTGCAAATTTCGCACATTGCTACATCCTCCTATAACACACTTAGTCGGCATAGTTTCGGACAAAATCGACTACAACCTTCCTAAACAAGCGAAAATGTGTGAAATGCAGACTTTCGTGTTCTCGATTTGACGTCACATTACCCGCTAGAGCCATTCCTCTTTAAACTCGACCGTGGGGCAAGATGGCGGCCGATTTTCCGTATTTTGACTGGGCACAGACAATTGAAGATTTGAGCAAATAAAAAAATGTTTGCACAGAAATACTCCAAAAAATACGCTTATTTCGTTAAGCGAAAAAAAATTTTTGGGTTTAGGTGCACTTTAAACCAATTTTTAATGAAAGCCTTATCGGCAAGTAGTTGTATGGTCTCCTCCAAGGGTACGTTGGTAAATAATGAAGAAACATCATAGGAAACCAGAATATCTCCACTGTTAATAACCATTTCGTGGATCTCGTTCACGAACTCAAAGGTGTCGCTTATCATATACTGATTTGTGGCGAGAGGTTTTAGTTTGTCATCTAGCCATTTGGCGAGGGCAAAATTGTAGGTCTGTGTGGCTGACAGAATAGGTCGCATAGCTAACTCTCTCTTGTGTGTTTTGGGCAAACCATAAAGATGGGCCAGCCTGGTACCTAACGGGCGGACAGACTCTGCAATTGCAGTGGGTAGAATTCGGCGAACAAGTGATTCTAGCTCCTTATCCTTTTGCAATAGGGGGGGATAGTGTTTCGGTGGTCTACCTCTACGCTTTGGTCTCTAAGGCTCTACTATCCTAAATTTGGTGGCATTGTTTATGGATGCGTCAGCAAGTAACAGTAGGTATTCATCCTTGTCTAAGACCACGACGCCAGATCCCTTGTCAGATTTTGTTACGACTATGTCCTCTCGCCTCTTCAATTGATGAATGGCTTTCAGGAGTGTTTGTGGAGGTTTAGGGCCTTTTCGGTGAATATAATTCAGCGCCACTGAGCGTAGAGTAGAGGCTGCAAGGTCACGAAATTCTTCCGGTAAGCGTGGCTCGAGCTTCCAATAGGCTTTCTCAAAGCTGGCCTTAACATCAATCGAGGACACGTTTTTAGGGATGGCAAAATTCAAACCACGACAGAGCACAAGTTTTTGGAAAAAAGAGAGTACGAAGAGATGTTAGTAATGTGTTCGTCGACATCTTCATGTCTTGATATTAATCGTGATATTTTCCTGGTGTGAATATCCCAGACTTCGTGATAGTAATTCTTGCGGAGTTCAGTCATCGTTCTCAGAATGCAAGAGTAGCGAAAGAAGCTACATGTTTGACGTATATCGTCGTAGATCGAATTAATTTCCAATTTGAGTGACACGCTGAGGCGTCTCTTCTGGCGAAGTTCTTCAGCAAGAACATTCATAGAGAAGGTCTCAGAAGAATGTTTCCATTTGCGACATTTGTCTTGATCAACTTTAGCGAAGTTCTTCAGCAAGAACATTCATAGAGAAGGTCTCAGAAGAATGTTTTCATTTGCGACATTTGTCTTGATCAACTTTAGCGAAGTTCTTCAGCAAGAACATTCATAGAGAAGGTCTCAGAAGAATGTTTCCATTTGCGACATTTGTCTTGATCAACTTTAGCGAAGTTCTTCAGCAAGAACATTCATAGAGAAGGTCTCAGAAGAATGTTTTCATTTGCGACATTTGTCTTGATCAACTTTAGCGAAGTTCTTCAGCAAGAACATTCATAGAGAAGGTCTCAGAAGAATGTTTCCATTTGCGACATTTGTCTTGATCAACTTTAGCGAAGTTCTTCAGCAAGAACATTCATAGAGAAGGTCTCAGAAGAATGTTTTCATTTGCGACATTTGTCTTGATCAACTTTAGCGAAGTTCTTCAGCAAGAACATTCATAGAGAAGGTCTCAGAAGAATGTTTTCATTTGCGACATTTGTCTTGATCAACTTTAGCGAAAGTAGGCGTGAGGTCAAAATCTTCACAAAGGCGAAGAAATTCGATAGAACCATCGCAATTTATCTGTTTCTTGCTGCACTGTTCAAGTCTCCTGAACAAGTGGAGCTGGTTATTCCGTTTTAAAATTCTTATAAGCAAGGGTTTCTTAAAACTTTTGACAATAAAAATGAACGGTAAAACACGACGTTTCGACCGTACTTCGGTCATTATCAAGTGAATGGAATGAAATACAGTAAATATATGTATATATACACGTACGAAATATAAAAAATTTTTCAGGTGGAAACAAACAATAAAACTAATTTAAAACTGAAAATATTGACCACATAATGCTTTTAAAACAGTTTATAAGGGCGAATTAATAATAAAAACAGGTAGCATGGTTAGGTTTGGTATATTTCATCGCCCTTAGAATAAAAACGTTGTTTCGAGTGCGGGTCAATATTTCAGCAGGTGGCGGGACTGTTGCCATGACACTACTGGAAGATCTATAGCAAACCACACATTTCCCTCTATTAAATTTATCAATCTACAGCATCCGGGGTCTCTTAAGGTTATCGAGGTTTCACATTGGCAACTCACTACCTTGTTCTTCAGCGTTATATACTTGCGCGAAACGGTGCAAGTTATCATTCTTTATTCAAAGCTTTATTTGAGTTTTTACAACTCGACTGTAAATGAATTTCACCAAGGGAAAAGCATGACTTTCATCGAAAATTTCAAATTGATCTTTCCACTAGCTAAAGCAAATATACAGATGAGATGGCTTTTCCTCCATCCGTTTTCTCAATTGAGCTATTGAATATACGTCAATTTTGAGAACGATTGGCATAGCTTAAACAAATATGAAAAGATTTACGAGCTCTTAAGCTGTTTGGTCAGCCGTTTTATAAGTGCGTTTGAGTTCGTCATCAATTTGGCTATTAATTGCTCTTCATTCTTCAGTTTCGAAATGAAAGATTCGTAAAAAAATAATATCTCCGACGTTTCGGAACACGAAAGATATCTCAGAATAATATCTTTAGTTTCTTCCCCAATTAATGCCTTTTATAACAAAAGATTTTTTCAAAAGTTATACGGGAACTGAAAAAAAAGTCGATATTGTGAACTACAAATGCATTTTGAATTAATAATTAATTTGTTTGTCTAAAATTCACTTAGCGGTTATTGATAAGTTAGAATATAGAATATACGTGCGGATTGTGGAATATAGCTATTTGAACACGTATTAAGGGTGTTTCAATCGAAGACTTTCTCAAGTTTATTGTTAAAGGAAAATGTCAACCATAAATCTTGTTTCAAATATTCAAGAAGACGACATCTCTACATTGAGAACTTCAAGACTGATCAACTCCATTTTAAACGCCATTTGTTCATTTCCAGCAGCGTTTGGAAATGGAATCATACTTATCGTCATTTGGCGGACGCCATCTCTTCATTCACCTTCAAATACGTTATTGTTTGGTCTTGCGCTGACGGATTTTCTCGTCGGTTTGGTTACTCAACCGTTAAAAGTCACTTCTTCTGTGGTATACCTCGAGTCCGATGAAGAGGGTCCAATCACCCTCGCCTTGGCGTTTGATGTCCTCTCTGTTGTGTCATCTGGGTCGTCTTTTATGATAGCAACTGCGATAAGTGTAGATAGGTACCTGGTGTTTTACCTTCATCTGAGATATCAAGCAATTGTCACCAACAGAAAAGTCGTGGCGATCATAATTTTATGTTGGTTTTTCTCTGCATTTTATGGATTTATATGGATCCAGAACACTACAGCTTATTACTTTATCGGAATCATTACCTTCCTAGTCTTGTTTTCAGTCATTATTCTGATGTACTTTAAAATTTATCGCGTTGTGAGACGTCACCAGGCCCAGATTCAATCTCAAGCTCAAGTCGGAATCAGAAAAGAAGCGTCATCGCCATTACAGTTCGCTCGTTCCACGAAATCAGCTATAAACGCGTTTTACATTTGCTTCATTCTGCTTCTTTGTTATTCTCCGTATATATGTGTAGCCATTGTAGTTCAGTTCACAGGACAAAATCTCACCAAATTTGTTGCACTGCAGTACACAGGGACGGTAACGTTCATAAACTCGTCGCTTAATCCTGTGGTATATTTTTGGCGACTTCCTGAGATGCGAAGGGCCATAAAGAGAACCTTTAACTGTTGTTACCTCAGACGAGCACGCGTGCAGCAAGAAGAAATAGAGTCCGTTGACTTAGCAGGCATGGAAAGGAGATTTGCCAGACCTCCATGAACGATTTCTGATTACAAGCGTTTATTTGTGCCTCTTGCCGAGTATTCTATGTGACATCTAGAATATAACTTAGTTTATTTTTAGACGGGTCGAGACATGTTCAAGAAAACATGTCTAAATTCGGCAGGATCCTTCCGGTTGTCAAGGAATTTAGATTAACTTCTCTTTCTGGTAATTTATTCCTTTTTGGGAACTTCTTGATTTAAAAATCACCAAGTAAGTAAACAGTCTTTCAAAATCGAAATTTTGGGTAATGAACGCCGCATTGCGGAGTTTGTCACTCGGTCAATACAACACAAAGTAACGTCGTCGTGAAAACAATTCAAGGGTAACGCTCAACGCATGAAAAATCTGGGACATTTTCCTTTCCATTGCACATACCCCTCTGTTGATTTTCGGGCCATCTTCTCTATTGTGTGGCGTGCGCTCCGCTTATTCATTAAAAATTCAAGATTTAGTACCGGTAACAAGTTCCTGATTTTTCGCGGCATTCTGGGCGATGTTTTAAGGAAGATAACTCTTTTGAGACATGATTTTGCAGACTAAGAATTAGGATTGACAATATAATGTGGTATTGCCGTCTCAAAATCGCAATTGGTTTATATTATAGATTTGTGATAAAGTAAAGTACATCAGTATACTTTTATACTATTCAAACGAACCGTTTTTCTACTGAAACACTGCTGTTTTGACACAGGCCAGTTGTCCAACAGAAACGTCGAGGTGTGGATGAAAATACCAAAAGCTTTTCCAGGTTGTTTGAAATAAACTCTTGGCTCATCGTATAGTCATATATACTCATATGATACATAACTGTTGATCGCATTAAGGCAACTTGAACAGTGATCAGATAACTGAAAAAGGAATTCGGTTTTATTGCGCATTCTTTTCCTCTACCACAGCCTTTGTTCAGAGTTTGTGTATCACGAAGGTATTAAGGCAAATACAATTTTGCAGTTTTTTCCTTTCCTCAGCGATGAGACAAACATTTCGAATTCACATCCTGTTTTCTCTTTCATTCTATCTAAGCAACTGAGGCTTTCGTTCTAAACCTCAGTGAACAACAGAACTTATCTTTTAATTGTTGTGATATCGTGAGTATAAGTAACATTTTACAGATTTGCTCCCATAGAAACGTTGACAAAAATATGCCCTAAAAATCTAAATAAACGCTGAAATGACATCAATTGTGCTAAAAACCATCACATTTGGTTCTCTTTTTACACTCATTAACGCATCTTCCTTCAGTGCTTGTGTAATTGCTAAAGAAGGCGTTTCCTTTAAACACGGAGGCGTGCTATAAAAGGAGCCTTAGTCCCACTGGACCATTTGTCAATCAACCGTCGTGTGATGTAGAACTCTTAGTCAGCTTGAGCCACAGCTGCTCTAAAGCAGTGAACAGCGGGCGCATTCCTCAAAATTGTTTTATGTCTTCATCACAATACAAGAATTTTTGAGACTTGTATTTCCTTTCTCTAATGGAAACTGTCTTTATTTGTGGCAGTAAATTTGAGATCGAAGTAGGTGGTTCGCACGTTACCTCATGCCACCTTGCCGGTGGAAGTAAATAATAGATATCTCATTAGCTTCTTTTGTTCGTCTACCAGCATTTGAATTTGACCCGCACGCGTCAACGGTGAGTGACAAATGAGCCCAGGTCTTTCCAGGCAAGACTTCCTTATATAGCGCGCCTTCGTGTATAACGCGCAAGGTTCAGCAATTATACTAGTGGCTAGTTTTGATAGAGATATGATTATTTGGCTATCCTGAAATTAAAGCTTTCTAAACCCATTAAGCTTTTTCCCCTGAGTGTACAAATTTTTGTGTAAAGAGAGGTACGGTCTTCAGTCAGCATCGACCGGACATATTTCTTCGTAGTACTTCTGTCTATGTCCTGGATGTATTTTGAAACTGCAGAGCCAAGAAAGTTCAGTTTAGATTACACCTCAGCTCTATCGCTGCCGTGAGGTGGAGGGATGAGTTGCTGTCGATCATGATGTCATATTGTACAAATATGATGTCAAAATAGGTTAAACTTTATCTTCGATGAACGAAGTAACGAAAAACTCGAACTAAGAGTGCGCGGTGTACAAACGAAACAATCGAAAGAAAGAGAATCCTCAGAGTGCGCAAGAAACCGTGGAAACCGTCAATAGCATGAAAGATTATCGAACAAAAGAGAATCCCACGAGTTTGCGAGATACTAACGCAAATCAGTCGAATGAAAAACAAGCTCAAGAGTGCACGAGATATTAACGAAAATATTAGTCTCCTTCGCAGCCGCTCGGGCCGGAGTCACGCAACGCTCCCCGTGCGTGACTCCGGCTTGAGCGGCTGAGAAGGAGACTACGAAACTATCGACCTAAAGAGAATCATCAGAGTGCGCCAGATTTTAACAAAACACTCGAACTAAATAAAATCCTGAACGTGCGGGAGAAAGTAACGAAACGATATTATGAAAGAGGATCCTCAGAATAGGCGAATTAGTAGAGAAAGAATCAGACTAGAAAGAATCCTAAGAGTGCGCGAGAGGCTAACAGAACAATCGTGTGAAAAAGAATCTTGAGAACGCCAAATACCAACTAATCAATTGAACCTAGGAGAATCTGAAAAGTGCGTAATGTACTAACAAAACGATCAAACCAAGGAGAATCCAAACAGTGCGCAAGATACTAACGGAACTAAAAGGAAAAGAATCAGACTAAGAATAATCCTAAGAGTGTGCGAGACACTAATGAAATAATCGAATGAGAAAGAATCTTCAAAGTGCGCGAAATACCAAGGAAACAATCGAATAAATGAGATTCCCAAGATACCAGCGAACCAATCGAATGAAAGACAATCCTCAGAGTTGGCGAGCTACTAACTAAGCATTTGAATGAAAAAGAATTAAAACGAATCAATCGAACTTAAGAGAACTAAGAGTGCAAAAGATAACAACGAAACAATTCAATAAAGAGAATCCTCAGAGTGCGTTGGAGATTCACGAAACATTCGAACTAAAAAAAATCCTCAAGTTCGCAAGATACTATGCAAACAAACGAGTGAAAGAGAACCCCTAAACATGCGCAGGATACTGACAAAACTGTTAAATCATAGAAAATCCTCATTGCTCAAGATACTACCAACAAAAAAAGAACTGAAGAGTACCCTACGAACGCATGAGATACAAACAAGACAATCAGTGAAAGATAATCCTCAGAATACGCACGTTACCAACGAACCAATCCAACGAAAGAGAATCCTCTGAGAGCCGAAGATACCGATGAAACAATTGAATTAAATACACATGATACACGATCCTCGCAGTAGATAGCGCTATTTAAGCAATAGCGAAAATCAGACCTGAAAAAAATCAGGCCTGTACGGGACTCGAACCACTGACCTCTGCGATACTAGTGCAGCGCTCTACTAATTGAGCTAACAAGCCAACTGGGAGCAGGCCGTTGAGTTGATTCGTAATAAACTCTGAGTTTATAGTCTTTGTTACCATAAAATGAGTTGATTGAAACCGAAAAGTATTAAAAATTACACAGGAATGGAGTCTGAAGAGCCAATTAAATACCAAATTTTGATATTTGTGGGACTGTTTTTAAAGAGTTATTTAAGGACATCGATGTACTAGACGTCGATGCGGAAACCGAAACAGCCGCCTCGAGCGAAAATAGTGGGCGGAAGAGTACGGAAAATGAGGAGAATAAGAGAAAAAGAAGCATTGTCATCCTAGAAGACGATGAAATTGAAGAGTTCCAGAGCAAGGAGGTTGCCCAAAACGCTGTCAAAGGAACTGAGAGTGCTGTTCGTCGTCTTGAAGCCTGGTACAACGATCGATATGGTAAGAAGCTCGTGTTGTCACGTATCAACAAAACTAGTGCAAGCCACCTATTGACAGTTTGTTTAATAATAACACTTTGAATTCTTGCCAGATTAACATTCATTTTCCAACTGGCAAGTGACTTTGTCACATTATTAGAATGTTTATGACTGAAAAAGTCGAATTTTCAATAAATACTGTTCAACTTGAAGTGAAATACTGTTGAACTTGAAGTGAAATATTTGTACAATCATTTGAATGCGGCGGTAATTTGTTTGTGTAGTCAGCAACCCAATTTAGTGCAACGACGTCAATTTCTAAATTAGAACCAATCAGAGGCCGCAAAAGTGAGACGGTAGTACTAAGTTCTTATTAACCGAGTGGGAGGTCTGTATGGGAGAATCTTGACCGAGGTCGCCAGCACCAGCGACCGAGGTCAAGATTCTCCCATACAGACCGACCTAGCTCGGTTAATAAGATGTTTATTATATGCCTGTGTCTTATATGCCAATTTTTTTATATTCTTTGTACCTTTTTTTTCAAGACCGGTCTAGATGCCGGTCTAGATGGAAAAATCTAGACCGCTTTCAATATCAGGAGCCTATTACCCGGAGCTTCCATTTTCCATACTGACCCTCTGAGCCAACCCTGTCCCGTATCTTTCTATTTTTAGGAGCACCTCCCATGGCGGTTTTCGCGGGTGTTTTTATAATAGCCAATCATAAGAGAGCTGTCGTCTCTATTGTGTTACGTCTCTATTGTGTCATTTGCAGGCCGCACGAAAGTATTTCAACAATGGCGGAAAGCGCGGAAAGATTAAAGAACCCCCGCAAATATCTCAGTTCTAAAAATAAAAAGATACGGGACAGGGTTGACTCAAGGGTACAACTGAGATGCAAGCTCCAGGTAATGGGCTCCTGTCAATAATGATTTTAGCCAATCAAATTCGTGAATTCAGTAGTTCCCAGTCCTTGTGAGGCACAGCCATATAAAAATAACAGAAATATTGACGAAAATATTGATATATTGAATACGAACACGAAATATTGACGGCTCGCGCATAGCCAAAACTAGAAGAAGATCGCAATACATGCATTTATTTATCGAATTTGAATTTAGGTCATAGAGAAACGTACATAGTTAACAAAATAAAACCGCTAAAGTAATATTTTAAAAATCAATATTGAGTTCAAAAAGCTAGTCTGTAGAGTAAAGCAACCATGTGAACATGTGAGCGCATGATTACAACCGTCGATGTTTTTATTTCTTGATGAACTTAAACTCGATTTGAAAAATAAGCTTTACAGTTCTCTGTTAAAATTAAAAGCTCTTTCTATGCTCTCGACGACATTTCTTTACTTATGGTGGCTGACATAACTTTCTGTATCACGGCAGAGGGATATAATTTCCCTTATTGTTGCACTGGGATTTAGTCGGAAATAGATTGAAACTCACGGTCCCACCGTGAATCCGTTTGGACAACTCCCTCGTCAAGCCGCCTACGTCTGTCCTTTGACATGGTGCTTTTCCCGGATTGTTTTCCCTCCAGAAGGCCGTGCTGTGATATTTCAGTGTTCCTTTATCGCTGTAACTACAGCACGCAGCAGTCCACAAGTCGCTAGGCACGTTCACCCGGTAATCGCCGATACTGTCTTTGAAGTCGCTGAAGCCCCCTTTGCCAAAATATCTCGGTTTCGCGGATTGACCTGCTGTCGATGGGATAGCACCAACCACGATAAAAAACTGAACATTTGTTGCACCTTTCACTTGAGCACAGTTTTGATTTCCCCATGTAATAAGTCGGCTTTCGCAGACTTGCCAAGGTTGCGAATTAAACATTCCGAATTGAGGCACAGCATTGGTGTAGGTAAAAGTTGCTCTCTTCTTGGCTTGATTGTTGCGGCCGTATTGAGAGGCAATCAAGTGCCCGCGGTGTATTGATGTTTTTGGACAATTCCTGGGACGTTTTCTGCTTCCACTTGCTATCAACCACTCCATTTCAAAGAGGTACGCACCATTTAGTGTTTTACTTTTAAAGCAAAGTTCTCGCTCAGTAGCGCGTACGTAATCTCTATTTTCTTGTTGAAAACGCGGTTTGAGCAACCTGCTTTGTGAAAATCTAATGCGTGGTCGACCCCCTCGGTCTCTTCCTGATAACTGGGCCCCATTAATCACAGTGGCCGCATAGAGAGGAATTCGGTTATTACAGTCATAAAGAATCCCTACTGCTCCACCGCCTTCACACAAATATGCCAGGTTTTGCTGCCCTTGCTCGAAAAGCCCGAACTGATGCACACCTGTCGGCAAGTATTGTGCTAAGTTGCCATTCAGGTTTCCTTGTGCATCACAGGCCTCCATAAAGTTACATTTGCAGGCAGCTATTCCGTTAATACCAGTCCCACTACACTGTTGGCCCTTTACTTTGTGCAATAAACATCCAGTCATTAAGAGGAAGAATAACCTCATGGTCGATTATTTTGAGGATTTGCTGGCTACACGAACTACTTCTGGGGACGGTGTTTCAGTTTCCAAGCTGCATCTCCATCTATTTCATGCAAGACACATTCAAGAAAATCCAAATCCAATAGGATCCCACCGGTTGACTAGGTATTTATATTGACTTCCTTGGTCACCAATACATGAAACCTGACGTCCATGCCAAAATTAGTTAAAGACTGAACAGTCCATCAAAAATGGAATTTTTGGGTAATCAGGACCATATCGCGGCGTTTGACAATTTTTCAATATAACATCTTCAGAACACTTCAATACTGATATTGAATGCACAAAATATCACGAATGTTTTGCTGTCCATCACGCAAATGGCAAACAGATGCAATGAGAAGGAAGTCGTCTGTCTGATTCATGATTATGATATCACACCGAATTAGTTATCGTGTTAAAAGCCAGCCAACGAGTGGAAATCACGTTAATTCGACCTTCCTTTTCCCATAACGCAATATGGCCCACCATTAACAGTAAATAGAGATAATATAAATTTTCCATAAAGAAATTATGTAAACTACAGCCAGCCACGGTACCTAAGAATCACGGCGATTCTATAGGAAAATTCATTACCTGACGAGGGAATTCCGCGTTAAATTGCACGCGAAAACCGATATCGTATGAATCGCAGAGCGATGAGTGTGATATCGGTTTTCAAGTGCAATTTAACGCAGAATTCACGAGTCGGGTAATGAATTTTCCTTGAATCGTATCATTGAATAAAAATAGGAAAAAAAGAAAGCAGCAATAATATCGTTTGTTTTCATCCCAAGCGCGCGCCCCAGAAAGCCATTTTGAAGTCAACTTGGCAGAACTGTCATTGCGTTAGCGAATTGGAAGCAAGGTCAGTCGTGCACGGTACAACCTTGGACATCTTTTATTTGACCCTTGTTTTTAAACTTTTTAAATAAGCTTCACACTATTTAAGGATAATGGTGGTATTTCACTGAATTTACAAGCCGTTTATTTTTGACATCTTTTTTTCAAATTTCCACTAAATTTGCGCGAGAAGGAAAATAATTTACACCTTTTATCTCTTTGGTGGCAAAATGGAAAGAAATGAAGTGTGCAAGCGAAAGCACTGAAAGTTTAACATCGCGATTAATATAAGGTAAGTAGTGAAGTGTAAATACGTGTATTGATCGATATTTTATTCTTTTAAAAGCAAAGAAGTGTTTCATGAAAAGTCCAAAAACTTAGATCTTTTTATTTGTAGAAATTCACTACAGGCAACTGCCATTAGCTGAATCGTTGGGATGAGTATTCGACTGAAAGTTGATGGAAATATTCACTGGAGAGTTGTTGAACGATACATTGGTGAACAGTCCACCTAGAACTCTTGCTGGTAGACCGTCACTGCCGTTATTCATTACTGTTGTGTTATTACCAACTATTGATGGAAGTGCAGGGCTGTTAACATTAATTTCTCGCAAAGCTTCAGTGTGTGGATCGCCGCTGGCGTTAGCAGCTATGACAGTCCTAATGGTACGACTGAAAACCCAGCCAGCTTGCTTGACATCCTTCGTTGTTTTTCTAAAAGATTATGGCTGTAGGTGGATATTGAACCCGGGTTGACGTGACCTGTTCGCTCGGAGACTGTTTTTTCTGGGCCGTGTTCACAGGATTTTCTCGCTTTCGCGTTGTCGCGAGCGAAAGAGGTTTTTCATGCCTCCCCGAGAATTTATAGTTCAGTTCAAAACAAGGAAGAACCTCAGGCTCACTTTGAAAAACGCATTTTTTGTGTTTGGCTCTTTAAAAGGTAACAATGGTTTTGAAAACATTTTAAATTGACTTAGAAACCAAACTTTGTAACAATTTGACGATAGTAGTTGTTATGCTTACATAGATGCGAAACAATATCACTTAGCCTCGTTTTCAACTCGCAATTCCACGCTTAACCAATTAGATTGCGAGATTGTATTTAACGATGCGATTCGATGGCGTCTCGATCCACGTCATCTGACAATGCAATATAGCTGACATAAATTTAGCACCTAAATACCAAACATTTATAAAATATATTTTACCTAATTTTAAAAGATTGCTCCACTGTGAACATGAGAGACGTGTGATGAACATCTGTGTTTTTCAGTTCTACTGAATACTATTAAGTGCTAATTCCTTTCACAATGTATACCTATTTGCAGAAAAGGTAAGCTTAATTCTGTACTTCATCACTGACAATTGGTCATTCCACATAGCTGGTCTAATATCAACATGGAAGAGCTTTAACAAGGCTTACCATTGTGATAGCACAGGGGTAAATCTTGAATCCAAGTGCTATCCCGATGACAGAGTATTCACAGCACTTTAATAAAGCTCCCTCACCCCTAACTTTTCACATCGTACATGAAACATTTTCCTACTCGCAGAAATTAACTGATTTTCTGTTAGGATATCTGATTTATGCAATTTACACCAAATTGAAGATGGATTCCTGAAAGTGCGTGTACGCATGAAACGACGGGGATACTTTGCTTTCTATAACACAGTAAGCACACGAGGAGACAGACATGCATATGCATGAGTTAATTCGGTCAAAACAGAACATGATCAATAGTTACATTCAATAACAAAAAGGCTGCCTCCTAAGCGATGATAAGAAAGGGTGTTCGAAACCAACATCAAGCCGGGGTGTTTCTGTAAGCTGTGGTGCAACTGTGGCGACTGTTTCTTCCCGGGGAAACAATCTTACCTTGTCCAGTCTCTGGAATAAAAATTTGTAGGATGTCATAATCAGACTAGCAAATAAAAAAACCATAAAGCCATTTTCAATCACATCATAGCTTAGAGAGCGTTTTGAGCCACCTTAAGATCCTGTGGGACGGATATTGGACTTTTACCTCCCTTATCAGGTCATTAGACGTAAATATATCTCAACTTACTCTGACCATGAGCTATTAACAGCTTCTAGGAAATATCCAGAAGTTGTCTTACATGCAGGCCGGGAGGAATTGCGAATATGACTTAAGTAATTTCTTTGAAGTGCCCATGTCACAAAGTTTTTTATTCTGCCATTCAAAAGTCCACATTAAAAAAGAAACTTCTGCGAAAAAAATTTTATCGATTTAAACAAAACGCGAATTTTATATGATTTTTTTAATCTTATTTTTGTTTGGTACACCCCTTCTGCTGATCGAGAAAGTACGGGCTCATAAATGACGTAGATTAAGGAACGCTTGTTGTCGTGGCTCCCTTGTTTATTGCAAACGAATGAGGCTACCAATGAAAGTTGCTATCATCGTATACGAACCGACCAAATAATGTCCTCCATGGGGAGTGCTTGGTCAAATCTCTCTCCAGTTAATTAGCAACTGAGGTCGCGTTATCCTTAACCTACGTCACAATTCCTTTGTGACCGCGAGAAGTGGTGTGCCAAAATGGCGGTCAATTTCAGCGTTTTTAAAAAATCATAAAAAATTTGCGTTTTGGTCGAATCGAAAAATGTTTTCACGGAAGTTCCTTTTTTAATGTGGACTTTTGAATGACAGAATAAAAAATTTGGTGACGTAGGCACTTTCAGGGCTTTTAGGGAAAGGGATAGGGCAAGAACAATTTTTTAAGGGCGGTCTGTGGCATCTTTACGCTAATTCAAAGAGTTTGAATGCCTGTTTTTTACTTTTTTTTATGTCAATTCAGAGAAAAAGCGTTTCATTCTAACAGTTACTGTTCGCTTTGCAGTTTCTCTCCTCCAGCACAGTCTATTATGTAGTGCACTAAACCCCTGGCATTCCAAAGTGTTCTGACTTTTTCTCTGTCAAAGTAATTCTGCATCATTATACGTACGATAAACAAAGGCTTCTCTCTAGTATTAGATACATATGCCGCGAGCGTACAAATATGATATCTCGAAAGAACACGCCACCGATAGTATCACAAAATGGAAATGTGTTCCGGCATCGACCCTATGTATTGCCGATGCAAATGTTACCATTTTGAATCGAAGCATATCTGTTGTACCCAAAAACGATTAAAAACAAAGTATTGATATCTAACTTTGCTTTTAGAATGCCTGTTTTTTTCCTCTGGTGTTACAACTTCGGTTTAATTTTGAGTTTCCTCAGAAACGGGGTAAACAGATATTTGGGCTGTCTGTAAAACATGGTTGGTGTGCTACTTTGAGCCTTGACCACATAGTTTCCGGGAATTTATTACTTCAAACATCTGAACGGAACTGAATCCATACATATCAGTTCTTTTTATCAACCAACTTCGAAGGTTCATCAAATTCCTTCTAGCAAACCACCGCTCCTATTTATAGCGTGTATTGCCCTACTAAATTACCCGCGACTGGACTGGTAATAACTGGCCCTATATTGCCAGATCAATTGCAGCGTTTTTTTCCCACCAGGGTCGCTAAAGGCCTCAAACTCATTCACGGGTGGAGAAACTCTCGTATTGTAGCCTTAATCAGTAACAAATATTTTTGTGTAAGCTACTCTGCTGTTCTCACTGTAGTCAAACTTTGAGTTTCCTCAAAAACAGGATCAACAGATTTGGTTTTCCAAGATAAAAATGGTCAGTGTGCTGCTGTGGGCCTTGCCTACATAATTTCCGGGAACTTTTTCTTTTAGAAATCTAAACGGAACAGAAACCATACTCTTGCATCTCTTTAATTACCGACTCCGAAGTTTCTTCAAATTCCTTCTTGCAAACCGCCGATTCTATTCATAACGTGTAGTGCCTGTTGAATTGGCTGAATTACCTGTGACTGGGCTGCCAAGATCTCGAAAGATCTGACACTACGTTGCCGAACACTTGGCGACCGTCGTCGCTTAGGGCCTCAAGCCTTCTCGTAAGCGGGAAAACTCTCTTACTAAAGCGTTAATGATAAGCAACTATTCGCAGGCTTGTCCCACCGCCCTTTGATTAGATTGCATTAGATTGCTAAAATTTTATTTTGTTAAAAGATATAAAAACTTAGGAGTTGTTATAAGGTAAAATCAATTCTCCCCGTGTTTTCTAACGAGTGTTGGCGCAGACCTGAGAGGTGGCAATATCAATCTTGTGGATGAAAGAATCACTGTTCGCCTTATTTAACTAACTCATATGGCCATTTTCAAACTGCTTTAGGTATTCATTTCTAGCTAAATGTGTTAAGCGGAATTGTTTCACGCGAACAGCATCATTCACAAATCCACTTCCAAGTATGCATCCCCGACCTTTTATGTTGACCTCTCAGTCGCGTTACAGACCCTATGTGTCAGTGCAATAAACATATGTAAACTTATTTTGTTTGTGATGCCTACCAGGACTAAACAGATCCCCAAAAGTTGTCCTCCTTGCGTGGAGGAGACATTTGAATAAATCATGAAGGACCAGGAATGGGTAAGAATGGAGAAGAGTTTACAAAAAATATTCCAAATGGCTTAAGAATTGAGAAAATAGGTTTTGAATTGATGATGCACGACTGCTGTTAATGTTAGCCAAAATGATTCGTTTCCCGCTTTGAAATCGAGGGCCAAGAAACAGTCAGTTTACTCTTTTGACAAAAACACATTAAAGAAGGATGAAGCTTGTAGAAGTAACGTCCAATGCTTATGTTTACATGAATTCAAAATTTTAAATCAGTCACACTTCTAAAATTTTAATCTGCATTTTTTTATTAAATAAAAAATAATAAAAATAAGTATGTTGCTTTTTATATGTTATTTTTGTAATATAATTTTTTCGTATGAATGATATTTGCAAAATCAAGAGAATCTCAGATTCAATGTGCTGTAACATGTACCTATATGGCAGATTTAAGAAACACAGTGGATGTACACAGGTTATTAAAGGTACGATTGTATCTCGTGTACTCATTGTAACCACTTTATTTCGATTACCGATTTCTTAAGTATTTCAAGAACTCGTTAAATTCTCTTTAGTTTGATTGTGACAAGACCTTGTCATGTCTTGTTTCTCCGAGCAACTTTTTGGCAAAAAAATTAAAGAGATTTCGTTTGCAAGTTTCCCGCCAAAAAATATACAATATTACCTGGTGCAAAAAAATTGAGATCAGAGATGCCAATTTTCCTCTCTAAGATCTACTACATGAAATTTTAAGTTGAATTCATATAACCAAATTTAAACGAGTTTATCGAGTGTTCAATTCCTTGCACGAGATAATGTTTCAAACAGAAATACAAAGAAGCAACATGAAAAGAGAAAATTTTTCAAGGCCAAAAATACACTTTCTGTACATTCTCGCATTTATTTGTTTAATCTAAGCTTAGAAATTTTCATGTTGCTTCTGACAGAAAAATAACGATTTACTGCTTTCCCTTAGTTTGTAACTCAGGACTGATGAAATAACCTTGCTTTCGTTGCTCCAAATATTTTGTGAAATGTTCAGCAGGCAACCGTGGACGATACTCCTACTCTTGTACGTTGGATCAGCGATGATCTGATCGGCCCAAAATAACGAATATGAAATATAAATATAGAGGCAAGACCGATACAACGTAGATAAGTAAATTTTTAAGACGGAGCACTATATTTCGGCTGGTTTGGCCAGCCGAAATATATAACTATTCAATTGATTGGCTCCATTCTCCTAAGAAGTTGTTTTGTTTGTCATTAAATCGATCCTTTTATTCTATTCTATTGACGATTAATCAAAGGCGCGAGCTAAAAGCGAGATTTTTCTTAGACAGACAATAACAATTCAGTTGATTGGCTCGATTTAAAATTTCAGAGTATAAATTAGAGTCGGAATATCCTCTTAAGCTAATGAATCAATAACATCCTTTTTGAAAAAAAATGTCCTGTATTACAAGTAAAGCCGGTGGAAAATAGTATTTTTCTGCACGAAGTTAATTACAGATTAAGATAAAACACAGTGTCTGGTCGAAAAAGAAAAGGTCCAAGATTACTTTCTTGTAGGAAACGTAAGTTTGAAAAATGAAATTCAGAAAGACATTTTACTAAACAAAGGTGACCTTAAAATCCCAGCAGAATACTTTTCCGTCGTTATTTTGAAGATCGTCATTTCCAAGTGCTTTTGTTAGCTCACGTTCTAACTAGTCGTGGACTTGGTAAAATTATCTCTCAATTTGCATATAGTCAGGCAATTAAGGGAAAATATTCTCTGCCCTTCAAATAGTCCCGTTTTTACGATAGGTTTCTCTCGCATAATTCTTTGGTCCAGACTGTTGATTAATTGATTTTTGGTAATATTAAATAAAATGTTTAGGTGGCTGTAGTTCTGCGATTTTATTATAGCATCGTAATTTCTTCTGAACCAGACACTGCTTTATGATAAGCTAAACCGACAAGAGAACATTGACAATAAACATGTTTATTATGAGTGATTCACGTTAAGTCAACTTCGAACAGCGTGGTGTTTGATGTGCCTCCTGTGCCTGCAATTGTTGACAGATGTTAAACTGAATCAGTCTGTTCTGCGTCGAAAACAAGCTGGGTTGTTTGTAAAGTAGCAGTACTTATTGACATCTGTTGAAACTAGTCTGTTCTATGATAGTCGAAATCTTTCTGAAACTGTTGGTTATGGCAATGTCAAGCTAAGTTGTTTGTAAAGTGGCAGTAGTTGTTGATATCTGTTGAAATCAGTCTGTCCTATGTTGAAAGCAAGATTTCTTAAGCAGTCGATTGCGTAGATGACATACCAGGTTCTATTGTATGTTGGTAACCAGTTTTCTCAAGCAGTCGTTGGAAACGATCAGCAATGTAGGTCAAAGATTGAGTCGAGTCCCAGTAAATACTGTGGTTTGCAAGTGAATTGGACAGCAATACGTTTGCTGACATCACAATTTTTCAGTCAGTCCTTAACAATAATCAATTTACTTTCTGACTGACGAGTGATACAACGTTGCAAAATCCATGGGATGGTGCTGTAAGTGTCTTAGATAAAACGCATCGGTCAGGATTCAGTTGTTTCGTCATTTCGGTGAGTGTTCCTTCAGCGTAAGATTCTTTGTGTTTAATTGTCATGTTGCGCTTCTTCCAAACATAACGAACCAAACGGAAAAAGAATGAAAAATGCCATTAATATTGAGTTCTCTTGTCGGATGTCATTTACATCTTTATGGCCAGAAAAAAATCTCTGTAACTAAGGTGGTACTTATTGTCAACTGCACGATATTGAAATTGATGAATAATCAGTCGTAAGGAGCTAATCATTTCCCTTTTATTATCAAAAATGTTTAACGTCTTTGAAAATTCAGTGGAAATATTGCGCTGATTTTCTTTTTTAATTCTTATGTCCAGTTTATAACCAATCGATGCTTCTTTCTCAAAGAAACTGACGATTTACTTTGGAAACAGTGTCCTATTTTCTTAATTGACTTCCAGTTCCACCTTGGATTCATTCTTTGCAGCCATAACAGGTTGTAACTATAGCGACGTAATAACCTATGGTGACTCGAGGTACTGGGTGCTTTGCATTTCTGAAAATTTAAACTGCGTAAATTGGCGAAATTTGCAAGTCGCAAATTCGTCGTTGTTTTTGGTTTAACGAACCAAATTTAGACCCAGAAATCTGTTCCACAGGCTCAAAAACAAAATAGTGCTACGTGCGGTATTCTTTTTTTGAAAGTATCGAATTTATTTTACAATGAATTTGTGTCTTTCAGAATCGCTTCAAATACTTGTTGATATGCAAAACAATAAGTACCTCACTGAACTTTATCGTCTCCCCTATCTACTTAGTGTGGTATTTTTGAAGCCAACGCAGGTAATTGACAGACCTGATCTGATCAGTTACAATCAAAAGTGAATTTCTTGAATTATAAGTTCAGCCACCATTTTATTACAAATATGTAATAATGTGAAGTTCTTATCTTTGTCGAATCTTCTCTTCATTCCAGTGGTTCCAGTTGTCCACTTCATCAACAGTTCAGTTGCTTTCCTTTCCACAAATATGCTTTCCTAAAACACAATGACATTTGACTGATAAGCAACAGGCCAAATTTGGGTTAAGTAACAAGTAAAATACCTAATTCTTTAACTATTATTATAACTAGCAGGGTATAGATATATACGCGAGCTGAAAAAGGTCACAAAACTATTTTGCTAGATTTTGCTACGATTCATAAACTCTACGGGTTCAAGTTAAAGAAATTTGAAACACTAAGCAACTTCTGACTCGAGTCGATTCCTTAAAGAATAGAATAATCTTATGCACGAGGCCTCGTCGAAGAATTATGTCAGTTCTCTTGGTTTTCAGGGTAAAATGGTCTGGTTAGCTCTCTATTTTGAAAGTTTCACGTATATTCAGTTAAAGCTCCCGTCAAGAAGCTCTAGTTGTAGTAAATTAGTATATTGCTGCTTGTCGTCGAATTCGAGTTTTTGTCACCAACACCCAAAGCCGACTCAGTACTCGCGCACATGTTAACTCAGAATGTACCATTCTGAAACTTAACTCTCATATTTGCCAAAAACACCTAGTTCTATTTTTACCTTTTTTGAAGAAGTGTACACACTTCCTTTCTTGTCGTGAACGTTTCTTCATACATCTTCCAATTCAAGTTTATTTCTGCTCGTCCGCGGAGCTCATCAAACACGTCTTCACGCATCGAAAACTAACGTGGTTTGCTGTGATTTCTATGACCATGAATACTGATTAGAAACAACAACCAATCAGTGACGACTGCATCACAGGTATTGACGTGAGCACGATTTGTAGCACATTGTAGCAGCCGCCAATCAAAGAGTAAGCCGCAAAAGGAGTTTATTTTTTCTGCTAACATTTTTGCATGTTGACGGGCTTAAAACGGAACGTATTTCGTTTAATTTTTTTTCATGATCGTGGAATAAATATTACTAATCTGAAAAAAGTACATATTTGATATCATTTGTGCGAGTAAATGAAAATAAAAAAGTAAATCGTTGGTGATATTAGAGAGAGAGTTGGTGATATTAGAGAGAGAAGAAAAATAGAAGGAAGAAAAAATATTTAGCCCTTCCTGTGCTGCAATTACCCTTGAAGTAGAGCCCTTATCCATGGCACCACCACGAAACTACGCTGCTATAAGCTGCATTTTAAAATTTTTGACAGGAGCGAAAAGTGCAAAACCGAACTTGAAACGAAAAATAGTAAAGCTTTCAAGAATGAAAACATTTACAGAAACGAACTTGAACCCTCCCAGAGTTTCAATGGGAGAATAAAATGAATCGCCTGTGTGCTTCTAAAGAATAATACAGATATGGATCAAGATTAATAACGATAAAAGGAGATGTTTTCTTTTCCTAAAAAAAAATCAGCTAAAACCATTGCTTTCTTAATGAGTTACATCACGAAATTGAAGGGGAGAGGATTGGTTGCAAGGGAGTCTGGAATAAAAATTGAAAAATCTATTATGAAACTTAGGGTGGTTACTTTAATAAGTCTAAATTCAAAGAAAAATAAATAAAGAATTCCACCGGTCATGAACTCGGACCGATCACAAAGTAGACGGATTTCATATCCACCACGCAACCTTTAATTTGAACGGTATTTTATTTTTTCTGAATAACATGTTTAAAGTGCTGATCAGGTTATATCGAGGGCTTCCCTATCAGGCAAGGGGTATTTTGTTTAAAGACTATTTTTTTTTTTTCAGATATTGCAACAAGTTGATGAACACATGGTACGCAAAAAATCAGGCCAACCCCCGGGACAGAATAACTGGATAACGCATCATTTCTCGACACTCATTGGATATGCACACTTTTTCGAACTCTTTCTTAGCCTTAAAAAAGGGCCGTTACGTAGCTTTGTTTGGAGATTGTTTGCTAATTATTTTGCTCTTGTCTTCTGATTTTTCTCCTTACATATCTAACACGTGCAGAAAGGTCGTATGTTAAATTCATGAAAAGTGATCTTGTGATGAATTTCTCATATCATATAATTAACGGGAAATGTTTAAAAAGCTGAAGTAGCTAATGGCAGTTAAACCCTCTCACTCCCAAGTTCTCATTCGTAATACTCCTTTCCGTGGCCCACAAGTGCACACCGAATTAAAAAACTCTACGCCAAATTCCAAATGCCCACACCAAATTCAAATTGCTCACACCGAATTCTAAATCTCCACACCGAATTCTAAATCTCCACGCCGAATTCAAATATTGCTCACACCGAATTCTAAATCTCCACGCCGATCAGGGAATTTATGGGTCAGTGGCTGTTGCCTTAGAAGTACCCAACGGCTGTTGCCTTAGAAGTACCCAACGGCTGTTGCCTTAGAAGTACCCAACGGCTGTTGCCTTAGAAGTACCCAACGGCTGTTGCCTTAGAAGTACCCATCGGTCCAGTCTCCCAGATCTTTGGAATTCGGTGTGAGCAATTTGAATTCGGCGTGGAGATTCAGACTAGGTTTACACTAGAGGAGAGTTTTCCGGATTCGTAAATGTTTCCGGATTCATCAATTTTGGAGTATTCGGATTCGTAGGCGTTTACACTGAAAGGATATTCGGATTCCTCACCGTTTACACACAATGACAACTCCGGGAACATTCGAAATGGAATGGTTACCAAGCCGAGTGTTGTTTCGTCGTTCGATCGACAAAGTGAAAATGCCTCTCCCAAAAAAGGCTAGAGTAGATCATAGTTAGTAGAGGGGAACTGGTTATGAAACCCGGCAAACTTCAGAGAAACAACTCTTTGTTATGGTTTTTGCGTCGTCACGTGATCATGACCCTGGACGCAGATAAACAAAATGGCGTCTCCACTGTAATCAAGACGTGAGACGTGCTCTATTTACTAGTTTCCAGCTACTTATGTCTGTCCTTTTAATATGCAAAGATAATAAATGTAAAGAAGAATTATGCCTGGAGAGAATTGTGCGGTATTTGGCTGTGGATCTTGCCGAAGGACAAAAGGAATTGGCATTTGGAAGTTGCCATTGGCGAAGGACGAAGCGCATGAAAAATGAGGGGAAGAGTAGCTCGGAGAGATCAAGGGGACAAGGGAAATGGACCGGAATTTCAGAGAACTAATAAAGTATGACCGAGTCTACACATGTGAGAAGCATTTTGCTCCTGAAGATATTGAAATATGTAAGTATGATACGTATAAGTCGTTCGATTTTTGCTTTTTCACACACTGCAGTGCACGTGTACTCTGATTTTGGTTTGCTTGAACTTAAAATTAGAAAGTATCTCTGCCTTAAGAGGGCCTTATTTTTCTATTTATAGTTACCTCTGCGAAAATGACCGAGAAAAAGCCGGGATTTGGTGCATTACCGACATTGAATATGCCCAAAAAGAGTCGGCACGTAACGGAGAAACCAGCGGCAAGACCGGCTCGATCAGTGCCTTTGAACGTCTCGAGTATCAGTACATGTAGCAGCAGAAGTAGAAGTGTGTACTACAAGACATTCAGTGAACTTTGTCAAAAAATGAAGTCTCTAAAAAGCTTGAATGAGTGGAGCTACAAGACATTTTCTGATCGACTTGTTATTCGAAAAGAACTAGAGCAATTTCTTCTGCCAAAACTAGAGATTTGCATTGATAATAGTCTTGGGTTTACGGTGAAAATGTTTGGGTCATTTCTTGTGGATGTCCATGAACTGTACTTGAAATACCAACGTTCAATGCAAAATGTAACACTTTCAATGCTTGTTAAAGATAGAAGCATATACAGTCTGTGATGGAGTGAATCCTTCTGAGATGACAAGTAAACTTTACCATCATGTCGTTCCATTGAACCCAGATTTGGATTTGGATAGTAATGAGCAGTTCCCACACAAGGGTTACTGGAGAGCGAAGGACTGTTTGTAAGATAAGATAAGATATAATGTAAGATAAGTAAGATATGAGGTTAAGATAATTCAATACAGACAATAATAATTTAACATAGAGAATGACAGGAACACACTATGAACATTTTTGTGATTTAAAATGTTAAGCTTTTATAAGAAATGTTACGAACTGTGCTGAAATATTCTTTGTAATTTGGATATATCAACAGAGTTGAAATGATAAATTGGCCACCGTAACGATTACAAAAGCTGACGTTTCGAGCGTTAGCTCTTCGTCGGAGCGAATGATAATCGTTACGGTGGCCGATTTATCATTTCAACTTTGTTGATATATCCAAATTATTTCGTTACTCCCACCGACGCAGCCCCAAACAGTTTCTTTCGAAACTATCAGCCTTTATTCATTTGAAATATTCTTTAATTATTTTATCATTTTTTCACTTTAATAAAAACAATGATAGTGGAGGCATGATACTGAAGGACGTTCACACTAGTTGTTTCTGCACATCCTTACTGCGCACGCAGGAGGAGGAACCTCACCAGTTGACTAAATTCGCTTAATAGGTCCATTTAAACCATATTTGGCAGAGAACATTTCCCTTCAAAGCTCTAATTGCAATGTAGAAAAAGGTAAATTGCATTTTTATCAAAATAAATATGCTAAAAACAGTCTCATTTTCACAACTATTGTCCACCTTATTCCAAAATGGTAACAGTTTTTATTATTCTTTTATATGGTTAATTAGCCCTCTTGGCCGCCACCACATAATTATGCAGAATTCAAAATGCTATCCAGTTTTCCAGCCTAAAGGATGGTCATCGCTTGTTGGCTTTCAATAGAGTTAACTTTACAATATTTCTTGTGCAGGTTTTGCAATACATAACCGCTCACTTATTGTAGCCCAGCCTTTTGTTTGTATGTCAATTCATGGATGGACTCATTGCTTAATAGAAGATAACTTCTGTTTTTTGGAGTTTGCTATCATAGTGTCTGCCACCTTGGTTGCCAACAATGTTGCTGCATTTCGTGTGAGTCCTTTGAAGTACTTGGTGGCATTCAATGCAACAGTTCCATAAAAATTAGAATAAAACTTTTCAACATCTCCTTTCTTTCTTAGTAATTCATAGATTGTTTTGAGATAAAAGAATTCATCAGATCTTTCCTCTAATTCAAATATGAATACAGTCAGCTCATTCTTAATGCTTAAATTGAACACCTTCCTTTCTTTAAAACTCCATCTCGGCGAGAAGGCTGGTTGTGAACAGTGTAGTGGACTCACTTTCGGTGTTCCCATGTTTTGCGGTCCTGGGTCTCATATCCACCTTTGGTTTTGTAGCTTTTCTCACACTCATGTATTCTCTCATCTTCTTCTAAAACATCCAAAATAGCTTCTAAATCATCACCAAACATGAGCACCGCGTCTGTCTCGTCCGCCATATTGCTTTATGATGTGCAGGGTCACGATCACGTGATGGACCCGTTCAACCTCAAAAGCGAAACAATAGGCCGGCCTTTTGAAGTTTGCCGGGTTTCATAACCAGTTCCCCTCTACTAAGTAAGAGTAGATCCAGATGCCACTGAGGCAAATTTGAGTTGGACAGATGCCGAGCCATCTACGTCGTCGGCGATTAAGTGTGGCTGACGTTAAACTTCCTTGCAATAATAACTTGCGTTTCCTCAGAAATACTGCGGTACACATGATAAAATTCATCGCCTGAACCTGCAACAAGATTAGGCAATCGGGGACCGCCAGCAATGTTAGCACCGGATCCTCCATTTTGATTTCACCGCAAACTCAAAAGATTGCAGGCGGAAATAATATCCGGATTCGAGAAAAAAGGCGGTTATAAGACCAAACTTTCCGGATTCAAAAGTTATCGGATTCAAAGTTCCCACTTTAAATTCCGGATTCAAAATCTCCGGAGACACAACCAAACCGGAGAGTTTTTATTTCGAATTCGTCCACTTTCGTGTAAACGGCAAAACCAATCCGTTACCAAAACGTTTCGGATTCATCACGAATCCGGAACAATTTCCTCTAGTGTAAACCTAGTCTTAGAATCTTAATCCTTTCCATGAGGGAGACCAAGACAAAATTTCTTCTGAAAATGTTGAGATTGTTTCTGGAAGTTCTTCCATTTTACAATACACACGCAATGAAAGGTTTTGATTCTCATATAAGACTGATATTTGAACATCGTGGGACCAAGCCGAACTCAGAAATCAAAAGATTAGTATGTACATTGTTCTGATTAATTTTTGTAGAAGTCTCGTAGATGATTCAAGAGCTCTTCGTTAAGGATAATTCGTCAAAAAACCAATGCACGAAGATGTGGACAACATGAATTAACAAATGATTAAAATAAATCCATGCCTTCGCATTCCTGTGCTCGTGACATGACAGTTAGTTCCGTCAGAAATAAAGAGAGTCACACATGACTTAAATGCCTCAGTGAAAGGAAGCCCGATTTTCAAGGCTCTTTGGAGGTAGATCAACGTAGTTACAATATATACAAGCACCAAAACTCAGCAATGGAGACCGTTTTTCAGATCAGTGTAGATATATCTTTGGAATATTTTATTGGGATTAAAATCTTTCCTCAAGACGAGGAGGGGGTGGTGAGGAAAATTGTCGGGGGTCGGGAGATAAAGTATTGAAGGAAAAAATCTTGGCGCAAAGAAAGTCGTTTATGCTTTGTTTTCATCTCTTTAATGCTGCTTTATTTCAAGTTATTTATGTAATAAAACATTAGAGAGAACTATTCAGTACAATTCTGTCTAATTCATAAATATATTTCTCTTAAAATGTTTTTCAAGATGAACAACTGCTTCTTTGAAGACTGAAGTCATTGAGGAATTGTTAGAGATATCAACCTGGACTGAAAGCGACAAGGCGATAGTGTTGAGGATTTTGATTATTGGTTATAAAGTGATGCTTCATATAGGTATCCCAAAGTAAAAAAAAAGAGGTTTTTCAGTGTTTGAAATTCTTCCATTTAATCGGTCATTAGGTAGGGTTTTTTCTACGTTTTTCACCCATTAGGTAAATCTAGTTGAACAGATTCATATCAAATAACCAAGAAAATTTGCATTATAGAATTTAGAATTTCAGAGCCATTTCAGATATTCGCGTAGAAAACGAATCGTGTGATATCATGCAAATCCAATACCAAGAGTAAATTTCATGCTACTTTTCCCATTTTTTCATTTCAATGCTTTATTAATTTTTTGTATTTTTCTCTCTTCATTTTTTACCATCAGTGCAGTCCGCTTGAGGTCATCATGATTTATGAGTGAACAGCATCACGGTGCATGCATACAGCAAGAAGTCAAACTTAGGATTATTTAATCACTTTCACCAGAGTATGGTGAGGGTCGCACAACAGAGCAAGGCTCCAAATTAAGTGCGCCCAATATCCCACCAATCCCACCCCAGGGGAGGACATCCATCACACAGTAATCTCGTGTGTGGGAAATTAACGCCTCCTACCCCAACCCTGCAGGAGACGGGACCTCCATTTATTCGTCCCTATCCGAGAAGACTAGAATATCTAACCATTTCTTGATGTTATAGAAAGGTAGCAAATTCTTCTCAATTATTTTAAGACTCTGAGTGTTGGTCCGGCTGGGGCTCGAACCCTCGACCTCCCGTACAACAGTCCAGCGCTCTATCCATTGAGCTAACCGGGAGGCGCTTAAAGCGTAAATGGGTAAATAAAGCTTTTACACACTCTACCCAGTCATCTGCTCTCTTTAGTTAACTTTGATCAAGGGCAACCCTCACTTTTGCTTTATTACCACGGTTGATAAGTTTCCTTGGTCCAATGCTAGACTTCATCAGTGTTCATCTGCATGGTCAAGTAAAATATTTGTAATCACAATTACATATGAAGAAAGAGTTAAAAGCAAAATTTTTAAAAAAGAGGTGACATAGGGACAGTTCTGATTATTAGTTTTGATAAACAATAAGACGAAACAAGGCACAAAGTTAAATTTTGGAGGGAAACATTTGTATGGCCCAGATTCAAGGTTTTCTGTTATTTCTTCACTTTTCAAGTTTATTACCCAACTGCATAAAAAAGGATATAAAAAACATGCAAATAGAGTACAAATATCCTACGACATTGAACAGTTGGTTATTTTGTGTTGTAAAAAAATCTGTTAAACTGGTTGACTGTATGCACTACGCTTCTCTATCCACTTTAATTTTCCCGCCTTATGAATTATGAGCAAAACACTTGGAAAAAAAGCAGTTGTGTAGTATTGCTTAGTATTTTTGTTTGTTGTTTGTATTTTGACTCCCCTGGCACAACTCCTAAAACTACTCAGTGATACCACACACCAGAACATCTAATTATCAATTATTCCACGAGCGCGCATTGGATATGAGATGATAGATAGCCAACGAGGCGCATAGCGCCGAGTTGGCTATAATCATCTCATATCCAACAAGAGTGAGTGGAATAATTGTTTTATTAAAAACGCTAAATTAAATGATTAAATTTTATCAAATTTTTAGCTCGCTTTTAATTTTAAGCTGACGCATACGCTTGCCATATTTGTTGATTATGGTATATTGGCTCATATACCGTAATGGCTAAGCCAATCAAAAGTCTTGAATTGCATTATCCAATGATCCAGTTTTTAATAATAAGATATATTTAATTAACAACTTACTATTCAAGCAAGACACCAAAGAAAAAGGTCAACCTTTCATAAAGAAAGAAAAAGGGGTGGTTGACATACAACAGACTAAACACAAAATTGTACAAATTCTTCTCCTTGTGCAAGTATATTCTTGCATAGTTAGTAGAGGGCACCCCTCTATTGACTATGATTCTTGTCATATCCTGTCATGAGATGTTCCAAGTCTTTTGGGCTGGGTTGTTCAAAGGTGGGTAAAGATAACCCAGGGTAAAAGTGAATTTGAGCAATTTAGTTTAATTCCATTTGTCTTCAATTATCTCTCCACATTAGCTGGATATCTTTTTGCTTGATTGATGAACTTGGATTTTGAACAATATGTTCAATTTGTATGGAAAAGATTTTGTTAAATTCTCTGTCTTTCTACATTGCAAAGTACTGGAAAAAGCAACCATTTCTACCAATCATAACAACAAAATCATTAGATTATGTGGCTAACTTTAGCAGGTTTCCCTCCTTTTGTTACTTTTCCAACCACTCCATCTATGCTTGATTTGGACACCTCTTTTATCATGGCAGTTACTCTAGAAAGGACAAAAAAATATACAACAGTTAGTGATTTCTGTGCAGTTTCTGACTGCCTACAGATTACTGTGGGACCCACAATTCATTATGCAAGGGATTCTTTGATTGAAATAATACAAGAGACTACATGTACCTTGAGGACTTAAAACTTTTATCAATTTTGCTTTTATAAAAACAACAGATGTTTGAATATCCCTTTTATGTTCCATAAGGTGGGCAATTTCATGTTAAATTAAACCTCCACCTATCTTAATTGTATAGACAGATCAATTCTTTTGATAAAAAGGCCCTCAAAATTGTAGTGTGTTATTGCTTGTTGAGAACTACGCTATTGATCAGTGGTAAATGAACAAAAATATTGGCCTTATTTTTCCATAGTGCTCATGACTGTCTCAGTGAAATCTATGCTATCCATTTATGTTAATCACTGTTTAATTGAAAAAAAAAAGATGCAACATTTTCAGGTGAAAGCCCTGCGCAAAGATAAGAAAAATAACATTCTCTGAGTGTGAAGGATGAGGTAGTTTCATAATTCTTTCCCTTATTCTTCACTTTTGTGCAAATTTTGTGTGCTTATGTGCTCAAAACAGACTGTGGAATGACACATGTTCCCTATAAATTTCCATCTGAGCTAGAAAATAACTGGAAAATTGATTCAAAACGAGCTCTGAAAAATCGATATTTTATAAAATAACCTCTGTTTCGCAGGCTACAAATTAATCTGACGTCTGTCCTTTTAGTTTCATTTATTTCTATGGTTTTAAAGTTCTTTCTAACCAGACCAGGCAGGTATGCACGGAAATATACTCATGACCTCCTGCACTAACAAACTTGGTCAAAAATTACCTGTTACCCCCACCGACGCAGCACCACAGTTTCTTTAGAAACATGCCCCTTTTATTTACATGCTGCTCTATCAAATCGAAGCAAATACAACTGTATACCCAGTTCAATTATCGTATCAAATGCACTATCTCTGTCACCATCTCCACCATCTTGGATATGAGACAATATTACGTCAGCGTACAACCCCAACTCACTTTCTTCTTTAAATATGCCCCCTTCTCGTGTCTCATTATAGGCAAAGCCGGAAGTTGATCAGCACAGTCTAACCACAGAAATATCTTAGTGTCACTCAAATGAAAACTCGACTGCAAAAGTCTGCTAAGCATACTCAGTTTGAAAGACATCTGAAATGTCCCTTCTCAGAGCTTCTATAATAACTGACCAGGAGAAAATAGCATAGCACCAAGTCCCCTGGCACTGCGCTATCAGGCAACATTGAGACCCACAAACGTAAGGGACATCAACGATCAAGGAAAGGTAACAAACTCTCCTTAAGAGTCTGCACGCGGCAGAATGCTAAAGTAAAAGTAAAGTGAAGTAAATTTCGCCGCTCCTGGAAACAAGGTCGACGGCACTGACACTACCACTACGAAGAACATGACTTATCGGTTAATCATTTGCAATCATTTGGACGTCTTGAAGATCATATTACCAATGTGCACCTTCTATTTTTAGATTCCTCTGTATAACCATACCTTAACCTCACGAGAAATGACTGTTTCACGCATCATCGCTTTGAAAATTCCACACGCAGGAGTGAACATTAAAATGCAGCTGACTTTTGAAACTGCACTGAAATAGGAATGATGTAGTTAAAGGGAAAGTCCCCTAGGTCGGTATATAGTTAGCGCCACGCAATCCCTCCCAAGTTCAGAACCAAGCTGGGAATGGAAAGGTAAGTTTGTATTCTAAGAGAACAGGTTACGAAACCACTTTAACAAATATATTCATCATGTCACCAAATTACAGTTATTTCAAAATTCAGTTATTCTCGGTACCAGATGGTTTTGACTGCCGAATTATTTCAGGGTAACTAATGTTGAATGTCCGCCGTTGTTGCCATAGTTAGATCACAAACTGGTCCGAGCTTTTGACGAAAATTCGATTCTCTATCGATAAGTGAATTGTAAAATTTTGCAGTAATCGTGACCTGCAGTTCTCTGACTCTTAATTTGGTGATTTGTATCGTTTAGAAAATTCGCTTCATCATCAATTTTTGTGCAAAAGGTTCCGCTGATTTCATTTTCCATCTAAATCCTTATACTTAAGCAGACTCTATTTTCCAGTGGCCTCTTCGTGTCTTTTGATTTCATTTTCAGGCACTGTAGTGAGGAGCTACCATCACAAAGTCTCGAAGCTGAGGATCAGGGTAACTTCGCACTCGCTGAGGTTTGTACCAGTAAATTTGTAACAGCCCAACTGATTTCACATTTATTCTATACACACCCTTGTGTTCTTTAGTTGTAGCAAACTCTGGGCAAACTAACTGCTATATGACACCGAGGCCAGATATTGTTTTGTTTTTCTTTTTTTTTGCTTCAGAAACTGTAAGTTGTAAATTGAAAGTTCGGAACGTGCCCAGACAGAGCGCAACATTTTGTTTTGTTCTTGAAAAACGTGCTTAGTGCGCGAATTTTCTAAAAGGGGAATCCCCGAGTGAAAAAGAAGTCGAATATACGTATAAATCTTGAAATGTAAATTTTATCGTAAAGAACAAAACCTTGAGTGGCAAAACAAGAAAGAAGAAGGAAGAACCCCTTCAAGCGACAAAAACAGAAATGTGCATCATGAAAAAACTGAAACGTGATATCCACGAAGGGCTCGGTTATTTTCACGCAAAAAATAACTCTGATGCAAGTTTTGCGAGCCTACCCAACCGTAACATCCCGTTAGCCACATTGTTGTAGAGGGGGAGGGGGTAGGGAGTTAGAAAGGTTTTTATTTTTGACAGGGTTTTTCATAAACCATAAAATGGAGTCTTCCCTATTTGTTAAGTTGAGCGCCAACGCTTAGTTGAGAAAAAAAGACGAGGGCAAAAACAAATCATTTTGTGTTCTAGGCCTTGACAGGGACGTGTTGTTAGACTTTGTTCAGTTGAGTCAACAGTTCTTTTGGAATATTTAGAGATGAAAAAGTATGAGTGGGTAGATAACAGACTCTGTAAATCCGAGTTGCTTTAAAGGCGTGACATCAGTCAGATCATTGCAATGTGAAATCGTAGCGATCGAGCATGAGAATAACACGTACGCTAAAGGCTTCCTGAAACCAAAGCTTCTTTAGGGCTGAGTTCTTCGTTACGTGATCAGCACTAATCCGGAATGGACTCTCAGTAATGCAGAGTTTTTGGTGCAAATCAGTTCAAAAGAACTCGGAAATACGAATTGATAAGACGGTATTGGGATTTAGTCTCCCTAAATGTTTTCAACAGGAATTTCATTGTTTTTAGAAAGTGATATTTAAAAATTTTTTTAGTTCTCTCTCCCTACCTTCCTTCCTCTCAACATCTCCTACCCCCTTCCTGGTTTAACACTATTTCATCCTTCTGTTTATTCTTTTTGTAGATGCAATCTTGTGTAAGTGTCACTTTTTATTCTTAATCTTTTTTTTAGAGAGTAATAATGCTGATTGAATATCTTTCCCACGATACATTCGAACAAGTTCGTGCCACCTTAGAGGATGGACTGGGAACTGACTACAAAGCTCTAATGACGAAGGGGCTTCCCGGACTTTATTCGGACGATGAGGTAATGAAGACTGAAAGAACCAGGAACCCAGCCAGGACACTACTCCGCGATCTCATCAATCGGCAATTAACGGTGGCGAAGCTTCTAGGAGGCTTGAGAGCTATTGGAAACAAGAAGGCCATCAATTTAATCTTGAAGGGTAGAGTGTTTCGATGTGCTTTGTTAAATAGATTTATCATTGTTTTCTTTCATCCGCATAAACCTTACCCACCGATGAATTAGAGTGTTCTCTGAAAATCTGTCTTTTCTTCCAACCTCAATTTAATGCTGAATTTATGTATTTTTATATAGATGTCAAGGAGAGAGGGATAACTCTCAACTTGCCGTCCATGTTTTCAAAGGATTATCGCTCTTCATCATACCACTCCACGGGGCAGCCACAAGAGGTATGCCCAGTATGTGTTTCATCTAATTCATTGGTCTTAATACCCGTGTCGCAAAAAGGCTTTAAAATTAAACAGTAACATAACCAAAGTAAAGCGCGCGCTCTGATTGGTCAATTCAGTGTCCACCATTTGCCCATGGGTGAACGCTGCTGATGCGATCAAATGCATAGACTAGTTTTCCGCGCGCTTTTTTTTTTTTTTTGGTCACGTAAGATTTGTTAAATACTTTTTGTAAAAGAGAACTCTTTTGCTACAATGTATCAATGTTATGTTATAAAACAAATGGTACACACCATAGCGTATACTATTGAGTTATGGATCCACTTCGGAGGTTTGCTAAGCGGCAACCTCCTGCGTGCATCCATAACTCAATAGTGTATGCTGTGGCAGCACCATTCGTGAAATATGCTCTTGGATATCCAAGCAAAGTATCTACGAATGTAGTTATTGTTGGAAGATAAAAATCGAGGCTCTAAATCTTAAAACAACCATAGCAATCATTTGAAGGAGTATTTTAATTACCGCTATATTTCATGTTCATAGCGACTGCATATCTTATCATATATAGAAGAATTTACCAGGCAAGTAGACTTGTCATAAAAGGATAAAGAGGATGCTGTCACTTAACCACCTGTGTCTATGTTTTGGCTTGTTCCCAAATTTTTGAGAGCAAACCAATTCATAAACATCGGTCGTTCATCGCTCATTGGGATTCAGCAAAGTATCTTCATTTCTTTGAAAATGTAGAATTAAATGAGATTTAAGCAACAGAGGACTTCTTCCTTGTTTACGTAATTACATCTAAACACGAGGGAGGTTTACATACTCTCATGTTAACTCACCTATCGGCCAATAAGAGAACGAGTAATACCCCGGTTATATGTAAGTGCTTATTAATCAGCAAAGATGCATGCCCTATACTTGTTGTTATCTATAAGAAAAGTAAATTTAAATCATACATTAAAAAAATACACGGTACTGCTTCACAGTCTACAAGTACATTTTTAATATGCTTTTTAAGGACTAAAAATTTATTTTGAAAACCAGGAAAAACTATGCTACTGACTAACCCTTCCCTTTACAAAAAAGTTTAATTTAAAATAAAATATTCGTCCCACTTACTCATCCAGGCATATAGTTCAATTCTTTCAACTTTTGGTTTTTGTCTCATTTCAGAATGATAAACACTTTTTAATAAATTTCCTCCTCGATTGAATATGTTTAGCGTTACAGTTGTGTTTTTTAACAAATGGTAAACACCACAGCGTACACTATTGAGTTATGGATGCACGCGGGAGGTTGCTAAGCACGAAAGAAGCGTAAGAGTCGCTCGAGGCGATAGCCGAGAGCGACTCTAGCTTCTTGAGTGCTTAGCAAACCTCCCGCGTGCATCCATAACTCAATAGTGTACGCTGTGGTGTTTACCATTTGTTTTATAACATAACATTGATACATTGTAGCTAAAGAGTTCCCGTTTATTTAACAGATCTTACGCGACCAGAAAAAACAAGCGCGCGCGGAAAAATAGTCTTTGCATTTGCTCACGTCAGCAGCGTACACCCATGGGCAAATGGGGGACGCTAAATTGACCAATCAGAGCGCGCGCTTTACTTTGGTTATGTTATAAATTAAATTGGAAAGTGTTTTATCAAACCGAGTCAACCCGTGATCTTTGCCTTGAATTGATTTTCCCAGCACAAAGATGCTACAGTATTCACATTAGTCCGCAGTACCTCAGACTCACCGAACCCTACCCGGGAACAAGCTAAAACATGGAGAGCTCCTGTCCAGGAATCAGTGTTCAATCCTTTGCACTAGAGTAATGAAGATTCCGTCATCGTGAAAGGATGGCATGAAAACATGTACGGTAGTGAAAAACGTATTAAACTGATACGACTGTCACCACTTAAATTTTGGTGAAAATAGTAATAACATGTTTTAGAGGCAACGTTTTAAGATAGTGTAACAATAGGATTTTAAGCTATCAAGTTTTTATGCTAGTGCTAAAAATATGTAAAATTCAATGTAGAAACTATGAGATCTTGCTTAGCTCAGCAAAGCGTAAATGCTACCAGCTCCCAGTCGCTCAGCCGTAAACAGTTGTTATTAGATCATTACTGTAATTAGTGTTAAACTGGAACCGTCACCTATCATGGCCTTTTGAGTAGTTTTTATACACCGGAAGCTTTTCGAAAGTGATTAATCTTGTAAAAGGCGAAACTCCTGCCTAGCCAATCGTTGTAGTAGATTAAGCGATCTTTAAATAAATCGTGGCATTACCTAATCCTTTGTGCCTTATGCTTAAATAGAGCTGTTCTCTAGAGTTTTCTTTGGGTCAAACCAGGTCGAGCCAGTTCTAGCCAGGACAAACTCAGTTTGGTCAGGCCAGGTTAGGGCCAAATCAGTTCAGTAGTGCTTACAGAATAAATCTATGTTGGAGCCAACCGTGTTGTAGTTGTTAGTCATTGTCTCAAGGATAGTCAACAGCCGTTATAGATCCCGGCCTTCTCACAGCCAGCGAGTGCCTCCAGGAAATCCTTTTCCCAGAGGAAGTTTATTGAGTTGTTCCCCGTCCGTTCGTTTATTTGTGAAGGCAAAATTATGTTTTCACAATAGTCTTAACAGAGTGCGCGATCGGCTTTTGAAGAGGTCTTTCGCGCCAAACAGTCTTTTATATCAAGCGTAATCGCTTCATTTATTTGTTTTTGTCGTTTAGTTGTCAAGTGTCTTCAGAGACAGTAATGCCAAAGCGTATAGCAACTTGATTATGTATGGATAAGACGTTGTTTCGCCCTCATTCACATGTCATCAACATATCATAGTAACACGATTTTAATTATAAAAAATACCTACCGAAGAAAAATTATGGGTCGGTTATTTAACCAAAGTTTAGCCGTTTTTTAACAAAACCGCGTTCTGAGTCACCTTAAATTTAGCTGAAATTTTTATCTGAACATTTCTTTATGAACAGTTTCAGTGGTTTTAAGGGTTTCAAAGCAGTATAGTTTTCAGATTGTTTAAATAGTCTTTAGAATGGAGTAATGTTGGGTTGTGTAGAAACGATCACCTCCGCTGCAATGTCGAATTGTCCAACCTGTTTACTCTGGAGCTAAAAGAAGCACACATAGAGGTCACAGAAAGATCTCTCCGAAAATAACTCAATTTTTCTAGTAAAAGATAGCTTTCGACGGAGAATATAATTCTCCAAATAATTCTTGTAAAGATGTGAGTATTCTAAACAATAAATTACTACAGCTTAAACACGAGAAATTAAAAGCCAGAACAATAAAGTAAATAACGTTTGTCTCAAGGTGCAGCCACGTGTTTTACTACATCGTGGTTTTGACTGCACACTGCTTATTAATCTTTATTTGGCGATGAGTTCGACTGGTCGCGTGTCACTCATGAAACGCGATGTTCTGCTGTGCTTGGTTGGTTCCCAACAGCTGTGACTGGCGCATTCCAGTTGTTTTCAACACAGCCCAAAAGCACATTTAAAATGGACGAAGACAGGAAATATCAATGATGCTGTGTTTAAATCTAATTTTCCATCACTCTTCCACAAAATTCTACTTTCGCTTACTTGAAAGAGATTCCTAACCATTTCCGACTCGATCTGTAGCGATGATTCAAATAAAATTCAAATCCTGTCTGCTCTTGATGTTACCTCTCAGCGTTAAGCACTGTTAGAACATAGCTAGCAGAGTCGCGCAATCAAATTCATTATACGTAAGCGTGCTCAAAATCCCGATAATGCACGCTGATAGTGTCAGCAAATCCGACTTCGCCTTAAATGTTTTTTTTCGCGCGAGCGGCCATTGTTAGCGCGGGGAAAAATAATATATATCGCGACAATAATGGATACAAACAGAAACTCGGCCTACTAGTCCGAAAACGAAGACAATGTTTCGACCTTTTCCTTTGGGCTAGAGTTCTTAAATGAGGCAGAAAAAGAGAAAAACAAAGGAAAGGAGACTCGGCATCAGCGCCGTCACGATTCGCTTCAACTGATATTGTTGTCCTTTTTTCGCGTCGGATTTGATGCACAATTCCACCAGCTATGTTCTAAAACAATTGGTTCATGCTTTCAGCTGTGCACTATCGAGTTATGGAGCACGTGGGAAGTTTGGAGAGCACTCAAGAAGCTACAGTTGCCCTCGGCTATCGCCTCGGGTAACTGTTACGCTTCTTTCGTGCTCTCCAAACTTTCCGCGTGCTCCATAACTCGATAGTGCACGCTAAAGCATGAATCAATTGTTAAATAAAGAGAATTCTAATCCGCGACTGGCTTCAGTAAAGTCCAGCGCTTCTTTAACCGCTGAAACCATATCAGAGTTTTTCCATTCTCCATCTTCCATATGTTTTATTCTTTTAAAGTTCATTCCTTTCCCGTTCAGTTCACTCTCTTTTAAATCAGGGTTAAGTTTCATCTCAGATGGGTCATACTTTGTCCAGAAATCGTTGGGTGACCTGCGGAAAGACAACGATTTAATTCATTATTTTGAAAGGCAATATAGCACGTACACGGTATCTAGTATATGAATTTAGAATTTTTTTAGAATTTAATTCATTCGCCACGGGAATGGCAGGAGAAAGGAACAGAACTTTCGTTCCAATTGACACCTAACCCCTTTTTTACCCACCCATCCCACCCCGGGGAGGACATCCATCACACAGTAATCTCGTGTGTGGGAAATTAACGTCTCCTACCCCAACCCTGCAGGAGACGGGACCTCCATTTATTAGTCCCTATCCGAGAAGACTAGAATATCTAACCATTTCTTGATGTTATAGAAAGGTAGCAAATTCTTCTCAATTATTTTAAGACCTTGAGCGTTGGTCCGGCCGGGGCTTGAACCCTCGACCTCCCGCACAACAGTCCAGCGCATTATCCATTGGACTAACTGGGCGGCGGTCAGTTATGAGCGTGGCCACTGTTAAAAGGATTAAAATCAATAAATATACATCAAAATACACTACTCACATTCTCATCAGAGAAGAACCGGAGCCTTTACTTGGCGCCCCCTCCGCAACATGATGAGCCACCAAGCGAACAGCTGGGTGAAAGTGCCCAGTCCCCAACATAGCCAATTCCCAAACGGTCGTGCTTTCAGCATTGCTGAGCTCGGGATCATTTACATCTGGTCTAAACAAACCAGTGCCCATGCTTTCACTGTCAAGTAGGGCTTGCACCTTTGTGTGAGACTGGAAACAATTCGAGGAAGAAAAATTTAAAGGCGTTCAAAACATCTGATGGAAAGTGTCAGAGGGCTGCATAAAACCCTAGCTATCGCGAGGGATTTTTTTTCCACGTTTGAAACCTAACTGTTTTCGTAGATTAGTGTTTAACATGAGCTTGGTCCTCATAGGAATGCCCCCTGCTACAGTCTGAACTTTGATGATCATGATCGTAACTATCATAGCATAAAGAAAAGGCACCTCAGTTCCGTGTAGAAATGTTATTCTTCGAGATCATAGAAGAATGATACAGAAGAATTCTGTGACGACTGTAACGACGAAATGTACATCAAAATACATAAAAAAAAACCACCACAGAGTATACGTACACGTCTCAGAATAGGACATGAGACATTGTTGTATTACACAGCGTTGGATTCACCTGAAGAAATGACTTAACGTAGGCGAGAAAAGCCATTGAACTGTTGGCTTCAGACTGTAAGCTTACAGTGCAGAGGCGCTTCACAAAACCAGCCACTCGCTGCACAGGAACCTATGAAGCCGAAAGAGAAAAAAAAAGACTAAAGGTTAAAAGGTGCAATGAGCTATCGACCCTAATTGTCATGCTGATCAAAAACCATCAATCTGGCAATTAATCAATCGACTAAACAATTAGACAGGTTGAAATATGCCGATTGAAATGAAATAAAACTAATATAAAAGAATTTTTTTCAACAATTTTTTCCTAACATGTTTCAACGAATCAATCTATAACACTAGCTTACACTAACTCCCGTGCTAACTACAAATCCGCACAAACATTTGTACCCAATGTTCTGATAAATGCGACTGAATACCTGCTTGCGTCGCTTTTTTAACATTTCTTTCAGACACTGCAGTGCCACTGGAACATCTTCACTGCTACTTCCTTGAATGGAAAAACCGAAAACGGGCACATAAATATAAGAAGGAAATACCAAAATAAGTAGAGGTTAAAAACAGCAAGGAAGCATTCCAGCTTCTCTTCTCGCTAAAGCATCAAAAATACAGCTTTCTCGAGTTAACATATACTTCCCAAAAGAGACCCTCTTTGAGTTCTTCCTTTGGTGTCATTGTTAGAAGGTGTAGTCCACTACCAACACCCCGACGAACGCACGAAAAGCGACAGCAGCTGTTCCCCTTCACTCTTCCCTCCCCCTCCCTTTCCCCCTCCTCCTCCCTTTCCCCCTCCCCCTCCCTTCCCTCTCCTTTTCCCCCTCCCCCTCCCTTTCCCCCCTCCCTTTCCCCCTCCCCCTCCCTTTCCCTCTCCCCCTCCCTTTCCCTCTCCCCCTCCCTTTTCCCCTCCTCTCCCTTTCCCCTCCCCCTCCCTTTCCCCTCCCCTCCCTTTCCCCCTCCCTTTCCCCCTCCCCCTCCCTTTCCCCCTCCCCCTCCCTTTCCCCCTCCCCCTCCCTTTCCCCCTCCCCCTCCCTTTCCCCCTCCCCCTCCCTTTCCCCCTCCCCTCCCTTTCCCCCTCTTACCTCTGAACATGCCAAACGACACCAACTGCCCCCCTCAACAGATAACCAAAGGTATACGCCCATTCTCACATCACGGTTAATCGATAAGTCTTGACGTGAAAAGTGATTATGATTCGTGAGTTCCTCGTGGGTTGAAAAATTAGCAGACTGTGGTTACAAACACACCGAACTATCATTCTACGCCATTGCAGCCAAGTAGTCAGCGAATCAATGACAACTTTTTATACCAGGAAGTCTCAAATGCTCTACCATGGACTAAGCTTGTTCGTTATGAAGGCCGAGACATACGAAGGGATGTGCTTCCGGGTCAGAGCACGCTGTAGGACCGGAGCCCCTCTGTGTGTACCAACAGAGCATAGTTTAACCCACTTGACAATGCTACAATCTTACAAGTATCATTATAGCGAGACCATGGCGGCAAACATAATAGAGAAACGCAAAGGCTAAGATTTAATGAGACTAGAGTGTGTTGTCACCAGGAAAGTTTCGATCTCATGGCTTCAACAGATAGAACTTTACAACAACTACACCAAAGGGCTCATGCTTGAAAATTCCGCTTTTTGAAATTCACAACGACACAACGTCGATGCTTCACGTGGATAACCAACTTCGCGATATATTCACGACGATGCTAGAAAAAACAGTTCTAGGAAGATAAAGCAAACTTCACACCTACCAACTTGGCTCGTTTCTGTTGACTTTCAACAGCTTCAGTTTCTTGCACTTCTTTCTCTAACTTTTTCATTTCTCTCTTTCGCTGCACGTAAAGACCGTGATGTAGACGTATTAAGTTATATCACAACAATAAGTATTCTTTTTTTTAATGTGCAACTTGTTTAAAAATCCAACGGCAGATGTGCCATACTCTACTGAAACTAAAACCAGGATTTCATATAGTGTTTATGCACTGGTGTATGATCCTGACGCATGCGCGAGATGCAATTTTCCCTTTCGTAAACGGCCGTTGCCATTTGAAACGGTCGTTGCCATTTTGAAACGGTCGTTGCCATTTCCGATAACAGTCGTTGTCATTCATTACAAAATGGCAACGACTGTTTCGACAAATGGCAACGACCGTTTCAAAATAGCAATGACCGTTTTAAATGGCAACGACCGTTTTACGAAAGGGAAAATTGCGTGCGAGATACTGGATGCGAAGAGGATGTCATGAAAAGCCCCCCTTTTTTTTTCCTTATCTAAAAAATTGCATTCATTTCCCACTGAGTCATTTCAGATAACCTTCTCACCCCCAAGATTTCATTAGTAGCTCTCCTTACTCTCTGCCTTACAATTCATATAAAGTTAGTTTGGAGAATTTGTTCTTGGATCAACTGCAGGAATATAGGAGTACCCTAAGAGTAATTTTTCACTGGCCGAGTGGAACGAAACAAGTGAAAAATGTTTTTTTCACACGCCGCTGGGGCCTGGGTATAGGTCATGTGACCTATGGGGCGAGCAGTTGTTTTGTTGCGTACGCCATTTTCGACTTTCCCGCCCACTCACCCAAAGATTTTAAGTGTTTATACAATACCAGTATAATGTACTAGCCTGGAACATTTTTCGTTATTTCCGGTCTTAGCGTATGCTTCTTGTAATAGCTTTGAACTTGCAATAAAGGTCAGGTTGCGGCGGTCAGCTTGACATGGCTACCAGCGGTGTGTTAGAACTCATATTTTCTTTGCTCGTGTTACTTGTCTGCTTGATATTGTATCGATTTTAAGCAGAAATTTTGTCTTGATCCCTCATGGGAGTTAAAGGGTTTAAAAAAAGGGGCACACGGGCTGTAGACACGCGTGTCGCTAATATTTTTACAACTTTGGGCATCTCCTGGGGTATACATCTCAACAAATACAAATAAATTAAAACTCAAAGTGAAGTGATTTTTTTCCTCTTAAATTACTCCAACGAACACATCGTTCGGAAAAAGAAAACTGAATTGAACGCACCTTTTTCTCTTTCTTTGAGATCTTTCCTTTCAACTTCTTCTCCATTGGATTCTTGTTTTTCTCAATCTTCAGTTCCACAGCAGATTTCTTCTCATAATAATAATAATAATAATAATAATTTATTTCTTAAATAGCGCTATTTACAATAACAGATCAATAGCGCTTTACAATTGATATCTCTAAAGATTAAAATCTCATCTAATTTAAAAAAAATAATAATTACATATTACAGTTAAATTGGCTATATAGGATTCCTAATTTAACTACTATTAAAAGGTTTGCCTAAAAAAGAAAAGTCTTAATTGAATTCTTAAAAATTTCTCCAGATCGAATATTGCGTAATTGCAATGGTATCTCATTCCATAGATGCAGTGCAGCTGCCTGAAATGCACATTTACCCAGGGTTACCAGCATTTTGCCTCTAGGTGGCTCTAATAAAATACCTGAGTTAGATCTAAGATTGTGCAAGGACTTACGTTTGATAACTAAAAGATTGCTAGTATATGCGGGTACGAGGCCTTGGATGGCTTTAAAAGTTAATAATAGGATCTTAAAGTGTATACGCGATAGTACTGGTAACCAGTGTAACTCATAGAGTGCTGGAACAATGTGAGAATACTTCCCGATATCCATAATTAGTATATACTAAAACAGTGGATAGCGTTGAAGGCGCGCTCTGATTGGCTAGTCAAACTCCGAATATCCTTTGCTATTTACCTCCGAGCAACTTGGGAAAAAATGGCGTGCCGGTTTGCATCTGTGACAAGCGAAGAAATCACTCAAATAACGACGAAGCAGTCCCTGAAAACACAGAAAGCGCCTAAATTTGGTTTGGCCGTGTTTAAAGGTAATGATATCCAGCAGTTTATCGATAAAAACCAAGGGAAAAGGTTTTGTTTACAAATGCAAATTAATCTTGCATAACCTCACTTGTTCACTTGAAAATCAAAGTTAAATGGTATTTTTTACAGAATGGTTTCAAATACAGAAAGAGTTTGCAACACCATTTGAAGAAATGTCGCCACCAGAGCTAAACACATGTCTTCAGAAATTTTATCTGTCAGCTAAAAAAACGAGACGGCAGGTTTTACAACAAAAACAAAAATTCACTCACCGCGATCCGAGCCGCGTTGAATCGTTAAGCGCGGGAAAATGTTGGAATTGTTGCTGGAATGTATGAATTAAAATCAATTTTTGGTGGTGTATATTATCACAGTGTTTTAGTATATACTAAAACAACTATTCACCTCAGTGTCGGTGGTTAGCGGTGAATATTTACCTCGCCGCTTCGCGGCTCGGTAAATATCCACCACTAACCACCTCCACTTCTGTGAATAGTTGTTAATTAGTCTGGCGGCAGCATTTTGCAGTCTGGCGGCAGCATTTTGCAGTCTGGCGGCAGCATTTTGCAGTCTGGCGGCAGCATTTTGCAGTCTGGCGGCAGCATTATGCTGTTTTAGTGACTGGATATCTATCTGACTAATTTTTAAATGAAGGAATGTTTCTAAAACCTGCGTTGGAAAGAAAAAGTCTCGATATGTATTAACAGAGCTCGAGAGGCAAAACAATACTGCTCCATCTCAAGACCAATCTAGGAAAACTTATATCGTAGTCCATTTAAGCTCACTATCATTATTTTTTTGATTTAACTAATTAAACATCTAAAAATGAATTAAAGGTAAGTTCTACACCTAACATTGAAGCGGATATTTTTTAGTGTCCTTTTTTGTTTCAAGTAAGAGGGTATCATAATGATAAAACAACTGTGTTTAATGTAAAAACGACAGTAGAAGTTAGCCAAGGTATAGCTAAAATGCGGTTGAAAGATGGAAATGGAGATGTGAATGATATGGAGGAAGAGGTTCCAAGGTTGTAGCTGAGTAGGGGATGAATGAAGAGGTGCAACTGTAGCTAAGGATTGGAAAGGTTCAAAGCATGCAGCCAGATGGTGCATGGAGTCGAGGGCTAAAGGTATTATGAGGGAGAGAAGTTGATAAGTGTAGGGAAAAGGGTGAAAAGGGATCAAGAGTGAAGCTACATGTAAAAGGGGATTGGTCCAAGGGAGTAGCTACAGAAGGAAAAGAGTCATAAGGTGAAGCTAAGGGAGGAAAGGAGTCTGAGGATGTAGCGCTACAAGGGGAAGAAGCCCCAACAGTTTAGCTACTAAGAAGAAGGTCCAAGGGTGTTGATACAGGGGGAAGGGGGTCCAAGGGTGTAGCTATAGGGAGAGAAGGGGACCCAAGAGTTAAACTACCACATGTATGACTACGGGAGAAAGGGGTTCAGGGGTGTAGCTACAGGAGAAAAGAAAGTCCAAGGGTATAGCTACAGGGGGAAGGGGGTCCAAGGGTGTAGCTATGTGGGGGAGACGGGGATCCAAGAGTTAAACTACCACATGTATAACTACAGGAGAAAGGGGTTCAAGGGTGTAGGTACAGGGAAGAAGGAGGTCCAAGGGTATAGCTACAGGGAGAAGGGAGTCCAAGGGTGTAGCTATAAGGGGAGAAGGGGACCCAAGAGTTAAACTACCACACGTATAACTACAGGGGAAAGGGGTCCAAGGGTGTAGCTACAGAGGAGAAGGGGGTCCAAGGGTATAGGTACAGGGGGAAGGGGGTCCAAGGGTGTAGCTATGTAGGGGAGAGGGGGACCCAAGAGTTAAACTACCACAATTATAACTACAGGAGAAAGGGGTCCAAGGGTGTAGCTACAGGGGAGAAGGGGGTCCAAGGGTGTCGCTACAGGGGAAGAAGGGGACGCAAGAGTTAAACTACCACATGTAGAACTACAGGAGAAAGGGGTCAAAGGGTGCAACTACAGGGGAGAAGGGGGTCCAAGGGTGTCGCTACAGGAGGAGAAGGGGACCCAAGAGTTAAACTACCACATGTAGAACTACAGGAGAAAGGGGTCAAAGGGTGCAGCTACAGGAGAGAAGGGGGTCCAAGGGTGTAGCTACAGGGGAGAAGGGCGTCCAAGGGTGTAGCTACAGGGAAGAAGGGAGTCCAAGGGTGTAGCTACAGGGGAGAAGGGGGTCCAAGGGTGTCGCTACAGGGGGAGAAGGGGACCCAAGAGTTAAACTACCACATGTAGAACTACAGGACAAGGGGGTCAAAGGGTGCAGGTACAGGGGAGAAGGGGGTCCAAGGGTGTAGCTACAGGGGAGAAGGGGGTCCAAGGGTGTAGCTACATGTACAGAGTGAAGGGACTAAAATGATGGAACTGTGAAGGAAGGGAACTGGCAATAAACAAAATTAAGTTCAATCACATGTACTTACAGAGGGTTGAACTCGAAATCCTTTACTCTTTACAAATTTACTGATTACTCGGACAGCCTGACAAATTGAGTAAACACAGAGTTAGACAAAGTTTTTAGTAATGTATTCATGTACAAACAAGTACATTATTTTGTAGATTTTCCATTCCAAAGGATTCTTACAAGGATTTGAAGACCCCTGTCAGTTTGAAATTGTTCACAGCACTTTCCATTGAGGCAGCATTGCTGAAAGTTTTGTATTAACATTGTCTAATAGCATTAATTTGCCCATTCAAATTATTAAAGATGTTTTGCTGAACTTTTTAAAATTCCCAGAGAGTACCGGTACATGTAATACCTTCTGCTCAACACACGTACAACAAATCCATACAAAAACCCTATCCTATCAAACAAAGTCTTGCAGCATTTGATTAGGTTGGATACATCTACATTTCGGCAAGACCTTAAATTTTAGCAGTGGGGGCAACCTGCAAAATTGGCACAAATCAAAACCTGTAAAATGCATAATTATACCTCACGATAATCATGCAAGCATACCTGAAGGGAAACAGTTCCTACTGAATCTTGTTTAAACAATGATATAAATGCATTGCTGCTCAACTGTGAAATCTGAGAAAGGAATAAACGATTATTAATTTGATCAATTTCACCACAGATAATAGTTTATCTAGCTAATTTTGGAGAGAAATACCTGTACATGTACATTCTTGGGAAATCTTATTCACACAAGTCATGTGTGAGCTTGTACAACATGTAGTTGGAAGACAAAACATATGGCACTTATAGAACAAGCACTGTAGAATTGTAGAAACATGACAAGATAATATCACTTGTAGCACATTTCAAGATTATCCAACTACAGTACCTTTAGTCAATACCCTCCAGTTTGCCTATCCATGGCTTCTCTTGACTTTTCATGGTTTATTTAAGCTCATTCTATAACTGATTGCTAACTAAAGAACTACATGTGAACATGTAGAAATGCCTAAAGTTGTCTCTGACACAACTCCATTAATTCACACTGATATGAGTAAAAATTTTTATCGCAGTGTTAACATATGTATGATGCACGATCCTCGCAGTAGAGAGCGCTATTTATGCGATAGCGAAAATCAGACCTGAAAAAAATCAGGCCTGTACGGTATTCGAACCACTGACCTCTGCGATACTAGTGCAGCGCTCTACCAATTGAGCTAACTAGCCAACTAGGAGCAGGCTATTAAGATGATTCGTAGTAAACCCGTGATGATAAATCAGATACAATGAATATATGAAGTTCATATATTTTGAACTGCGGTTGTAGATACGTATGATGCACGATCCTCGCAGTAGAGAGCGCTATTTATGCAATAGCGAAAATCAGACCTGAAAAAAATCAGGCTCTCTAACGCAGGAGTCGTACTTACGCTTTTGGTGTTTACATTGGACATAAAATCTGTCATTGCGTGCTTGCGACAAGTGCGACCCTTTTGTCGGAACCAGACATAACTATGTCCGAAGGACCTAAAGATCAAAAAAGCCGATGTCCTGCCTCGATGCAGGCCGTATCTCGTCTTATCGCCTTAAAATAACAATTTTTGTTTTTCTTCTGTCGCAACGTCGATCAAATCTGAAATACTAGCAAAAATTTGGATTTTCGTAATTCTGCAAAGACTACACGTGTGCACAGCTAGCTATCGGTTCAATATTTTAGCTACAGGTTTTCTCGACACACGTTTTATCTGGTCCCTATGGCGAATTTCAACCCATACCAATTTACAAATTTGCACTATTCACCTGATTATTCTCAGTATGGGACTGGCTTGTTTTCACCCTTTGGTTCGCAGATATTTTCCCATTTTTTCGCATCCGTCGACGTCGCGTTTTAAAGGGGCAAGAGCCAACATTTGCCGTTGGGGAGTGTTGTATAATGCGTTCAAATCAATAAGGTTTTGTACATTGAACAAATTAAACAGAGAATGAAGAAATGTCGCTAATAAAACTAGCACCAGCTTCATGTCTACAAAGTTTTATTTGGTGCTCTTTTCGCGCGTGAAATATTAAGAGTTGACAGTCTGGTTTCAAATATCCTTTATGTCGCACAAGTGCGACCTCCATGACTCCCGTGGTGTAAATGTCGCGACATATTTGTAGGACAACTTATGACGCGACACAAAAAAAATAAGGCCACAGTACGACCCCTGCGTTAAGGTACCTTTCTAGATTTTAAGTTTTGAAAACGGTTTATTCATAACAAACCAGCTAAGTTACAAAATAAAAGTGCTAACGCACGTGGGCTTGGCCCAACTAATTATTGATAAACAGTCCAAAGTTCCAAAGTTCAAGAGTTCTTAAATATATACGAGTATTAAATATTACTAATATTAATGTAAGGTTATAAATAATTCCAAAATAGTTAGGTCTAATATTATTATAAGCTTAATCTATAATATTGGTATGGCTAGGGCTAACGTAGACTAATATTAATGTAACTCTAGGATTGTTTAATGCTAATTCTAATTTGTAAATAATTCCAAGTTGATTTAATCAAATGTTAACTAAAGCTTAAGGTAATCTATTTCCAAAAGTATTCTATAGGAGTCCCCATCAATTGTACAGATTGATGGGGACTCCCAAGCGTCTCTAAAGTTAGATAACGAAGTAGTCGCACGCAATTCTATTTTTGGTCTCTCTGAGGGCATAGCGAATTATATCCTCAGGGGGGTCATTCCCATTGTGGAAGGTAGATTTATTTCGAAATTTCCAGATGCTGTATAGAATTGTCTTTATAAGAAAGCGGGAAATACGATTCTGTTTTGGACTAGCGGGGGTCCAACGAAAAAAGAAAACATAGGTACAGGAAGGGAGAAAGCTAGTTCCAAGGATAGTGGATGATAATAGGGGAAAAGTGGGTCCATACAGATTTCACACGGGGGCAGTTGAGAAAATAGTGATCTTTAGTTTCTTTACGGGAACAGAAGGCGCACTTATCTGAATCGATATATCCCCAATTCTTTAAAGAATCGCGGACCTTAATAGTTCGAAGTACAGTTTTCCAGAGTATGTCGTTCTTATAATCTTCAGAAAAGTCATCTCGCACTAAATTCCAAAATTTCTCAAGATCAAAGTCAATCGGAAGGAAGGGAGTCCAAAAGCGATGAAGAATTGGAGATGTGGAGTTTTCCCTCAAGAGAGTTCGATAACATTTCGCGGAAGACAATTCAAAATCGCACCACTTCGTGCGGGAGAGAATCCCACATAGAGTGGTGAGAGCCGAGAGAACATTCTCATGATAGGGCGTCAAGATCTGTGTACTCGGGGTGGAGTTATCTCGAAGAGAGCTCCACTCCGAGCGACAGGAGGCAAGCCTAGAGACTAGAAAATATCTGGCCAAATAAAAGGATTTTGATTCGCGATCATCTAGATTGGAAATTACTGAGGCTAATTTAAGAGATTTACCTTTGATCAGGAAATTCAAAATGCGGAGACCGCCACTGCTAAGAGATTGGTGGCAGGACGCTCGGCTAACCGTTTCAATTCGACAACCCCAGACAAATGGCCAGATTAAAGCGTTCACCCTAGAAATGACCCATTTCGGGACACACAAAACTGTAGAGAGATATAGGAGCTTGCTAATTCCGAGGGTGTTAACGATGAGTGATCGGCCGACAAGAGAAAGGGAGCGGGATTTCCATAAATTTAGATGTTTTTCTAATTTCTCTAGTTTTGGCTGCCAGTTGTCTAATTCAGTATCGCGACCGAAAACAACACCTAGAATTTTAATTTTTCTCATCCATTTGAGGCCAAGTGGTCGGTCGTCGCGCGTATGCCACGCCCCCAACCACAAGGCCTCTGTTAATTTGGTCACCGTTCTCAATGATTTAGGCCTAAGTTGTTGCACTCAAATATATTTCCCGCCATAACTATAGGTGGTTTGCAACCAATCTCTAGAGACACAGTTAACAATGGTGAAAGGAACAAATGCTGGTGGACGAACAAGGGAGCTAATAAGATAGCTACTGTTTACGTCCACCAACATGGCGGCAATGACGTAACGTGCAAACCACCTATACAGGTATTTAAGAGATCATTGCCTATGGGCATTGTCGAGTTCGTGAATCAAGGGACCTTTTGCGTTTTTCCAGATTTTCTATCCATAGAGTGATAAACGGGCTCATTATCTTGTCTCATACTATTTAGCCGCACTATACGATCTTAACTATCGCCCTTGAAACAAAACCGGTTTTTTCTCCTTTACAGGAATTGACGTTAAAACACACCGCTCCCTTGCGATGTTGCATCCTTCTTAAATTGTGCTCCTAATTAGCTGCATGAGCCAATATCTTCCAAAACAATAATCTCGAGAAAGAGGCGGGTTTTATCAGCAACTTGCCAAATGTTTTCTTAATAATCTGTAGTTGAATTTGCACGACACCTGAATTTTATTTAAACTTTGGACACGTATTCTGATTTTTGTGCAAGAGAGGATAAATGTTTCATGTCCGCCAATATATCATGTTCATTGATTTATTGTCACATGATGAGTTTTACTCCCAATGAGTAGCCACAAAACTATGGAAATTAGAAGTTCTGAAGGAGATTTAACACACTTTGTTGTGGTTCATTCAAATGTTGAGTGATTTACCTTGGTCTCACCAGAATAAGAGGAACGTTTCATTGTTGAAAGCTTTTTCTCCTAAATGCGCCAAATTTATGAAATTACTAACAAAGTGTTACCTGTCTTTGACGTTGTTTGACATTAGTCTTCTTATAATTAGTTAGGAATTTAGTTTTATTGTATTTAGTTAGGAATTTAGTTTTATTGTTCGTACACGACCACATCAGCTTTTGCTGAATTTTTTATCGTGTTTAAATAAATGCTGTTGTTGTTGTTGTTGTTGACAACCGACTTTGCCAGAGAGTTCTTAAGTGATGACTCTAGTGCATAGAACTTAAGCCAAGGAGCAAACTTTCCCTTGACTATCAGTCATTTGAATATCGTTTTATCTCCTACTTTGAGATTATTGTGTTCTCACTCCTTAGTTCTCCTGATCCTTGAGGAAAGCCGATAATGCGACCGATGTTATGTAAATCACTGGTGATACGTCAAATAAATGCAGAAATGTGAGTGACAGCCCTAGAAATGACCGCTAGCTATGTTATTCCTTTAGTTGGGATACCCGCTCGTTGGTAGCAAGGTAAAGGTTATTATAGGACATTCTGCGTTTTGAAGGTAAGGGGTTTTTAGATAGAAATATCTGAGACGGACGCTCTCAATGACAAACGCGTAAATAATGTGCAAAATGATGAAGTGCCATTTTTTTAAAACACTTTGCGTAGGATTTTGTGTCACTAGAAATTCTGAAGTAGGTTAAACACACTTTTTTGTGTTTGATTGAAATGTTGAGTGATTTACCTTGGTCTGAAGGGAATAAGAGGAATGTTTCATTGTTGAAAGGTTTCTCGTAAATCCACCAAATTTATGAAATTACTAACAAAGTGTTATCTCTCTTTGATGCTGACAACCGACTTTACCAGAGAGTTCTTAAGTGATGACTGTAGTGCACAAAAAGCCAAGGAGCAAACTTTTCTGTGACTATTAGTCCTTTGAATTTCATTGCATCTGCTAATTCGAGAGTATTGTGTTCCGTCAGGGGCTCATCATTCTTTAGTTCTCCTGATCCTTAAGTAGAGCCGATCATGGGACGGATGTTTTTTAATATCACTGGTAACGCCTGAAATGAATGTAGAAAAACCCGCTAGCTATATTATTCATTTGGTTGAGATACTCACTTGTTGCTAGCAAGGTAAAGGTAATTTAGAGAACATTCTGGGCTTTTAAGGTGAAGTTTCTTAGATAAAGATATCTGAGACGGACGCTCTCAATCACAAATGAATAAGGCTGATAGTTTCGAAAAAAAACTGTTTGGGGCTGCGTCGGTGGGAGTAACGAAATAATTTGGATATATCAACAAAGTTGAAATGGTAAATTTGCCACCTTAACGATTACAAAAGCTGACGTTTCGAACGTTAGCCCCTCGTCGGAGCTAACGACTGATTTTGTGCAAGAGAGGATAGATCTTTCATGTCCGCCAGCCAATATTTCATGTTCATTGATTTTATTGTCACATGATGAGTTTTACTTCCTATGAGTAGCCACAAGACTATGGAAATTAGAAGTTCTGAAGGAGATTTAACACACTTTGTTGTGGTTCATTCAAATTTTGAGTGATTTACCTTGGTCTAAAGAGATTAAGAAGAACGTTTCATTGTTGAAAGCTTTTTTCTCGTAAATGCGCCAAATTTATGAAATTACTAACAAAGTGTTACCTGTCTTTGACGCTGACAACCGACTTTGCCAGAGAGTTCTTAAGTGATGACTCTAGTGCATAGAACTTAAGCCAAGGAGCAAACTTTCCCTTGACTATCAGTCATTTGAATATCGTTTTATCTCCTACTTTGGGAGTATTGTGTTCTCACTCCTTAGTTCTCCTGATCCTTAAGGAGAGCCGATAATGCGACCGATGTTATGTAAATCACTGGTGATACGTCAAATAAATGCAGAAATGTGAGTGACAGCCCTAGAAATGACCGCTAGCTATGTTATTCCTTTAGTTGGGATACCCGCTCGTTGGTAGCAAGGTAAAGGTTATTATAGGACATTCTGCGTTTTGAAGGTAAGGGGTTTTTAGATAGAAATATCTGAGACGGACGCTCTCAATGACAAACGCGTAAATAATGTGCAAAATGATGAAGTGCCATTTTTTTAAAACACTTTGCGTAGGATTTTGTGTCACTAGAAATTCTGAAGTAGGTTAAACACACTTTTTTGTGGTTCATTGAAATGTTGAGTGATTTACCTTGGTCTGAAGGGAAGAAGAGGAATGTTTCATTGTTGAAAGGTTTCTCGTAAATCCACCAAATTTATGAAATTACTAACAAAGTGTTATCTCTCTTTGATGCTGACAACAGACTTTACCAGAGAGTTCTTAAGTGATGACTGTAGTGCACAAAAAGCCAGGGAGCAAACTTTTCCGTGACTATTAGTCCTTTGAATTTCATTGCATCTGCTAATTCGAGAGTATTGTGTTTCGTCAGGGGCTCATCATTCTTTAGTTCTCCTGATCCTTAAGGAGAGCCGATAATGGGACGGATGTTTTTTATATCACTGGTAACGCCTGAAATGAATGTAGAAAAACCCGCTAGCTATATTATTCATTTAGTTGTGATACTCACTTGTTGCTAGCAAGGTAAAGGTAATTTAGAGAACATTCTGGGCTTTTAAGGTGAAGTTTCTTAGATAAAGATATCTGAGACGGACGCTCTCAATCACAAATGAATAAAGGCTGATAGTTTCGAAAAAAACTGTTTGGGGCTGCGTCGGTGGGAGTAACGAAATAATTTGGATATATCAATAAAGTTGAAATATCCAAAAACTCCTTAAAAAGTTCACAGTAAAAAGAGTTTCTGGCGGCAACAATGGACTCCATCGAGACCTTCTTACCCGTTTTTTTTATAGTCCTTACCTACCTTGTCCTTGCGGGGGCTTATAACCAAAGAATGAATTATCATAATTTAAGCACAAAACGCTAGAAAAGACTGCTAACAAAAACATCAGATCCTGTACGCACTTGTTGGGAGCAAGGTAAAAGTTATTTGAAAAGGTCTCGATGACAAACACGTAGATCAAACGTAAGAAATAAAAATCTCTATAGTTTAATAATGAGGCAGTTTTTTAAATAACAAAATGTTGAACGTTACGTGTTGGCTGGTAAGCTTTGAGAAATTTAACCGTTGGTTAGATCGATTTGAATATAGGTGAGCTAACCCCGTTTTATGTGAGACATTTCAGAATGCTTTAATATCAGACTGCGAAATGGCTCTTGTAACTTGAAAACAGAGCACAGCATATCTTTAGCAGGTGGTGCACAATTTGATTAATGAGACTAGTTTGTTTTGTTTGGTCATTAACTCATTCCCATTACATCTTTCAGGCCTTCATGTAATTTCTAAACTTCCCGGTTATACTGATTGGCAATAATAGTGATGTTGAGTAGTCTTGCTGCGCAATTGAAATGACTATTATGTGGCGTCAAATGTCATTTGATTATTTAGGGATTGGTAATTATTTAGAGGGCGGTTATAAAAATAACCCAATATATATCCCCAGGCATGTCGTTAAATGTTCATTTCACCTAATTTCGGCTCCGTTGCCAGATATCATCAAATTATCTCTGTCAAAAGAAATTCTCCCGGACAAACTTAAAATCGCTGAAATTATTCCCGTCTTCAAAGCAGATGATCCCAGCTTTTTTGCAAACTACAGATCTATTTCTTTGCTTGGCTAATTTTTCCAAATTTTTCGAAAATATCATATATAATTTGTCGAAAAACACGATACACTTTACCGCCGTCAGTTCGGATTTCGGAAAAATCACTCGAGATAAAATTGCTTCTGCAATCGACCATGACGGAACAACGGTGGGTGTTTTCCTTGATCTTCCAAAGCATTCGACACTCTCGACCATCAAATCTTTGAGTTTGCCAAATTAAAGCACTATGTTATCCGTGACATGGCTCTGCAGTGGTTTAAAAGCTACTTTTCTTGCCGCCAGCAATTTGTCCAATTCAATCAAACTTGCTCTCTAATGCAAACCATCAAGTGTGGTGTCCCTCAAGGTTCGATTTGAGGCCCACCGACTATTGTTTATTCTATAGATAAACGACCTAGATCTTCTTTTCGCTAGATCTACTTTTCGCAGATGACACCAGTATCTTTTATTCTCACTCAAACCCAAGTTGCTTAGAATCCGTACTTAATGTAGGTCTCCCTCGCAGCCGTTTTTTTTGGATGTCGCGCAACGCTCCCCCAAAAGAACGGCTGCTGACAACCGAACTGCATTCCTTTCTCATTGTCCTTGCGTTTGATCGCGGTCTATTGAACAGACCAATCACATACCAGAAAATCTGAATGACGTAAGGTTTCACGCGAAAATGTGGATGTCGCAGATGATCTAGCTACCATGTCGGGAGAAACACTGAAGAAATTTTTCGATGAGAGCTCGAAATGTTTCACATGTTCATCGTTGTGCCCTTGTAAAGATAGAGTATATATTTTTGGGAAACCTTCTCACAATTTGGTTGAAATTCTAGAATCTACGCTTAACATAGACGTCAACTCCTACGCCAACAACACGATCGCTAGATTGTTTGAGCGGTTGTTAAAGTTTCCTACCAGGACTAAACAGATCCCCAAAAGTTGTCCTCCTTGCGTGAGGAGACGTTTAAATAAATCATGAAGGAACAGAAATGGGTAAGAATGGAGAAGAGTTTACAAAAAATATTTCAAATGGCTTAAGAATTGAGAAAATAGGTTTTGAATTGATGATGCACGACTGCTCTGTTAATGTTAGCCAAAATGATTCGTTTCCCGCTTTGAAATCGAGGGCCAAGAAACATTCAGTTTACTCTTTTGACAAAAACACATTAGAGAAGGATGAAGCTTGTAGAAGTAACGTCCAGTGCTTATGTTTACATGAATTCAAAATTTTAAATAAGTCACACTTCTAAAATTTTAATCTGCATTTTTTTATTAACTAAAAAATAATAAAATTAAGTATGTTGCTTTTTATATGTTATTTTTGTAATATAATTTTTTCATATGAATGATATTTGTAAAATCAAGAGAATTTCAGATTCAATGTGCTGTAACATGTTCCTATATGGCAGATTTAAGAAACACAATGGATGTACACAGGTTATTAAAGGTACGATTGTATCTCGTGTACTCATTGTAACCACTTTACTTTGATTACTGATTCCGTAAGTATTTCAAGAACTCGTTAAATTCTCTTTAGTTTGATTGTGACAAGACCTTGTCATGTCTTGTCTTGCCGTTAGTTTCGTGCGCACTCCTAGTAATCTCGTTCGATTCTTTTTTTATTACCCCGCGCACTCAGAGTAACCTTCTGAGTTGGAATGTTTCTTTGGAATTTCTGGTACTCCTAGAGTTTAATTGTTTCATTGGTATATTCTGTGCGCACTCTAAGCATTCTCTTTGATTTGATTGTTCCGCATTATCTCGCGCACTCAGACTAATCTTCTAGGTTGGATTTTTTCATTAGTATCTCTCTCACTCTTACAATTGTCTTTAATTTGATTGCGCACTTCTAGGAATCTCTGTAATTCGATTGTTTCGTTGTTACCCCGGGTATTCTCCAGATTCTCTCTAGTTCGACTATCTTGTGCACTCTAAATATTTTTTATGGTTTATTTGTATCATTAGTATCTTGCGCGCTCTGGGTAATCTGTTTCATTCGAATGTTTCGTTTAAGTGTCGTGCACTCTGTATAATTTTTTTAGTTCGATTCTTTTGTTAATATCTCACGCACTTTAAATGATCTCTTTAGTTCGATTGTTTCTTCAGCATTTTTCGCACTTTAAGTAATCTCTTCAGTCAGGTTGTTTCGTTAGTTAGCTCTGTTTCACTGTTGTGGTATGTCTCGCGCAGTCTTCGAATCCTCGTTAGCTCGGTTGTTTCGTTAGTGTCTCGTCTATCCCTTGTATTCTGTTTTGTTACTATCTCGTGCACTGTTAGTAATATATTTCGTTCGATTGGTTTATTAGCATCTCTTTCACTCTTAGGAAGTTTTGTAGTCCAATCATTTTGTTAGTATATCTTGTTCTCTAAATAACCCTTTCGCTTTGATTGTTTCGTTAGTATATCACCAACTCTTGGAATTCTCTTTACTTCGACTGTTTCGTTGGTCTCTTGCGCACTTTTAGGATTCGCGGTAATTCGATTTTTTCGTTCAGCAATGTCACGCGCACTCCTAGGATTCTCTTTAGCTCTAATTTAGGCTATAATTAATATATCATCATATAAGAATTTTATGATATGGCCCGTGCATTCTAGCGCGCTTTCAAAGAAAATGATGTATGTACCTCGAGCTAAATGTTTTCTCTTGTGGTCCTCGCACTCAGTCTTTACGTAAGCACGGCCCCTGTACGGCCCCGTGCGTGCTTGTTTTGAAAAAAAAAAGAAAAAACACAAAAACATAGGCTATCAATCATGACAGACGGAGCTCGCTTCGCTTTTTTGCCTATACTTCAAGACTGTGGCTCACATTTTCCCACCCTCCCCTCCCCTCCCAGTCGGTTAATAAGGACATGATTCGAAACAGTTGAATATGCTGTGTTTCCGCTGTGTTTTGTCCTATAATATTTATGATATTAAAGTAGAACATCAATGGAATCAAGTAATTGCACAGACAAGCATACGTAGCCCTCTGAGGGAGTGTAGTTTTTTTAAATAGGTGCTCCTCCCTTAGCACACTCCAGGCTCTCCGTGTTTGTCTCGCGCTTGCCTCTTCTCGCCTAAATACACGAAAAATAAAAAGAAGGATAGACCTAGCGATGTCCCACGGCTGATTATTATCGACACTCAAAGTATTTAATTGCCTCAAAATATAAAAATACAGTCTTGCATTTGTTATGACGTTTGCATCGACACGGGTAGTAGATTAAATGACATTAGAACTTCACCAGGCCGAAATGCAGAGGGAGGAGAAACATGGTCTGCAAGGGAAGATATGTTTGGATCCTGTTGGTTCAAACATGTATTTCTTTAATTAAAACGTTAAGAGAGCTGTACTTCCTCATGAAACTTGATTAAAACGAAATCAACATAGAGCAAATCATCCTAGTTCGTTTTTTAACTGAACGAGAGTCACTATTAAAGGTCCTTTTATGAAATTTTCATTCGGCCTTCTAAAGTCGGGAAACTTATATGAATTGCAAATAATCTTAAAAATTAATATTTATATTTGCACTTATTCTTGGACGTGGAAAGAGTTTACGAACTGCAAGAAATTTCTGCGCCTTTTCCTGCAACTCTAGGGCCAGGAAAATACGGTATTTCAACACTGTGACCTCAACCAGACATCTTCCATTCATTCAAGGTCGGTGTATGTTCCTTCAAGAATGCTAAGTCGAGCGGTTTCACTTCAAAGACAAGGATCAATGGATATCATTTGACAAGACTTTTCTCAAGGTAAATAATTTGCGTTTAAATAATTTTTTCATAGAAATACGACTTCTCGTTGTTGGAAAGGAAAATGAAATTGCTGCGTTGAAGGTAAAAGGGAGTGGTTTGTTAAACATAGTACAGTGTAAGAAAAATTTTAAATTACAACCGCCGCCATGACAGTTCTCGTTGACCACGTGACGATTAGAACGGCAGCGCAAAATTTTTTTTAATTTATGCTTATAGCTCTTTCAATTTGTTCTTACCTTTTTTATGCGTTAGGAAGGTCTTTGCAATTACGGTATTTGTATGTGTAATCAAATGGCGACGACTGAAATTAGGAAATAATTTCACGCGCGTTTTGTCAAAATTCTGATAATTTCCCGAGCCTTTAGGCGAGGGAAATTATCAGAATTTTGAAAAAACGCAAGTGAAATTTTTTCCTAATTTCACGAGAAAACCATTTGATTGCCTTTTAATATCGTGGGTGACAAATTACGTTCACACAATCGTGGCGTAAAATCGCTCGAGTACTTTATCCAACTACTCGGGGAGAATCATCTCCAGATTTTTCACACCACTTCTCAAAAACTCGCACCCAGTTAATTATGCTCTTTCGCGTATTTAAATTTTCGGCCGTTTCTTTTAATTTCGTAACTTCTTCAAGGGTCACCGTCTTAAATCTCGACGCCATCTTGGTTCTGATCGAGATACAAGAGATGTTACCATGGCAATTTTGTAATTTCACATGTGAAATTCAAAATTAACGCTGAAATTTCGCGCCAAAATTAAGGAGTAATCTGTCACCTATGATATTGTAACATTAATTTTTCTTTATACGCGTTTGTTTCTCTTCCCGACCCCCACCCTCAAATATTTTAAAGTCTTTTCCTGTATACCAGAGAGTTTTTTTACCATCTTCCAAGCAGAGGCCACTGATAATGGGACTTCTTATTATCTCGAGTTAATTGTAACATTGAACATCTCGAGGTCAATCTCGGATCGAGAGGTCAAGGTTGTAGTTCTGACCGGGTAATTGTGTTGTTTTCTAAGGCAAGACACTTAACTATATGAAACTGTTTTCCCGAAGTATATTTATATTATAGAACACATTTTTCCGGGATCCATTTAAACAATAGAGTGTTTCTGTCGAGGAACTATCGGCTGATAGTTGCCCCGCGGAAATTTGATTTTCTTGAAACAAATACTTTTCGATAAAAGCGAAGCTTCGAGAGCAAATATGCTAGTCTTAAGAACATCAAATTTCCACGGCGCAGTCTATCAGACCGATCGTTCCGAGACACAAACACTCTATTGTCTTTATTGTTACCACTAAATTTTCTTACGCGCGCCAGTTGAAAAACAGTCAAAACTCGCCAAACCAAGATCAATCAAATATTCATTCATGCGTACAGCCTGTCACATGTGTCAATAATTCGTAATCATACAGTGGCTAAATAATACGTTCCACCTGTCTGAATTGAAAAGTCACTGTTTTTCCGATCCGCGTAACTTCGCGGCCGTCAAACCATTCAAAATTTTTCACGAACGAATACTATCCATACGGGTATTTTCCGCGGACGGGCATTATGTGAGCTATTATAGTTCACCACTAAATTTTCTTCGGTTCTTATTGGTTTAAATCGATCACGTGACGCGATAGTGTTCATCCGTGGAGACAAACTATCAGCCGATAGTGCCCGCCCGCGGAAAATTCCCGGATGGATAGTGCCCGTCCGCGGAAAATACCTGGATTGATAGTACTCATCCGTGAAAAGTTTTGAATAGTTTGACGGCCACAAAGTTAAGCAGATCGGAAAAACAGTGACTTTTCAATTCTGACAGGTATAACGTATTATTTAGCTAACGTACGGTTGCGAATTATTGACATTTGTGACAAGCTGTAGGCGCGGAAGAAAATTTAGTGGTGAACAATAAAAACAATAGAGTATTTATGTCTCGGAACTATCGGTCTGATAGTTGCCCGTTGGAAATTTTGTTTAAATAGGACACTGTACCGGCCACAAGATCCATTGGTTGAGTGGTTTAAAAACTTTAATGTAACTATTGAATTTTCTCGTAGGCATTTCTTTAGGAGATGATTAAATATTCAGCGCTCGTGCCTTCCTTTATACTAGTTTAACTACACGAGGCTTAATTTTGTTTTCCTTTTCAGTGTTCTTATCTTCACTTCTACAGTATATATAAAAAAAAATTAGTTACAAGATTTGTGGCGTGGATCCGTGGATTACTGAACGTGCACGGTATTTCGAGAGGCAGCTGGCCCCAAACTGTCCGAGATCAAAAGTCAACCATGACTCTGACTTGTCGGACTTTATAGACGCTTGTATCAGGGCAGATGCAGGCTTGAACTATAAGTTGTTGCTTAGATCAATAGATCGATCCGTCAAATTCAATTACCCCTGGGGAGAGTTTTACCACTGATTCAGAGATCGTTTTCCTTAACCAGATTCCGTGAAACTAGATTGAATCATAGATTTAAGAATTGTGTTCTACCAAGTGCCAAGGTACTAAATTTTGGTATTTTGGTCGGATTTTCTATGTCCATGGTGTGAATGTCGATTCCGGTTTGTTATAACCAGTTGTGAACCTGCTATGACTCTGCTGCCATTTTGATATTGTCGTGTTCGCTCGAACAAGCAGCTTTTAAGGGTTCAATTAGGGAACTCATCATCCCTTTGTTCACTTGACGCCAATTTAGTCCTTTATGCTTCCTGGATGGACTATAAGAGTTTGGAGACATTTGAGAAATATGTTCTCTCGACAAAATTCACGTTCTCAATTGCTTCTCTTATTTATCGCAATTATTTTTGTCTTCTGCTGCGCAGTGTTTAAAAATATGTTATTTTTCCAAGAAACGTATTTTGTAAACTTCACTGTTGCACAGCGAGTCGTGAGACAGGTTGATCGAGGAGAGGAATCAAGGAAAAAGCTGATATTGCTTTACACCCCATTTTTTGGACAAAAATGGGAGAATGATCCCTCCTTAGGACCCACTCGTCCGTCATTTGAAGAGGGACACACGACGTTTATGAACTGCGCGGTTTCTAGTTGTCTAGTGACGTATAACAGGAGTAGGATATTAGAAGCGGATGCTGTTGGTTTTCATGCACGCGACATGCCTAAATTTCTTCCGAGTCGCACATCGTCGGAACAGATATGGTTCTATTTTGTTCTGGAAAATCCACAGCACGTACCTATGGACATCAATGGGTTTGCTGGTATTTTTAACTGGACGATGTCTTACAGCCGGGACTCAGAAGTGTATACACCTTACGGAAAGTATATAACTTTAGAAAAGCCCTCTGAGAAATATCCCACAGCTAAATATCTCACAGCTGGAAAAGATAGACAAGTTGCTTGGTTGGTTAGCAACTGTCGGGCTACTGAACGATATGACTACGTTATGGAATTACAAAACTACATCAATGTTTCCATATCTGGTTTATGCGGTCATTTACGTTGTCCTAGGAAACGTGGTTCACCTGTCTGCCACGCGTTGCTAAGGCGACACAAGTTTTATTTGGCGTTTGAAAACGGTAACTGTCCTGATTACATGACTGAAAAATATTGGCAAAATGCGATTGACAATGATATTGTACCTATCGTTATGGGCGGAGCCGATTACAAGTACCTCGCTATTCCAAATTCCTACATTGATGTTCGAGATTTTGATTCTCCCAAACATCTTGCTCAGTATTTGATTTACTTAGACGGAAATGACACCGCCTACAGAGAATACTTCGCTTGGAAGAAATTTCATAAACGTGTAGCAACGAACCGTGCCTGTGTACTGTGCAAGCAACTTCACAACCAAACTCTGTACGCCATTCCAAGGGCTTACGAAGATATGAGGATCTTTTGGGACAAAAAAAAGTGCAAAAAACTTGGCTTGTTAAAAAAAGAGCCTTCGCGTATTAGGTGAACCACACCATTTAAAAAAGCTTCGTTATCTGATAGGTAGAACTTATGGTCAGTGTCGTTCATAATACACAGCAGCAAAATTGATTAACTATTATGAACTTGAAGACTGAATTTTAGGGGTCTTTGAAACGTCCAGGCGTAAATATAATAATAATAATAAAGTCTTTATTCCATCATAAGATAAAACTACATATCTTATGTTACAATGAATTTGGAAAAACTACAGAAATCTACATACATATTATGAATTAAAAAGTATGTCATTACAATAAATGGAGCTTAAATATCAACCTATTTACAAAGGTGTTCATAAATCGCTGTGTATTAATTTTCGGGCGCGCGCAGCCTTTTTTCCTAAGATTGTGTACATATGTCTTTTGGACAGGAATGATGTCTTTCAGGGGGTGGCAATCCGTTGATTTTAGTTTCTTTAAAATGTTTCGGTCTTGTTTGTTTAAAAGGTTCTTGATAAAAACTGGAAATGAGATAAAACCGCGTTTATGACATGGGTCTAAAAAATTTTGTACAACCGTAAGATCGGACTCAGATGCCCCATAGACTGAAAGTGCATAGCTAAAATTAGCCAAAACAATGGATATAAAAAGATGATCAATCTCTGCCTGAGAGTAATGTTCCTTCCTCAATATTCGTAGGACGTGTAAACACTTGTTTGCTTTGACAAGCTTAGTTCTTACATGCTCATCAAATTTTCCGTCACTCTGTAAAGTTACTCCTAGTAAAACGAAGCTATTACATTGGGGAATATTATTAATTAGAGAGTAGAGTACATTATGATTTTTCTTTCTAACAACCAGCTCTTTACATTTGCAAGGGTTGCAGACCATTCTATTGTCTTTACACCATGTTAAGAACTGTCCTACTAAGTCGGTAGACGGGTCACTATTCCTAGTGATAGGCGAAAGAATAGTGGAATCATCGGCAAATTAAAATAGCACAGGGCAACCATTAAAAAAAATCTCCAAATCGTTCAAAAATATATTAAAAGGATACGGTCCGCTTACACTACCTTGTGTGGTTCCTCTATTGACAGATTTCCACTGTCCTAAAACATTATAACTAACAACACGTTGTTGTCTTGCATAGAGGAAACTATGATACCAATTGATAATGTACGGATTTAGAGGTAGCTGTTTCAGTTTGGCAGACAAAATAGCATGGTTCACAAAATCGAAAGCCTTACTGAAGTCCATGGTAAAAATTCGCACTGCGCTACTGTCACTACTATATAAATACTTGTATGTCTGGTGCTGGATGGCGAGCAAGGCATTTGTGCAACTACCCGCCTGTCTATATGCAAATTGGGTGTGGCTCAGGTTGTTCTCAATGACTGATTGTGCTTGTGTACGATACACGACCTTCTCGAACAACCGGGAAATAACGGGAGTAACATTAATACCACGGTAGTCTGAGTCCTCTATAGGCATGTTCACTTTGGGGAGAGGATTAACATTTGCCCTCTTCCAGGAGTCAGGGCATGTATGAGTAGACAGCGACAGATTCCAAACGTGAGTGACGATTGGTGTGAGTAGCTCAGCACAGTCTTTCCAGATCAAGTACGGGAGGTCGTCTGGTCCCGTTGCTGTTTTCTTTACATGAACTAAGGTATTCCAGACACACCGCTCAGATATTTTCGGGGGCTTTACACTGTCCGGGATATCCATATCACTAGGTCTAGCGTAAGTGTCATTATAGCACAGGTTGGCGAAGTAGTCGTTCAGACGAACTAGAGAGTTCTTGTCCAAATTTATCAACGATGACCTGCGACACTGCGATAGGGCGTCCACGCCCTTCCACCACTCACCGCTACCAATGGCAGCCAGTTTTCTTCTGTTCTCGGTTATCAGCTCAGAAATGCGCTTATTAAATAAAGACAGACGTTCCTTGTTGTTTAAAGATATATGAGACTTAGTCCTCAGCATACACTTGACTAATGGGGACATCCAAACTTGGTCACGCGATGACATGCGTACAGATTTTTGCGGCATAAACTTATTCATCACTGCACGAATCTTTACCTCAAGCACCTCGACCGCCTTGTTTATGTCCACCTCATTGAGGACGTCACTCCAGTCCAGCGTAGTGAGTGCCATATAAAATGACTGTTTCCGATGTTCCCTACAGTCCCGCACAAGAACTTTGCAGCGCACAGGTTTAAGTTTAAATCCCGCCGGTAAACAAAGCCTTCATGGTCTGTCCTAATAAGCATATGCATGGGATATGCTAGACCGAACAGATCCGCTCGGTTGGTCATACAGTTATCCAAGCACGCGTTACCCCGCGTGGGAAAATCAACCACGAAATCTTAGCCAGACAAAGCCTTAAATTCTTGCATATCCAAACGATTTACATCGCCACCACAGACAATAGCCGCCTCTGAGTGTTTGTTCAAACAAGGTCCACAAAAGATATTATATAATTAATTAAGTCGAGATCCCGGTAGCTATGCTTGGGAGGATTATACAGGCCGCAAATTAGCATAATTTGATCGGACGGCAACTGCACTGTTAAAGCAATAAACTCATATAAATTGGACCGATAGACATCCAAGACTTTAAGACTGTCTCTCACATAGACCGCAACACCTCCTTTTTTCCTTTTGTCCAAGTCTGCCCAACCTCTGTCCCGCCTGAACACATTGTAATTTGGGATATTCACCACGGCGTCCGGCATATTAGTGGAAAGATGAGTTTCACTGACAATACACACATCAATATCCTGAGATCTCAGCTCAGCCTCAAGCGCCACAGGTGCTCGTACGCGACTTTTTGTTTTCGACAAACCACAAATGTTCGTAAAGAAACATTTTGGGACAGCGAAACCCTTTGATTTAGAGGTGGATGTTTTGTCGGTTGTGTTAATTTAATTTTTTTTAATTTAATTTAGTCCATTTTCACTGCATTAAGTTTTGCAGTGGGGAAGGACTAGAAAGGAACATAGGAACCATTCGTGCTAGTCCACCCTCCCACCCATCCCACCCCAGGGGAGGACATCCATCACACAGTAATCTCGTGTGTGGGAAATTAACGTCTCCTACCCCAACCCTGCAGGAGACGGGACCTCCATTTATTCGTCCCTATCCGAGAAGACTAGAATATCTAACCATTTCTTGATGTTATAGAAAGGCAGCAAATTCTTCTCAATTATTTTAAGACCCTGAGTGTTGGTCCGGCCGGGGCTCGAACCCTCGACCTCCCGCACAACAGTCCAGCGCTCTATCCATTGAGCTAACCGGGAGGCGGTTGTTGACAAGTGTTGTTGACACTTGTGTTGACAAGCGGAATGTTAATTAAGTTACTCCGATCCATTTTCCGACCTTCAGCCTTGACGAAACGGCGGCCTTGTATCACCGGGATTTTCTTGGTTGAGGTGGATCGTGAAATTCGAGCACTATGTTGCCTACGGTACTTCAGAATGCCGAGTGACTTGAACTGAGATAGAACGGCCGGAGATGGCTTGAAAGCTTTGTTTCGGAGAGACAAGAGTTCAGAGCATTTCAAAGACGCTGGCTTAGTTCGCATTAACATCGGGTAGTTCTTATTAGCTCCTCCGAAACTCCCGTCTGTCTCTGGACCCGGTTGTGACTCGACGTCCATATCTATAGTGATATCTAGCTTGATATATTTCTCCGGTACTGCAAGCAATGTTAGACCATGGACGCCCCACAACACCACCGGCCCGCGAACTCTAAATTTAGGAGTAGTGAACTTGGATAAAATATGTTTGAAAAGCCAAGGACTTTCAGCCCCCCTATAGTGACAATTGTAGGATTCTTGGGCAGCATTCAAAACGAAAAGAACACCAAAAATGGTAAATAGGCGAAGAGCTCCAGAAAACGTGGCAGCCATGTTGGCGCCTTTAGATAACTTTAACGAGGAGCACCGAAATGTGAGCTATGGTTCAAAATATTGAGCTGTTCACTACGCTTTGTTAGAAAGGGAATTGCCGCAACGAAACATGTTAATAAAATTAAAATTTTCGCTAAAAGCTGAAAAATTATTTTGAACCCTGGTGAGCAATTTATATATTTTTTCAAGCCAGCTGCTTTGATCAAATTTGGTTTCCCTATTTTTGGATGGAAAAGCTACTTACTCCGCACAAGAATGTTGTTTCAAGCTAATTTTTGCAGGATATTTTTTCCTGAATTCTAGATAAACGAACTAAAGAAAAGAAAAGGAAAGAGCAAGGTTAGTTACTTAGATAGAATCACTAAACTATCTATGCCTGTAGTTGTGGTCAGTATTTAAAACATTGCGTCAAAGTTGAAGGAAACTTGGAAGATAAAAAAAAACCCTTTTTTTTTCAGTCTGGAATTTCTCCCATCCTTGTGTGGTTACAGTGATTTCCAGCAGTCTTGAGCAGGTTAACTTTTCTCGAGCTATAGAACGTCTTAGGTGGTCAGATACCCATTTGATCCTAAAGTTAAGTGCCACTAGTCCAACAAAAATTCAGGGAATTAGAATTATCATTAAACAGTGTAGCACTGACTCAAATCGAATATTTTTCAATCCCGATATTGATATGTGTCCTGCGCAATATAAATTACATGACAAAAGATAGATATACAAGTATTCACAAATAATATCTTTTCTTTCTGTCAAGGACAACATCGAGTACAGGATAAGTACATCAAGAAATCAAGAAATTCAAGGGAAGAAAGGATAAAAGAATAACTTCTAACAAGGTTAGTTGTCTTTGATTGTTTTGCTATGAAAATTTATCTATCTGGGTTGGTAAGTTTTGTCTGCATAAAATGCTTAAACCTGGATTTATGAATATCTGTTATCCGAGCTGAATTAAGTCAACAGGTATAAACTAGAAAAAAGGAAACTCACAGAACTGTTGAACTATTGGTTTGATGAATGCAGCAATTTGTTTCTGTTGATGTAAACCACTGCCGTTAGAGAAAATATGTACTTGTAAATTACTGATCATTTTTACTAAATTAACAAAGTTTTGATGCCTAAAAGTTAATTTTGTATATTAATCTATATCAATTCTAAGTTCAGTCCAGACCAAATTTAATATGCTCCAAACGTTGATGCCTACTTAAGATTTTTCCTTTTCTTTCCATTTTTAAAGCTCTGATAGATTAAAAGTTCTTAAAATTTTAGCCAGGATTTTTTAAGTTACAATTAATACATACAACTTATTTCCTCTTAATTAAATTAACACAACTGAGGTGAAATTCTCAAATGGCCCTCATGGTAGAAACAAAGTTTTTTTCTCTCCAAAACTTGTGCGTTTTCAGATATTTTTTTTTAGATCTGTGATGAATTTCATTTTCTATTTAAAAATTGGTTCATGCTTTAGCGTGCACTATCGAGTTATAGAGCACGCGGGAAGTTTGGAGAGCACGAAAGAAGCGTAAGAGCTGCCCGGGGAGGCGACAGCCTAAGGCAACTCTAGCTTTTTGAGGGCTCTCCAAACTTCCCGCGTGCTCCATAACTCGATAGTGCACAGCTGAAAGCATGAACCAATTGTTTTAGAACATAGCCGGTGGAATTGTGCATCAAGTCGGACGCGAAAAACGGACAACAATATCAGTTGAAGCGAATCATGACGACGCTGATGCCGAGTCTCCATTTCCTTTCATTTTCTCTTTTTCTGCCTCATTTAAGAACTCTAGTCAAAGGGAAAAGGTCCAAACATTGTCTTCGTTTTCGGACTAGTAGGCCGAGTTTTTGCTTGTATCCATTATTGTCGAGAAATATATTATTTTTCCCCCGCGCTAACAATGGCCGCTCGCGCGAAAAAAAAAAATTTCTGGCGAAGCAATTTGCTGACGCTGTCAGCGTGCACTATCGGGATTTTGAGCACGCTTACGTATATTGAATTTGATTGCGTGGTTCTGCTAGCTATGTTCTAATTACTTTTGAAAAACTAGAACTTTGAAGCCTAACAGCCTAGTTTGTAAGATATTAGCTCTTCAGATTAGTCACAATCAAATTAACTATGTCTCTGAGAGAGGTTTTCCAAAGTTTTTTTTCTAGAATTCTTAATTTCCACCGGTCACTTTGCGCCTGGCTTTTTCATCAACAAACTTAGACTATTTTCCCCCAATTCAATTCAGTTACTATCTTGGAGCCTTATTCTCGAAGCTTTTTTTTTCACTTAAGGGCGATAAAAATTCGATTAGCTTTTTCTTAAAACTGAAAATGCATTTTTAAGATCTCCATTAAGTTAATGCTCAAATGACATTGCAAAGTTTAGATATCTTTTGCCACTTTCAATTAATACATTGAGCCTTTAACTGTCAAATGTGTAAGCTAAACACTTATATCTCCTAAACCCTGTCCCAGCATTCTTTCTATTGTTGGTGATAAAATTATTGTAAAAATGTGACAAGTTTGTACAAAGGGGAAGTATTTTTACAAATATTAACAAACACAATGAAGCTTATATCTCTTATGCCCCTTATCTTAAGGCTTAAAAAGCCAAATTCAGATTCTCTGAATATTTTTTTCAATGCAACACCTTTTTTCTAAACAATAATACTGTGGGTACCTAATGTCAAACTTGTTAGCCTTTGAAGCTTTTTAGTCAAACTCAAGATGGTCTATAAAAATATGTATTTCTTTTTTACTCAATTCAAGACACCATCGCTGGCATGTACCCCGGTAATTCCGTACCAGAGTTCTTTGATATTTTTTGCATAATTCTCTATTTAGATGTCTGATAGGTATCATTGTCTTGTAGCCTTTTTTAGGGACAACCTATGAACCCATCTGTCAAATTTGAAACGGCTTTCCGCAAATTTTCTGTGGATTTTTCACTCACTTTTCATTAGATCGCTTGAAAATCCTCTGAATTTTTTGTACCAGGGTTTTCTTTTTTAAGAGATTAAAAACTTTCCCGTTTGATTCAGGAAGAAACTTTGAGCCTTACTGTCAAATACCCTGGGCCGAGTTGTTCAAAGGTGGGTTAAGATAACCCAGGGTGTGAAATATGATTTCAGATCTGAAAGCTTTAGAAGAAAATTCAGTTTAATTCCATTTGTCTACAATTTGATGATTAAATGCTCTTAAAAGAATTGGGAAAATTATCCCAAAACGGCTTTTTAACCGAGAAAATTAGAAACCTGGATTAAAATTTAACCCTGGGTTAGCGGTAATCGGCTTTCGAACAACTGGACCCTGGTTCTTTCATGATACAGAATGCTTCTAAAGCTGATATTTTTCTAAAGTATTTTTTCGGTAACCGGTCCAGTCGCTACAAGTACTTTCGCTACTGGTCCGATCGCTGCCAACCACAGTCTGATCGCTACCACGACGAAGTCCGATGGCTACCATTGGAAATTATCAACATAAAACATCGATGAAACTCAGTAAAAAGCCACAAAAATTTATAAAGAAAATGTCTGTAGCATTTTTAGAGTATATCTTGAGCGATCATTTCACGATATGATCGATCAAGACGAAGATCCATTCGCAACCAAACAACGTGCACACTAGCTTCCATACCAAGTCCGTTTCTACCAACTTGACTCTGATGAATCTAACTCTGCATAGCCAAACCATTATAAAAATGAGTGTTTAGGAGTTGTCGCTTAGATTTATCATTTCCAACTTCCCAAAAATTAGAATACCTTACATTTAGAAATCAATCGACACGCGACGCCATATTGTTTTTGTGAAATCAACAACCTCCATGACAAGTCGTTTGCCAGCGTCTTCTTCATTTAAAATAACTTCTTTTCACAAAAATCTAAAACGAAGTGATTAGGTATCTTAACATGAAATAAACTGGAAACAGTTGTCTCATACAAACGTCAAAAACCAAACGAATGAGCAAAAAAATTCGAATTCGACCCGGATTTACTCAATAGGCCGGAGTCCGTTGGGTATCAATAAAGTTTTTGTCTCGGAAAAGTTGGTTGTAATATTACAAGTTTATTGCCTCTGTATGGCCAAATATGTGTAAAAATGTTTGTTTAGGAGTTGTCGCTTAGCTTTATCATTTCTAACTTGCCAAAGATCAGAATACCTTACATTTAGAAATCGATCGACACGCGATCGCGTGTCAACAACCTTCATGACAAGTCGTTTGCGGGTCTGCAAAATCTGCGAGCCATACGAGTCACGCGAGCCACGCAAGCCATTTTTGCAAGTATTTTTTTTCTTTGATTAGTCCAAGGCCGGTCTGGGAGATCGTCGATCATTTCGCGCCCGACTAACCCACCATCGTTACAAACCGTCCGCCCGCCATTTTGAAAGCGGAGATGATCCTGGGGACGAGTGTAAATTGCACAACCTCCCTCCCAGGGTACTCTCTCTTTCCCTGGGAAACTAATTTTAAATTTAGCTACAAAAGTGCTAAAATTGAAATATTCCCAGATAAAATCCTAATCTCGCTCCGGTTACC